>NW_008796044.1:13215561-13241984 GCF_000699145.1 Aptenodytes forsteri
GGGCACCCCTGCCCTGGCCGTGCCGGCGTTGCCTGCTCGGCAGTCCCTCCACTGCCACATTCCCCCTCGGTGGCCTCTCTTGGTGGTGGTGGACCCTGGGCATCCCGGCCTCCCCATGGGCCTTGGCTCCTCACGCTGCACCTCAGGCCTCATGTCAGAGAGGCTGGTGGCCATTTGGTGTCTCCCAGGGCAGGTTTAGGGGCTTCACAACATTCATGGCATGGCTCTACCAAGGGGCTTCCAAGGCCCACAGTCCTCAGGCCACGGTTTTGGAGGAGAGGCATCATATGGCGTTCCTGCTGCTTGTGAAACTTGTGGAAACACCACGTCTTTGAGACCTCTCCCTCTCTGCCAGATCTCTCTGATACATGGGTTTGAATGTTACGAGGGAAGGACAGACATGCACAGAACGCAGTTACAAAAACCTCACGTTTCTGTAGAAAATCGAGCTAGCAACATATTTTTGCATTCTTTTCTTCCTTAGCATTTAGCATCTACCTGAGTCACAGCTTCACATTTCGCAACTTTTTTTTTTTCTTCTATTTCTGGTTAGTTTGCTTGCTTGTTTTTGCAGTCACCGAGACTTTTCTTTTGAATTATCTCACGTCTCCAGAAGCTGGAGTTTTAAGATAAAGATCACGAAGTAATGACAGTCAGCAACACCATGCTAATGAAAAAGAACTGGTACGTCTCTGAGGGTAACCGGTACTTCGAGATGTTTTGTCCATGAGGAGCTCACTTAGGGTGCATGTCTGGCATGCCAGAAGTGGGACTCTCCCATACAAAAGCTGGGAGAAGTGCATGATAATATGTTTAACCGCCCGTCCTTGAGCCTGGATAATTCCACTTCTGGAATGCCTGCCCGGCTGTGGTGCGGGGAAGGGGGCTGCTGTAATCCCCAAAGGTTTGGTTCTGTTTGGGTGACTGCCTGTACCCAAGAGTGCCTGGCAGGAGAAGGGCGTTCAGCAAATGCCTGCTGGCTCCTGAGAGCATCTCTGTACAAATGCAAGAGTTTTGCATTTGTGGTATTTGGGCAGATGGATTTTTGTCTGCTGATTACCGCAAACTACATGCGTATAGAAAAATCTCCCATCAGACTCCCTCCAGTTATCAGATAAGATCATTTCAGAGCAGTAGTCCAAGTGAGCTCAATCTCAGTCACCCGGTGAGGAATGGCCACACCTGGATTCCCTGATTTCTGGTCTTCCATTCTTTTTCTGGCCCTCGTCTGTGCTAGTCTGTCTGTCTGAGCCCAGGGGCTCTCTGGCCCCAGCCCTAGAGCTGTTGCTGAAGAGCAGACTCCTACGAGATGTTTCCTTCAAGAGGCTTTGCCCCTTTCTGGGCTCGTGATGCCAAGCTAGCTGCTGCCCACAGTGGTGGGTCCAGACTAGCAAATGTCTGCATCATCCCCTCTCTCCTTTCTCCCCACAGATCTGGTGAGCAGCTATTCTATGACCCCCCCTACTCTTAGCATCACCGAGGAGGAACACGTCATCAACGCCAAGGATACGCTGACCATCACCTGCAGGTAAGGCACATGGCTCTGCCTAGACTGCTCTTACCTGGTAAGTGTTGGAGGACCAGGCAAGGAGAGCCCACCAAGGACACCTTGGCTGCAGTACACCTGTGAATTAGCACAGCTGACTAGAAATCTGCCACATTCACCAAGTGTGAATTAATCTAATTAATTAATTGAAAAAGAAGCAGAAGATGTCTCAGAGGAGATGGTGATAACCTCTGCTGTAGTCTTGCAGGCAGAAGGAAGATAGAGGAACATTTGCGTGATCTGATAACTTCCTTGTAAGCTCTTTAGGGAAACTGGCCTTCCTAACTCTCCTTGTCTTTCTCTGACGTTGCTTATTCTTACCTCATCAGGGGCTGCTAGGGTTGTAGTTCTGGTTTCTAAGTCTGGCAGGTCATTTTGGGGGTCATTGAGAAATAACTATGGGATAAGGCAAGGCTGCACTTAGTGGTGGCTGCGAGAGGCTTCCAGCTTTTCTAGGCAGCTGGGATTTAATGCTCTGCCTTGTACACGTGGTGGTGTAGAGAAGCCCTGGCTAGGCCAGGTGAATAATTCTGTGAGAGGAGCTGGAGAATCTCTGGTTGTTTTGGAAACTGTGGCTCTGAGGAGGCTATGCGCCTGAACTGATTTGTCCCATGCTGAGACACTTGGCTGTACATGTTCTCAGCACTATCCCCTATCTTGGAAAGAAAAAAAAAAACAAGTGGGAGAATTGACCAAGGTCAATTTTCCTGACAAAGCTGGAGTTTCCCTTCAGCAGCTGAAAGCAGATCCATGCTTGGGATCTGAGTGCTAGGGCCCAATGGGGGTATAAATTCAGCGTGGGCCTCAAATGGGTGTTTCCCAGTGTTATATATAACCATGGAGCAATTACTGCAAACACTTGACTGGCATTGTGCTCATGTCTTGTCACAAACATATTTAACTTTTCCTGGAACAGATGGCATTGCTTTTACTTCATGAATCAGTTCTTAGCCAGGGGAGAGGGACAGAGGAGAGATTGTTGATGGCCATACTGCACTGATTTCACTCAGTCTGGGAAGCTAAGCGGTTGTGGGCTTGTTCATATGGTGACCTGAGGAGCCATGGTGTGTGCTAGGTTGCAGGAACCACATGAGTTGGAGGACTGTGGTCAGCCATATAGCTGCTGTGGGGGGCACAGAGGAAGAGGGAGGAGTCTGGCGACTCCAGTGCTCTGCCACTGCAGTTCTCTCTGCAGAGGGACGCGGGAGCTGACACTCTGTTGAAACCTTGGAAGAGGAGAGATTCAGTGATGTTATTCCAAATGAGCTTATAACCAGGCCAAACCCTTTCTCAGCAGTGGCCCAGGGAGGGACACAGAAAATGGTTTCAAGAGCATGGGAGAGGTGTGCACTGCCGGTGCCCACAGTGAACCCTGTGCAGGCACCCCAAGGACTCTGCATCGGGCAGCACTGCAGCCATAGCCTGGCATCTGGGGCTGGCTGCTGCGGGACTGGTCCCATGCTGCCACTTCCCTGGGTGATTGCCATGGAGCGGGGTGCCTAAGAGTGCTGCACATGATGGAACAGACCTGTGTTCTTGCAGCAGCTTAAGGCGGAGGAGCTGATGGGTAACTGGGACGTGCAGAGACAGCCCTGTATTGCTTGCAGATTGAGCCAAGGCTAAAGGACGTACTGAAGTTAGAGGTGTGGTTAAAGAAAGTGTCTTCTTCAGTCAAGCATGAACATAACTGTTTAGCACCATGAAGCGGAAAGCCTTTATTTTCGGGTAACCCTCCTGGACTGGGAAGGACAAGATTGCCCTTTCCTTGTGCACTTGTTAGGTATCGATTAGTACAAAGGAAAATCACATGAAGTGGATAAAAACCTTCTTTCCAGTGCAGACTCTGCGTGGCCTGCCCTTGCAGGGAGCACTGTACAAGATACAGAGGCTCTCCAAGTGACAGCAAGCTCCCTGTTTCCTGCTGCAGTGCCAAGGCTCATCTTTCAGGCTCACTAGGCGCTATCCATACAGCATGCTGGCATGGACACAGCTGAGATAAGGAACATCCCTACCCCTGGCTCCCAGGTGCTGTGCAGGACTGAACTGGCCAGCAGAAGAGGAGCAGGACCATCTGCAAACAGTACTAAAACCCATGCACCCTCTGCCCACATGCTCCATGACTGCCCCCCACCTCTGCATCCTGCTATCCTAGATGTGCTCCTCTGGGATTGTGCAGTGTCCTTCACACCATCTGCAGGTAGACAAGTCTCAGCATCTCCTGCATGGCTCAGAGGTTCCCATTCTCCCTCTGAGCTCTCAAGCCTGTGTTTGTCTAATGTCTTGAGGAGAGGATTTTGACTTTGGGACACTATTACTTCATTTGAATGAAAAGTAATCTTTCCTGGTCCCTGGATCTCTAATTACACCCAGCTGCTTCTCCAACCTCTTCTCTGGACCATGGCCCACCCTGGGAAGACCTGGCTTGTGTTAATGGGAGCTGAAAGGAAAAACATGCAGACCACCAAGAGAACAGGCAAAGAAGAGGATGGTGGGGCAGGGTAGGGCAGAAACAAATACGAAATCAAATCCAGGATCCAGGGATTCCCTGCTGAACATCATGTTGGAGGTGGCTTCAGTTTGACCCTGGTCTTCCCTTGAGAACAATGTCCTCTGGCTGCTCTTTGAGCTGCCCTGGAGCCAGGAGTACGGGCCTGCTTGAAGCAGTGCTGCAGCAGAAAGCTGAGCTCAAAACCCACCGCGTGAGACTCCCTGGAGACCTTTCAAGCTTTACCCACCGAGCGTGAGAGTCCCGCAGCCGGCTACACTCTCAGGCTGCCTTGCAGCAGCCTGGATCTCACACACACGCAGCTCTGCAGACCCCCTCCTACTCCACAGCCCGCCTAGCCTCATCGGTGACCAGAGTCCATGCCAGGCCATGGGATAAGCGATGCCTCTGGAGCTGGGCATGCTTAACAGAGACCCAAAGACACAGCACACCTGCAAGGAGCCACCAGATGCTGGGGCTCTGCTTTTGCAAATGGTGTCACATACAGGCATGTTCCCCCCGTCACCCAGTGCAATCCACCCTTGAGAGGTCCAGACAGAGGAAGGAACCAGTGCAGGAGCATTCCCCAAAATACACATCATGTCAGGGCTGGCTGAGAGCCCCAGTGATGTTTTGATCTAAGCATGTGGCAGAGCAGGGCAAAGGGGCTGATGCCCACATGGACAATGCATCTTTTATCAGCTTCCATCCCGAGAAGGAAGGAAAGAATATTGTGAATCTCTGCATTCATGCCCTCGGCAGCCTGCGCTGGGGGAAAGCGGAGAGCTTGTGCTGTTCCGGCTCATGAATATTGGAGCAGAGCCCACAGGAGCCGGCTGCACAACAGCAAAAACCTGCAGAGGGATTGACTTGGTCCTGGCTGTGCCAGCCCAGCCCCAGCCATCCCATCCCATCCCATCCCATCCCATCCCATCCCATCCCATCCCATCCCATCCCATCCCATCCCATCCCATCCCATCCCATCCCATCCCATCCCATCCCATCCCATCCCATCCCATCCCATCCCATCCCATCCCATCCCATCCCATCCCATCCCATCCCATCCCATCCCATCCCATCCCATCCCATCCCATCCCATCCCATCCCATCCCATCCCATCCCATCCCATCCCATCCCATCCCATCCCATCCCATCCCATTCTGTCCCATTCTGCAGTTGCTGGGCACTCCAGTGGAGAGGGAGTGTCACCCAGCTGTGGTATTTAGAAAAAGAAGGGCAAGGTTGTCCTTTGCTGCCCCATGACTTGTTAATAGAGCTGACTCGCAGATGCTTGTGGGTGCGCAAACCCTACTCTGGCAGAGAGGAAGTATTTGACCACAGAGCGCTTTTGGCTCCCGTAGAAGAAGTGAGCGCTGTGGTGGGGCTGAAGGAGCCTGAGGGCAAGGCAATGCCCCGCCATGGCTGCTCCGGAGCAGTGTCCAGGGACACACAACACCTGCTGCTCTTTCCTACATGTGTGTGACTGCTGTGAACATCCTCTGTGGTGCTGAGGAGGGATCTGTCTTATCCCAGCTAAGCCACAAAGCCACAGCCAGCTTTGCCCATCATACCACGCTTGGGAGCTTCAAAGAGGATTGAAGAAAAGTGGTGCCAATTGCAACGTCTCCCTTGAAGAGCATCTGTCCTGAAAAGATTTAGGAAAACAGCTGTGGAGAAGCCTACAGTGCATCTGTTTCCAGCTGGCATCAGCAGGCTCCATCGCCCAGAGGCACATTATCACAGAGCTGAAAGAAAACAACTTGGGAACAAATCTTCGAAGGTGACAGATAGGAGGGAGGGAACCATCCAAAACTGCTGCCTGGACCTTTCCCCAAATGCAGAAGAGGGTAGATTCAGAAATAAACCCAAGTGAGCCTGGCTTGCCCTCATCTCTGCCTTCTTCTGATCCTCTTAACACACTAGCGACACTAACTTGGGCTCACACTAACGCCTACACCTTCTGTGTCCCCACTGAATCTGGTCGAGCAGCACATGATGCAAGGAACGCCTTAGTTTAGAGCTGCCCACAGGCTGGTTGGCAGGTCTGTTTGTACTGGCCCATCCGTGTTTATATAAATACGTGTCACTCAGCTACTGCTAGCCTTGATGGTTAGTAAAACAAGTGGATCTGATAATGCGTGAAAATCCCAGTAAGTAAACAAACAGAAAGCGGAAACGCTGGAGACTTGTACAATTACTCTGCTCCACGCGGAGTGCCAAAAATGCCTGAGCAAACGCAAAGGGCTTTGGGGCTCCTTTGCGCAGTCGGGGTCCGAAGCTCTCGGCTCCGGGTTGAGAGTGGGGCCAACCTCACAGTCTGTGCCCAGCACAGCAGAGCAATGGGCATGGCAGAGGCCACTGATTGTTACTGGTTTGGTGATCAGATTTACTATTATTTTTCCCTGCGCATGCATAGGATGGAAAAAACTCAAAATTCAAGAGTCTTATTTTTATTGAAGTGTTCATGAGACTCTGATCCTTTGGAAAAGCCTGCCATGATTCATGGACACAAGCTGCTGGAGCTGTGCTTCCAGTCCTGCCCCAGGCACTGATGGCATTTTTCACTGAATGCAGAAGCTTGAGCTGGGTCAGAGGGGCTGCGTGGCTGCCCCCAAGGGCACGTCACTGCCTCCAAAGTCCTTGTGCTTGGTGACACGGGGAGAGTGCAGCACACTGTCTCCAAACTCATCCGCAGTGACCTGGGCAGCGGGAGCTGGAAGAGAGCAAAGGCTGCAGGAAGACAAATGAGCTGCTGAAGACAAACACAAAGGGGCAGGTCTTTCCCCCACACTTGGACAGAAATCCTGTCCTCATTGCGTCTGAGCCATTGTGCCCTCCAATGGCACCTTATCTCGCTTCCTCCTCACTGTCCCTTGCTGACTGGATCCAGCTATTGGTGACAGTCACTGTCTGGCTGCGCTTAAAAGCATCTGCCCGCAGAGCTGCCCTGGCAGAGGAGCTGCGTGTGCCAACATGCCTATTCCCAACTTGCATAATAGATGAACCCAGTTTCCCCTAATAGAGCAAACGGTGCTGACAAAAGGCCATTTTTACCCCCACAGCTGTCTCTTGCGATGTCTTCTTTTTTCCCATTTCTTTTTTTGCACATTCTTAAGTGACTTTCAGCTACACTGGCAAACTTTCAAGTGTGGACTAGGCTTTCCTCTGAAAGGGGCTCTGATTTCACAGAAGGAAACTTCCAGTATGGAATAAAAGCTTGTTTTGTTTGTAGTAAACAAGCGCAGTTATAGCAAGCTATGGTGGCCTGTGCGTACATGTGCATATGCAAGCCTCCCGCTCTGGAGATCCTTGGCTATATATAAATACACACGTGCACGTTCTGTCTGGGGGTTTCTTGCAGTTCCTGGACTTCTCCGTTTGTCTTTGGGCCGCTGGTGAACAGGCTTTGTGGTTGTGCCCTCGGAGGGGTGTCTGTAGCTCAGTGTCTCTGCAGAGGTAGGAAGGGGCAGCAGCCCTGGGCCAGCCAGGGGCTCGGGGGGTCAGAGGGACTGCAGGGTGCTGTGCAGAGCAAGGAACCCCCTCCCACAGCAGCGGGGAAGGAAACAGCTGGCAGCTGGACAGAAGGTGGTCGGCTGAGCCTCCCCTTGTTTTCTCTTCACTGTCTTTTATCCCTGACTCCATCCTGCTTTTCTCTTTCTCATTTTCTTTCCAGTCTGCTCTCCTTCCCTCATTCTCCTTCCCACTCCATTCATCACACCACGAGCCCCAGCCAGCAGCTGCACTGAGCCAAGGGAACTCAACACATCCATGTGTTTTCTTAATAGCTCTGGACCCTTTTAATAATGAGAGGGAATAGAGAATAAATGGAGCCTTTCCCTCAGGGCCCTATGTGGCTCCCTGTCCTGGCATCAATACCAGTAGGACAAAGTCATGGGAGGGGGAGACCTGCTTGTGAGTGGGCTGATGTCTTACAGCCTAGCATGGACGGAGAGGTGGCCCGGAGAAGGGAACGAGCCTGTGCTTGCCCAGTGGTTAGTAAAGCTGCTTGCCACCTCCTTGAGCCTGTATTTCTCCTTGGAGGTTAGCCGTTCCTCCATGCCGCAGCCCGAGAGCAGTGGCTGGCTGGGCCACGTGCAGATGTGCGCAGAGCCACGCAAGGCAGTTAAATCCCCACTGCGTTCACCCTGCTCGGTCCAAAGCTAACTCTCCTCTTTGCCCATGTCTAGAGGCCAGCACCCCTTGGAGTGGTCGTGGCCTGGGGGCAAGGTGGACCCTGCTGGGAAGGAGAAGGAGACCGAGTTCGTAGCCTCAGCAGCCCCCAGCAGCAGCCGGGCAATCCGAGAAGACGACTGTGAGGGGACCGGCACGAAGCCGTACTGCAAAGTCCTGGTGCTGACGGAGACCCAGGCGAACGACACGGGTTACTACCGCTGCTATTACAAGTACATTGATGCCAAAATCGAGGGCACCACAGCAGTCAGCGCCTATGTGTTTGTGAGAGGTAAGAGCCATCCAGTGATGTGCGCTTTCAGGCTAGGGGAGCTCGGGGCAGCCTATGCACCAGCATAATATCAGAAAGATTAAAAAGCCGGACGTGCCCCCCGGCCTCAGGGCAGAGAGTGGCTGCTGCAGGCTCAGGGAGGGGGCCAAGGGTTGGCTCCCTGCACTTCGAGGGAACAAATATCCGTCCACTTCTAGGGGATGGCGGCAGCGCCTGGGATTCAATTACGTCCCGGCCCGGGGGCATCGCTCCAGCCAGGCTGGAATGCAGGAATTTAAGGAGTGAGAGCCGAGCCTCAGAGACGCTTCACTGCTAAAAAAAGCACAAGAGTTAACTTCTGGGCAGCTGGGGGCTCTCCGAGATGCTAGCAGCTAGGGGTAGTAATGTTCTGTAAAGCTGAGACTGAGAGAGGGAGAGGAGGAGTGGTAGAAACATGCCACGTGCAGCCTCCTCCTGTTCCCAGGCTGGATGGCCCTGGAGCCACTTCACCGTGGCAGACCCAGATGCTCCTCTCCACACTGTCTGCACAGGGGCTGCCCGCACAGGCAGGGTTATAAGACATGTTTTGGAGGAGGAGGGCTGTCCACCAGGCTTGGAGCTAGAACCTCAGCTTAGCAAGTGGCTGCGGGGCCAATACTCAGATTCTCCGTGCCCCAGGGGCTCCTCCTCCGCCATCTCCCCCACTGCTCGCAGCACGCTCCAGCAAGATAAACGAGCGCTGTCCCCTGGAAACAGTTGGCTGAGCTATTTCTCTTTCCGCCCCCATTTATTAGTTGGTGCAGTTGTCACGAGCCAGGCAGGTCATGACATACAAAATGCATTTTTCAGAAGTCCCAGGGCAAAGCCAAATTTGCCTCTGCAACTATGCAGAGAAAAATGCAGGGGCAAATCAGAAAAGCTGGGCAACTGCTGGAGAGGAACTGGGGTCTATTTGGGCAATTGCCTCCTCTTCCCATGGGCTCTGCTGCCCATCCTAAAACAGGACAGAGCTTCCTTCCCTGGATCGCAGACATATTGGACAGGGGTGTTCAGACACTCTAGAGTGTTCTATCGAGATGGAGGCAGAGAGCTTCTTACACACACTGAAAATAAGTGCAACCTAACAGGCTTACATGCAGGGAATGCATTTGCAAGAGCCTGATTTTCTGTGTGATCCAGCAAATGCCACTTCCTTCTCCCCCTTGTCCACTTTCTCTCACCCCTGGCCTCATCTGCAGCTCAGTAATGGCTCTCCTGTTTACCAGAGAGCAGCAAGTGTGCACGTGTGGTGTAGCTTAGGGGCAATAAATCCCATGCTGTCAGGGCCCATGGGACTCACAGTGCCTGTGGACAGCGTGTGTGCAACAGATCCAGCCAACACCTCACAGTGTTGCAGTGGTGTTGAACATGGCTACACAGCACATGTTCATACTCATTCCAATCAGACTGTGCCCTGTTATGGCTATCAAGCATCCAGGAAACCTCAGAATCTGCCTTTCCAGACAGGACAGGCTTTCAGGCAGGAGAAGAGACATGTCAGGAAAACCCAGGCATACGGTAACCATAGCCATTGCAGAACATCCAGATAAAGTCCCGCCTGTTCCTGCTGAACTGGGCTGCAATGTGAAACTGTCCCTCGAGAGCTTGGAAGGGCTGATGTAAGTGTTGGGGATGTTTGGAGACAGCATGATCAGACCACAGATTTATCCATCAACCTCGTTTCTCATGTTAAGAGCTTGGTGGAATTGCCAGGAACAAAATATCTGAGCTTGGCTGGAAAAATGGGTTCTTCTGTATTTTACCTGCAGCTCAGTTCTCAAATGAACTCTCCACACATATGTCTCATTTCTCATGTGTCTGGTTAGGTGTGTATTTTATTACAGCTACAGATAGTGCTGTAAACATACAGAATGCCTCATCAGGGTGGAATGGGATATGTACAGCCCCCATCTCATAAGGCTTAGCATATATTAATGAAGAAGATGCTAAATTATTCCCATCCGACCCATTAAGACAGCCTTACAGAAAATATGTGATGTGGTCAGAGAGGGGAGTTAGTGTATGAATCACAAGCTCATTGGCAGCAGGACCAACCCAGTAAATCAGTTAGTTAGTTCTTGGCTGCCATCTGAGCTTGGAGGAGACCTCACAGTCTCTTACCTCTGGCAGTTGTGCACCTCCTCCCCCTCACATGCCCAGGGCTCGGGTGGGGAATGAGGAACATGTTCACATGCGGAAACAAATCTGTGATTTCAGAAGACAGCAATCCTGTGGCAGCACAAAAGCCCAGGAAATAAAGATAAGAATTCTCTGGGCAATCCGTATTTTCATAAGAGCTGACCAACATGTTTCCTGTGCATGGCTTGTTTCACCTAAGCTGTGGAAAAAAGCGCTTCACCCAGAGTAGGTCTTTGCAGCATGACTATCACTGAAGCAACAGCTTTACAGATCAAAAATTAAAGGAATTCCCTTATGCACTTAACAGTGGGAGCACTGGGTTGGATTGGGTTGGGCCCAATGTGATTTGAACAGCAGGATCCCCAAATGGGGATCATTACCAAATTCATCTTTGACTTGTCATTTTAGACAGGCAGCTTTAGGGGTTGGGTAGCAGAAGGAAAGAGTCTAAGGTTGGACAAACAGAGGCCCTCATGCTACAACCCTGTGAAATCAGTGGTTTAGCTGCAATCCAGGTGAATAAAGAGTAACTTTTAAGGCCGCTGGGATCATTCGGTCTGATTCCAGCATACCAGAAGCCATAAAATCTCCCCTAGCAGGTCCCTGGGGCAGCCCCACGTCTCCCAGATGGGGAACCACCACCTCCTTATGGAGCCCCCTTCACCCAGGGGACAATTTCCATGAACAAAGCCAATCATGACCACGTGCTGGGTGGACATTTCCAGAGACATGACTCTAACAGAGGAAAACCACTGGCAACACCAGGCATTGGAGACACAAGGGACCAGTCTCTGTTCAGAGCATCCTGTGAGGCATGTGTCCCTGTGGAAATGGGCAGGCAGGGGCTGATACTACAAAAGAAATTATCTGTCAGTGAGGCACTGCCAGAGGACACCAAGCAGCCTCACAGCTCGTTGTCTCTTCCAATTTTGTCTTCATCCCATTTAGTCAACCTGGGTGGCTGCTGATTCTATGCACTGTTTGGGAGAGTCCAAAGAGTAGAAAAACCCTCAAACCAAAAGTGCTGCCAAGCAGACAGGTGAGCTGGTGCCTCAGCAGCAGCTGGCATGAGGCACTGCAAGACAAACCTCACCCTTCCCACGCTCTGGCCAGCCATGGCTTGGGATACAAGTGTATTTTGCATCTTGGTCTCACCAGCTCTTTCCAGTGTATCTGAGAAAGAACCAGAAATGGGGTCCGTGCTGCCCTGTTCGCTTGCCATCTCTTTGGGATCAGGTTGGTCTTTGCGCTCTGTGGCTGGATGATGCCTGGCACGATGGGTCAGGGCCGCAATACATCTCCTTTATATGCTGCTGTCAACTCCCTTCCACCGTGGAGCCCTGCCTGGGCTTTTCTCGTTCGACGCAGGCAACACACTGAGCAGGACGGGGCAGCCCCTTCTGCAGACACTTTGCTTCTTGGTGCTAGCTCCACGTGGAGTTTAGTGTAACGCCCCTGGCCTTGCTAAGTTGTTTCACTGATTAATTTTGGATGGTTTTGCTCTTCCTGTCAATATTTGTGCTTGCAGCTGTTGGGAGGCAGTGGGGTGGCAGCCCTGGAAAGCTCAGCTCATCTGTTTATCTGCCAGCCGGGATGGCTGCAGGATGACATCTGCATACCATTCCACTGCGGATCACTTCCTTGCCCTGGAAGGTCACGCTGCCTGCCGCTGCACCAGGGCGGCACAGCCCCACACCATCCCTGCTGTGGGGCCATGCACAGTCACCAGCTGGGCAGGCGCTGAGCCCAGGATGAGACCCACCAGTTTCACAAAGGGTCAAACCCAGGCAGAGACCTTGAGGGGGCCAGGAAAGGGGAGGTCATTTCCAGCACTGCCCAAATGTCACACAAGTGCCGCTTCACCGGTACGGTGTTTGGTGCGGAGAAGCCGGCTGCCCCAGGCGCCTGCCTCGGCTGCTCCCTTTGCATTCCTGAGCTCCAGGTGTCTCCTCTGACTGTCACAGGTTGCAGATGAGGCCATCCAGCTCAACACCACTCCCTCTGGCAAGTTCATGCTGTGTTAAAAGAAAGCCAGAAAGCCTCCTTTTCTTCTGGTTTGTCCCTTCCCAGTTCTTTTCTTGCCACTGTTTAGTTGTTCTTCTCCTTATATCTCTTCTTCAGATTTTGAACAGCCATTTATCAACAAGCCGGAGACCCTCCTCATCAGCAAGAAAGAGAACACTTGGGTACCATGCCTCGTGTCCATCCCAAATCTTAACGTCACACTGGTCTTGGTGAGAGCTCAGCCAGTGGGAGACTCTGGACTGACATGTATTGCATTTGTTCTGCATTTGTAATTGCCTGAGTGGAAGCGGGACAGGCACTGCCAGGAATGGAAAATGCATGGGATACATTTTCCATGGAAAGTACAAGCCACTGGCTTCCTCGTTTTATTTGCTGGTTGAAGCTGTGCTGTCTAGTCCCTTTGGGCAGACCCCACGGGTTTCCTGCCAACCTTGCTTCTCTTCCCTAGAGCTCTATGAACAAAACAAGACTTTGTTTTAATCCCATTTCCCCACAGCATCCCCTCTTTGCTCTGGTCTCTGTGATCTACAAACCCTCTAGGTGGTCGGCATCCCCACAAGGGAGGAGGCTGCAGCCCTGGGGCTGATGACTAAAAACAACTCTGTTACCAGTTTGCTTGTGCCTTTTTTTCCCTTTTTTCTTTTTCTTTTTTTTTTTTTTCCCCCCACAATGCAAATCACCCTTCCAGGATGAGTGTTACTATTGTACAAAGGCCTCCAAGCACACTCTGGGGGCCAGGGGCCTTTCCCTTGCCCGGGAAGGACACTACCCAAGGTCAGCACTCATCCTGGTGAGGCTGATGTTTGGGACATCAGCATCAATTTCCTTAGCTATCTCTATAAGTTTCCATTCCTGGAAATCTCTGGCCCACTCTGCAAACGGGGAGGCTCGTGGCGCGGGATACGGCTGCTCGACTGCTCAGGGTATAGGGGAGGCCGCAATTCCTAGATGACAAACCCTCGGGGGGAGAGGGCGGGAGGCCAGCACAGCATGATGGTGCATCGTTTCTTCTCACAAAAGGGATGCGTTAGCCAGTGCAAAGCCTGGAAAGGGTGGGGTGGGAATGTTGTTACCCTCTTATTTCAGTTGGCAAAATGTTGATTTTTCCAGCAAAATTCCCTCATCCACCCTGATGGGAAAAGCACTTTCTGGGACAACAAGAAGGGAGTGCAGGTACCCACACACTTGATCAGGGACTCCTTGTTCGTCCAGTGTGAGACTGTCATTGACAAGAAGGTCTTCAAATCCAATTTCTTCATCATCCATATAGCAGGTGAAGATTTGGGAAGGTGCAGGGGGGCAGTTTGGAGGGCTCTGAAGTCCATCAGGGTGGCTCATGGGGTTGTTATGGTCCTCTCTAGCTACATAGACTCTGCATGCTGCTTATATCTCCTCTGCTGTGTGCCAGACAGAGATACACCAAGCAGCAGGAGATCATACCCAAGCCTCCTGTAACTGCATAGTCTGAGTCAAAGAGTTGATAGATCAGAAATGTCTTTTCGTTGCCTCTTCCGCATCAGGGAGCGAGCTGTACGACATCCAGCTGTATCCCAAGAAAGCCATGGAGCTGCTAGTGGGAGAGAAGCTGGTCTTGAACTGCACAGTGTGGGCCGAGTTCAACTCCGGCGTCCGCTTCCAGTGGACTTACCCTGGCAAACAGGTACCAGCAAACAGAGTGGCTCCCCATGCACTGAGCCACTTCTCTCTGAGTCATTCTCTCCTCTTCACTGTTCTTCTTGGCATCACTGGCAGGGCCAATGATCCTAACCACACTGTGCCCTGGACATCTCGGTCAGAGTGCTTTCCCATTTTTCTCTCCTGCAGCAGAAGGCAGGCAGAGGGAAAACCCCTTTTCCTGGCAGAAAGCACTGTCCTTGCCGAGGTGTTATTGCTCTGGGGCTCCCCTGGGCAAACACTGGCTTCAATTCCACCAGTGCAAATCCAAAGCAAACACTGTTGGCTTAAAAGGAGCTATTCTAGCCACACAGCCCTGGTTACTAAGAGCCTGCAAGGGGGTCCCTTCCCCGCTGTGTTTTCCCCCTGTTGTAGCCTCTGGTTCTTGTGAACAGTGAGACAGCGGAGTCCCCTGAGGGCATCATTCTGTTCATGTACCTACAGGGCTCCCAGCCTGGTTACTGGGCTGCAGATCAGAGCAAAACGTATGCTGAACTCTGACCCCAGCCTCAGGCGGTCAGTTACGCAGGGCTCGTTGCCTTTCCATCCCTGACGATAGCAGTCAGTGGTGGAGACGCCTGTCCAGGGATAGGTAAGCGCTGGGCAGCAAGAAGTGCAGACATGAGGAGCCCATCTACACAGCCCCATCCCATTGATGTCTTTCATCCCCTTCTCTCTGTCGTCTCCCACAGACGCAGCGGGCAGTGATGGAGCCCGAGCGCCGGTCCCTGCAGACGCACACAGAGCTCTCCAGTATCCTGACCCTCCACAACGTCAGCCAGCAGGACCTGGGCAAGTACACGTGCACCGCCACCAATGGCGCCCAGATGCTGGAGGAGAGCACCGATGTCATTGTGCACGGTACGGTGCCTTCTGCTCCCTCGCAGAGCCACAGCCAGAGCCGAGTAATCCCCAGACTGCTTAGGAAGTGCTTGGCCCAAAGCTCAGTAGAGGGGCTCCTTACACCTCCGTCCCACTCCGCTTTAGTGAGACCCAGCCTTCCTCCAGTCCTGCAGCCCTTCTGTGGCCCAGCACCACGCTGGGAGCATGATCATACTCAGCAAGGTGCCAGATGACAATATAGAGAGATGCAAACACCAATTGGCTCAAATGCCAGTGGGATGGCAGGACACACAGGTCTCATGGCCCTGCGGCAGATGCTGTGTCCCTGAGGCATGGCTGACCTGGGAGGCACCCAGCTGTGTACAAGGTGCACACCATTGGCACTGGGCAGCTGTCTCCTGGCAGCAGAAAGTCATGGGGCAGTACAGCCTCCCTGCGTCCCTGATGGCTCCCAACAGCGAGGCAGAGGCAGCTCTTCAGCTGCCAGGGTCATAGCACTGTGCTGGCCTGCCCAGCCCTGCCTGGCACCCGCTCCCTCTCTCCCCTTCTGCTCCAGGGATGGAGCCCTCCTGGGATGTGGAAGAGGGGCTGGGGGCCGTATGGGCAGATGGGACAATAGTGGATTTTGGTTATTTTCGATGAACACATTCATCGTTGCAGACAAGTAGTCATTTTCAACTGCACTGCTACAATACCTCGGCTGTCCTTGGTCCTTGCTGTTGGGCCCTGTGGAGACCAGCAGAGCTTGGTGACTGCCTGACCCTTTGTGCTCTCCTCTCCTCCATGCTCACCTTTTTTCTTGCAGAAAAGCCCTTCATCAACGTGGAGTGGAGGAAGGGCCCAGTGATAGAAGCCACCGCAGGAGACGAAGCCGTGAAGCTGCCAGTGAAAGTCGTGGCTTACCCCCCGCCAGACTTCCAGTGGTAACGCACCTTTCTTAGCCTGAGCCACCCCCTCCTCTCCTCCTTCCCTCTGCCAAGTAGGGAAGCCTAGCCTGGCCTCCTTGCTAGGTCCCTCTGTGGCCAAGATTGTCCCAAATGTCACTTTCTTCTACACATGGGGGTCATTTCTCCCACCTGCCCTGGCTGTCAGCTGCACAGCTTGGGACGGGAAGAGGTGAGGTCTGGGGGAGAAGCAGCAAAGGTCATGGCCTCACTTGGCAGCTCTGTGCTGTGTGGAGGGGCCAAGTGGAGCTCCCACAGGAGCTGCCCCTCATCCCCCTGCAGCGGGGGTCACAGCTGCCCAGAGGAGCAAGAGAGTGGGCCAGGTTGTGCACCGCATCATGCTGCACTTCTGCCAGAGCTGGCTGGGAGCTGGGAGCTTTGCACCTGCACACTGCGCAGGGCAGAGCTACGACATCCCCAACCCCACACACATCCATACAAGACAATGCACAGACCCATAACTCGGGTCCAGGGAAAGCCCAAGGGTCTCTCCAGAGAGGTCCCCAGTGCTAGCAAGGGGCGCCCTGACTGTGCTCTAGTGGGGACCAGCAAACCCCTGCCCAGCTGCCAGTGGGACACTTCCTCCCCACGGCTGCATTTTCTCTCTGCCTCCCCGCAGGTACAAGGACGGGAAGGCAGCTGTCTCCTGGCAGCAGAAAGTCATGGGGCAGTACAGCCTCCCTGCGTCCCTGATGGCTCCCAACAGCGAGGCAGAGGCAGCTCTTCAGCTGCCAGGGTCATAGCACTGTGCTGGCCTGCCCAGCCCTGCCTGGCACCCGCTCCCTCTCTCCCCTTCTGCTCCAGGGATGGAGCCCTCCTGGGATGTGGAAGAGGGGCTGGGGGCCGTATGGGCAGATGGGACAATAGTGGATTTTGGTTATTTTCGATGAACACATTCATCATTGCAGATAAGTAGTCATTTTCAACTGCGCTGCTACAATACCTCGGCTGTCCTTGGTCCTTGCTGTTGGGCCCTGTGGAGACCAGCAGAGCTTGGTGACAGCCTGACCCTTTGTGCTCTCCTCTCCTCCATGCTCACCTTTTTTCTTGCAGAAAAGCCCTTCATCAACGTGGAGTGGAGGAAGGGCCCAGTGATAGAAGCCACCGCAGGAGACGAAGCCGTGAAGCTGCCAGTGAAAGTCGTGGCTTACCCCCCGCCAGACTTCCAGTGGTAACGCACCTTTCTTAGCCTGAGCCACCCCCTCCTCTCCTCCTTCCCTCTGCCAAGTAGGGAAGCCTAGCCTGGCCTCCTTGCTAGGTCCCTCTGTGGCCAAGATTGTCCCAAATGTCACTTTCTTCTACACATGGGGGTCATTTCTCCCACCTGCCCTGGCTGTCAGCTGCACAGCTTGGGACGGGAAGAGGTGAGGTCTGGGGGAGAAGCAGCAAAGGTCATGGCCTCACTTGGCAGCTCTGTGCTGTGTGGAGGGGCCAAGTGGAGCTCCCACAGGAGCTGCCCCTCATCCCCCTGCAGCAGGGGTCACAGCTGCCCAGAGGAGCAAGAGAGTGGGCCAGGTTGTGCACCGCATCATGCTGCACTTCTGCCAGAGCTGGCTGGGAGCTGGGAGCTTTGCACCTGCACACTGCGCAGGGCAGAGCTACGACATCCCCAACCCCACACACATCCATACAAGACAATGCACAGACCCGTAACTCGGGTCCAGGGAAAGCCCAAGGGTCTCTCAGAGAGGTCCCCAGTGCTAGCAAGGGGCGCCCTGACTGTGCTCTAGTGGGGACCAGCAAACCCCTGCCCAGCTGCCAGTGGGACACTTCCTCCCCACGGCTGCATTTTCTCTCTGCCTCCCCGCAGGTACAAGGACGGGAAGCTAATTCCCAAGCAATCTCAATCTTCAATGCAGATCAAGGATGTGTCGGAGCAGCATGCTGGGACATACACACTGGTTCTGCGGAACAGGCTGGCAGGGCTGGAGAAGCGCATCAGCCTCCAGTTAATCGTCAACGGTAAGGGAGGGGGCCAGGGGGCCCCCTCATCAATGGCTGGGGCCAGGGGGAGAGCGCTGAGCCCATGGCCCCAGCCTTTGGGCTGCTCTGAGACCAAGTCCCCATTACTGTCCTAAAGCAGTTGGTACCTACGTCATCTCCTTCTCCCCCATTGCTGAGGGATGCTCTGGTTACAGTGATGCTGGTTCCTTGTGGCCTGGGTGATATGGCACAGTTTTGTTCCTGGCTCCATCACTAGGGGCAGGATATGTCCTTGCTCAGGGGCCATTTCCCAGCTGCAGCTGGAGATGCTGCTGAGGGTGACCCTGACTGATGTGGACTTGAGGGCAGGGCAGCTGCAACACACATGAAGCGTGGAGCTGGAGCAGTTCCTCTGGGTGGGAAGCTCCTAGGGAGTTTTCCCCCAGCAGAAACTTGACCCTGTCATGCAGGAACCAGATGCCAGCGCAAAAAGTGCTTGGAGGGGCACTGCTGCTTGGAGATTTGTCTCCAGCAGGCTCTGTATCCCTGTGCTGGGGGCTGCCAGACAGTGCTTTGAGCCCTGCAGCATCCAGACAGTGGCACTCTGCAGAGGAAGGAGAAATTACATCACTTGAATCTGCCTAAGCATAACCTGCTCTGCCTTGCAGGCCTGAGCTCCCCAGGAGCTGCCCTGAGAGCCATAGTGCTTTAGTGCCCAGTCTCTCTATAGATGGGCCTGGGGAGGGCTGTGCCTGGCCTGCGCACGCAGCAGCTGAGCCTGCAGCTGCTCATGGCATCACTCTGATCCTTGCAGTTCCTCCACGCATCCATGAAAAGGAAGCCTCTTCCCCGAGCATCTACTCCCGGAGGAGCCCCCAGGCCCTCACCTGCACAGTCTATGGCATCCCGGCGCCAGAGGTGATCCAGTGGCAGTGGAGGCCGTGGATGCCCTGTCGGATGTTCTCCCGACGCAGCCTGTAAGTGCCATTTCTTCCAACACCCATGTCTTATCAGGCCACCAGCGTGGCATTATGGGCTCCTTGTGACTGTGGCTGTGTCCCAGACCCCATCTCATTTTTGCCCTCCCTGCCACAGCATGGCAAGAGGAGGACAGCACCAACTGATAGCCTGGGGCACTGTACACCCACTCAACCTGTAGAGAGGCAGAGTGGAGCCCGCTGGAGACACTTGTGCTCTGTGTGGGAGTTTTGCCCAGCCTGGCTGGTCCCAGACACCAAGGGCTTCCACAGCTTCCCCTGCATTTTCAGCCATCTGCATCTGGCAGGGGATGCCCATGGCCCGGCCACACCTCGCAGCACCTGCAATAAAACCGCTGACCACTGTGCTAATGGGGAAACTGAAGCAGACTGCAGAAGAAATTGTCACAGCCCCTTGGTGAGACCCTGAGACAGCAGCTGGGGCTCACCCCATTCCTGCCCTAAGGTCCCTGTATTTTTTTGGTCCTTCATCTTCTGCTGGGTAATGATGGAAGCAAAAGTGCTCATAGGCAGGGGAGCAGAGCTGCTGCATGCGGGGAAGAGTTACTGAATCTGGTGAAAGTGCCAAATCTCTGCCAGTTGCCGGGATGGTTTGCCAGGAGAGTGTTTGTGCAGGCAGTGCCAATAGGTAGGCAGGAAGGGTGTGTGCCCACTGCCTGTGCCCTGGGAAGCTGAGGCAGCACCAAGTGGGGCTGCAGTGGCATTTTTTAGTGGCAGCCTCACAGGAAGAAGGAAGAGGGATGCTGGGGAGTTGTAGCCAGAGCAGTCAGGGCAGAGGACATCAGGGTGCCTGGAGGAAGCCAGGTCTCGCAGCCCTGTGCAGGCTGTTGCCAAGCCAGGGACACCAGAGAGCTCTCCATCGCATGCAAGTGCACTGTGGCCCTGTCAGGAAGCAGAGGGGCCCATGAATTATGAGCACTGTCTCCCAAGGCCACCATATTTCTGCCTAGCATAGCTCCAGAGGATGCAGGAGGCTTCTTTCTAGCTTCCTGTTGTTTACACAGCTCGCCGGTGTGCTCGCCCCACCAAGCGCTCTGCCCCTCACTGCCAGCACACACCCTTGCCACTGCTCTTGGGTGTTCAGCTCCCCCCTGCTTCCCTGTCACTGTAAGCCTTCTCCCTCCACACCTCCCACCCTGGATTTTGGGCAGACCCTCCCATCTCCCTGCCCCACCTGCATTTCAGAAGCACCCTGCAGGCTGCAGCATCCCGGGTCACGGACAGATTTGGGCACTTCTCTCTGCTCGCCTGTCTCAGCCTGAAGAGGTACCACCATGTCCCTGTGAGACACCAGCAGCATCTCTACTTGGGATGTTTCCCTCCTGGTATTTGTTGAATCAGGGGCAGCAGGAACACCCTTGGGTGCTGCACCGTCTGCTCTCCAGGCCAGCACCCAGCCAGTCTGTGACATCCCTGACTCACAGTCCCAGCAGGGGTTTAAGGCCTTGTTGCTGAGCCAAGTGGCATCAAGAACTGCCCCAGGCACACATGAACAGATTTCACCCCTGCCTTTCTCCACCCTTAGCAGGGAAAGATGAAACCACAGGCCTGGGGGTGAAGACACTGCCTGGGACACCAGTATCTGTTCCCTGCCTCAATTTTCACATCTATAGATGTTTGCCTCACTAGTGATTGCAAAGCACCCTTATAAAGCACATTAGAACTGCATAACCGAAAGATCCAGGAAATTTTGCAGAGTTAGAGGACAGGGGCATCAATTCTCAGACACAAAGCTATTTTTGCTGCCTTTTTACCAGCTGACCTTCTCTCCATCTCTCTCCTCTTTCTCCTGCTCCTCCCTGGCTGCTGGATTAGCAATAGCAGGCACCGAGCAGCAAGGCGCCATCAGCGAGACCGGATGCCCGAGTGCAAGGACTGGAAAGATGTGTCGCAGCAGGACGCGGTGAACCCCATCGAGAGCATTGACACCTGGGTGGAGTTTGTGGAGGGGCGGAACAAGGTGAGGCTGTAGCCCCAAGACCATCCCGGAGTGGGGAGCTGGAGACAGGCGCCCTCGGAGGGGTCCTTTGCAATCAGCCAGCAAAAGCGGCCTGGAAACGAGCCTGGCAGAGACAGATTTGGGGAGGGCTTCACACCTCTGCTTCTAAAGTAAACTGTCAGCGGCTGTTCCCAGCTCTGGGGCTCCGCAGTACCAGGCAGCCCCAGGGCGAGGGAGAGCTGTCATCTTTGAGAAATTACCCTGCGTCCAGAGAGGCTCCCACTGGGGCTGACTGTGCAGGAGGGTTTACACTGATTGCTGTTGAATGCAGGGCACCCAGCTAGGGAGGGCATGGGGGACGTGTGCTGTGGGGGCTCCCGTGGCCATTTCTGAGCATTCCTGCTTGAGCTGTTTTGGGAGAGCCAAACCCCACAGAGCAGCCTGGGCAGCTGGGAAAGGAGAGCAGGAGCCACAGACTGACCAGGAAATCTCTGGCCTTGGGAACGTGCATGTGTGTGGCGGGGCATTTCATCCAGCTGTTCCCATCCTGGTGGGGCGAAGGTGGTATGGAGATGCTGGTGTCCATCCGCTGCTGGTTTGTGAGTGAGAGCACGTGTGCCCCACAGAGCCCACTTCTCCATCACAGCGTTTCCTCTCTGGAAGGAACATCTCTCCCTCATTGCAGCGTGTGTGTGACCTGCAAACAGCCAGACACTGCTTGCTGCCTGTTTCTGTCTCTCTGGTAGCCACGAGTGTCAGGTCTGCGCCGTGACGGGGTTCCTGTTCCCGCTGGTGTCGGGCACCAGCCGCTCACAGAGGGATGCAGAACAAACAAACGGGCCCCCATTTCCGAAAGTCACTTCCTGTTTTCCTACACACCTCCAAAGGCACTTCCCGTCCCCTGGCCTAGCCGGGAGTTCATCACTCCGCCAAAAGGGTGGCAGGGGCAGATGCTGCTCCTCCCAGAGCAGCCAAAGGGAGAGGCAGGGATTGGTGTCCGCCGGGGAGGGGAGCAGGGGTGGTGGGAGTTCCTGGGTGAGAAGCCCTTGTGTCCCCCTCCAGATGTGATTCTCGTCTTGGTCCCTTTTGATGTTTCCCTTTTTTCCTCATTCTCTTCCTCCTATTCCTCAGCTGTGTCTTTCTCATTCCATCTATTTGGTTGTAACTGTCCTGGAGGTCCAACTTAGGTTGTGCAGCCCAGGACATGCAAGAGCTCTGGGAGAAGAGAGCTCTTCCACTTGCGGTGCAATGCTATCACCTCACCTCAAATTTCTCTCCGTCTCCTTCTCCTTTCTGCCTGTCTTCTTTTACCATCCTGCTCTGGTTTTTATTCTGTCCGGAAAGGCCAGAATGAACCACAGGGTGTGCAGTGCACAGCCATGCACTGCAGACAGCAGGATGATGTCAAATCCAGAAACCGCAACTCAAACATAACAGTGCAGATTAGAAGGAAAATCCCCAAGAAACAGGAAAGGCAGCACACAAAAGTGCCAGCAATAGTGTCACTTCAGCTGTATTGAATAACCCCAAGAAACGGAAAAGGCAATGCACAAAAGTACTAGTAATAAGGTCACTTCAGCTGTATTGAATATGCACTGAATGAATGACTGTTCCTTCTGGTTAACACAAGCTAATACATTGCCACTTGGAATGGAAATGCTTCCCAAAGTCTACGGGATGAGTAGTAAAGGCAAAGTAGTTTCCCTGTAGGAACACAATTTTTTTGCATTTTAAACATTGTCTCATTAGAGGGATTTTTGCATGTGATTACCTTGTCATTTAAACTGGGAGGGAGGAGAAACCTGTGCTTTAAACTGCCGATCTCCTCTAAGGGGAGTGCTTGTAACACATTTGGCAGCTCACACGTGAGCAGTGTGAGCCAGGAGGAGGAGAGCAGCCTTACTCCCCAGCTGCCTTTCCTGGATTATTTGGAGGCAGCATCTCCTGGGTCCATGCTCCCAGGACAGCAGCCTGGCTGTTTGCCCAATCTTAGTCATGTCTTGCTGGAGGGAGGGAGGAGGAAGCTTTTAGGACCATGTCTATGTAAACTTGGAATTTAAAGTGAGAAGATGACAGACCTTCCTGAACTGGTGAGAGCTGGGATGCTTTCACAGGTTTGATTTCCCCTTACGGATAAAAGGAGTGCTCGCAGGTCTGTAGGTATCTGTAAACTCCAATGAACTCTGTGGGACACTAAGCAGTCACTTCACTGCAGAGGGCTCAGGGAATCAAAGCTTTGGTGTCCTTTCCCTTTCTCCCCACTGTTATAAAGTTTGGCAGGAGCTTAGGCATCCCCTCAGCCCTGCATCGTGTTCATGTCCCCCTTGCTGGGCACAGGCCCATCCCCGTGGTGACCCAAGGGGCTTAGCAAGAAGTTTGCTTCCATGGAGAGGCATCTATGCTGGCTGGGCTCCATAAAAAGGAACAGAGATCAGGAATAAAGCCATGTTGCTGTTGCTAGAGCCAGCAGATGAGGCTTGAAATGCACAAAGGGCTATTTAATAAGGGGCTATTTTTGCATAACCCTTTCCCAGGTACAGCTGCCGCCTGGGGCCAGGCTTGCTGTGTGCTTTGCTGTCTGCCAGAGAGCAGCACCAATCCTACTTCTCTTCCCTCTTGCTCTTCCTAACTCCTCCTTACGCTCTCTTCTCCCATCAGACAGTCAGCAAACTGGCCATCCAGGAGGCCAACGTCTCAGTCATGTACAAGTGTATCGCCTCTAATAAAGTGGGTCGAGACGAGCGGCTGATCTACTTCTACGTAACTAGTGAGTACTGCGGACATCCCCTCCACCTGCATCAGCTGAGCTCTCTGCTTGAAATAGGCAGGTCCCTAGATCTGCCAGGCCCTGTCATCCACAGTTGGCACCTTAAACAGTGACCGGGAAGCCATCAGGAAAGCAAGGCTACCCCAGAGCTCTGCTGAGTGGCAAAAGCCTGGAGCCCTGGCAGCAGATAGCTCAGGCAGAGTTTGGCAGGCAGACCTAGAGATGAGCCTTCACTGCCTGTGCCTAGGTCCTGGAGCAGCCCTGGCAGGTCCTGGGCTGGGGATGTCCTGCTGGCTCAGACCCAGACAGCTCCCTGGGATAGGGATGTGCCTGGTCCAAGAGCATCCTCTAGTGGCACTGCCCGACCCCCTCCCAGGCAGGGTCCTGCTGGCCCGAGCCCCCCGGCAGGGTCCCCACAGGATTTTGGTGGTGGGAGGAAGCTGAGTTTGTAGAAGCCAGAGCCCAGCAGTGTGGGCTGGAGTCGTGGACCATATGGGGCTGCATAAGCTTCCTGCCAGCGGTACCCCATACTGGCGGGAGTCTGTCCCTGTCCACTGGGGACAGGGAGCCCAGCAAGGGCACAGCAAAGGCTTATCTTCGTGCTTCTCTGGACAGAACCCAGGAGCCTGGGCTCATGGCCCTCATAGTTAGTACCTGTGCTGTCAGAGCCACCAGCTTTTGTGGAGGCAGATGAACACCTTCAATCGCTGCTCCAGTAATGCTCTATGTGTGCAGTTGTCCAGCCTGGCTGTGTAACTGCCTGCATGTGTAAAAGTAGGCACGTGTGAAATCCAGAATGCTGCAGCTGAGCTGAGAACAGTAACAGCCTAATTCAGACCTCCCAGACTTGTTTCACTTGTGACCCCATTTTAATTTGACCCTGGGACAAAGCATATCTCTTAGCACTCATCGGGCTTAAGCTGTTGGTTGCTAGCAGTTTGCATGTCACAGTTCTGCTCTAGATTGGTTTCCTTTACCTTGGCTGAGGATAGGGGAGTCTCAGAGAGCTGAGCCCAAGGAGACAATTTCATTGTGTCTGGCAGCTCAGCCATGAAAACTCATTCACATGTTCATTTCCTTCCTGAAAGCCATTCCAGACGGGTTCGAGATTGAGTCCCAGCCCTCGGAAGAGCCCATAGAGGGGCAGGACCTACAGCTGAGCTGCAATGCGGACAACTACACCTACGAGAACCTGCAGTGGTATCGGCTGAACCTCTCCAAGCTCCATGACGAGGAGGGCAACCCCCTTGTGCTGGACTGCAAGAACGTCCACCACTATGCCACCAAGATGCAGGGGGAGCTGCGCTTCCAGCCCGACTCCAATGACGCGACCTTGCTGCTCACCATCCCCAACATCTCCCTGGGCGAGGAGGGAGACTACGTGTGTGAGGTGCAGAACCGGAAGACCCGGGAGAAGCACTGCCACAAGAAATACATCTCTGTGCAGGGTGAGGGTCCATAGGGCAGGCGGGAGTGACGGAGGAGAGCTGGTGCTCTTGCTGCCATCAGCTTCCCAGTCCATCCCCAGGGGAAGCCACACAAGCAAGCTAAACTCAAGGTGGCAAAGGCAGGGCACCTGGGTTCTCAAGACACCGTTCAGCAGGGGTCAGAGACCCAAAGCCCCCCACGAACACAGAAATCCTTTTGATCAGTCAGTTTCTCGTTTTTCCCTCCTCCTCTTTGTGCTGCTCCTCCAGCCCTGGAGATCCCCCGCCTCAAGCAGAACCTGACAGACATCTGGGTGAACGTCAGCGACTCCATAGAGATGCGCTGTAAGGTGGACGGCAACCACGTTCCTGAAATCAGCTGGTACAAAGACGAGAAACTGGTGGAAGAAGTGTCAGGTACAGTGGGCTGGGGGTGAATCAATGGCAGACATCATGTCCGGTGGCTGGAGAGCTGAACACTGCTAGGTTGTGGGAGTTGCTGTGCCCAGGCAAAGGCACCCATTCTCTGAATTGGCTGAACTCTGGTTTTAATCATGTTCTATCCCAGTTTTATGCAGTCTCACCAGCCAAGTCTATGCCCTAGGGCCTGGCTCAGCACTGTCTGTGCATGTGCGCATTCAGCTGGAGAGCAGAGAGAGAGTGATAAATCATTCATCTTCTTACTCCCAGCCCAGTGCCTGGCATCTCTGCTCAGGCAGGGACCAAGCCAGATCCCATGGAAGGAACATGGGAAGGATCCAGGCACATTGCACAGGGAAAGGAACAGGTCCTGGAGCTGAAGCAGAGCTTGACACACCAGCTGGACTGCCTGGGCACCGTCCCCATTCAGCGTTGTCTGTGGGGGTTTCATCCCCTCCATACACTGCCTGGGGAAGGCCCCTCCAGGGTATTGTCCAGAGGAGGGCCACGAAAATGATCAGGGGGATGGAACACCTCTCCTATGAAGAAAGGCTGAGAGAGTTGGGGTTGTTCAGCCTAGAGAAGAGAAGGCTTCGGGGACCTTATTGCAGCCTATCAGTACTTAAAGGGGGCTTATAAAAAAGATGGCGGCAAACTTTTAAGCAGGGTCTGTTGTGATAGGACAAGGGGAATGGCTTTAAACTAAAGGGGTGTAGATTTAGACTAGATATAAGGAAGAAATTTTTTACGCTGAGGGTGGTGAAACACTGGCCCAGGTTGCCCAGAGAGGTGGCGGATGCCCCATCCCTGGAA
>NW_008796044.1:13242117-13260744 GCF_000699145.1 Aptenodytes forsteri
AGGGCTCTGAGCAACCTGCTCTAGTTGAAGATGTCCCTGCCCACGGCACGGGGGTTGGACTAGATGACTTTTAGAGGTCCCTTCCAACCCAAACTATTCTATGATTCTATGATTCTATGATTTCTGGGGCCATCAGACCACAGAAGAGAGCCTCTACCAGCTGGTGCAATTTCATTCTGCCATCTAAAATGAACCAGTCAAAAAATAGGAGCCTTATTTTGAGTCTGAATGAGTCCAGTATACTAATCCCCCCTCCCTGTGAGTGACCACCACAACCCTCTGTGCCTTACAGGGATCGACCTGGCAGACTTCAACCAGAGGCTGAGCATTCAGAGGGTGAGGGAAGAGGATGCTGGGCTCTACCTGTGCAGCGTCTGCAACGCTAAGGGCTGTGTCAACTCCTCGGCCAGTGTCTCCGTGGAAGGTACCAGCAGCCACGACACCCTGGGGATGAAGGCAGGGAGTAGGAGTGTGGCCAAGGTCCCATGCCTCTTCCCTGTGACACCAGGCAGCGGGAGGCAGTGAAAGCCCCTAGGCCTTGCTGATGGCATGGTGCTCTCACAGGAAGATCTGTAGTCCAGAGCATGTTTAACTCAAGCAAAAACACCTCCCCAGTCTCCCCATATCCTGAAGCAGACCACAAGGGACAGCTGAGCTGGGGCACAGAATGGGAATCTCTGAAGCTATGATTTCCTTCCTGTCCCACAGGCTCTGATGACAGGACCAATGTGGAGATTGTCATCCTGATTGGGACTGGGGTTATCGCTGTTTTCTTCTGGATCCTCCTTATCCTCATCTTCTGTAACATCAAAAGGGTATGTGACTGTCTCTGACCCAGGGCAGGGGAGGTGGCTTAGCAGGGCTTGGGACAACACCATTGCTGTGATGTGGGGCTGTATGACAGCACCTGCTAAAAGGAGGTCACTGAGTGTTGCTTCAAGCACTCTCACTGCGAAGGACAGGGTGCATAAGGGCTGTGGTAAAGGAGATGACAGGGAATGGCCTTTGCCAGGGGGAAGCAGGTCAAGGCAGGCAAAGGAACCAAATCCCCTCCGGGAGTCAGCACCCAGTGCAGGGAGGGCATCTCCTCACCCTTTGTGTTGGCTGATTCCTGCAGCCTGCCCACGCAGACATCAAGACAGGCTACCTCTCCATCATCATGGACCCTGGCGAGGTGCCCTTGGAGGAGCAGTGCGAGTACCTGCCCTATGATTCCAGCAAGTGGGAATTCCCACGAGACCGCCTGCGCCTAGGTGAGCCGGACCCCCTCCCTGCCACTGCGCGCTGCAGCCAGGTCTTCCCACCAGCCCTTCAAACTCACCCTCCAGGCTTCTTACACACCTCTGTGTATTTAATGCCTTCTCTCTGCCTCAGGCTTCCCATCTTCTTCCCCAGACTGTCCCTAAAGCCCAGCTGTGCCTGGGAAATCTCTTTGGGTCTGACTACGGAGAGGTCTGAGCCAACTGTAAGCGCAGACTCTCCCAGTGTACCCACACAGACATCACTGAGACCAGAATTCCTCTGCGCATGCTTTAGAACACATCCCCATATTCTCCAAGTGGCAATCTGAACAGAACAGCCCAGTCAATGGCAGCTACCCTGAGTTCAGGACCAGGATTGCATCCATTATCCTCCTCATGCTGAGACACCCACCTGCAGTCTCTTCCCTCTGTCTGGGAGGGTTAAAAGGGCTGCAGACTACCTTTGAGGCACAGAGCAGTGACATTAGCCCTGGCTGCTCTGCTGCAAGGTGTCACATTTACCTTTCCCACACGCTTTGCTCGAGGGCAACAAACAGCCCCTCAGTTCTGCAGGGCCATTTCCTTCCTCTGCTTTGTCCATGCCAGCTCTGTCTCAGTTCCTCCCATCATCATTTCTCTTATTCTCACCAAGAGAGCAAGCAGCCACCTGGGAAGGGCACACGTTTCACTCCTTCCTTTTCCTTTATGATGTTTTTTCTTTCTTCTTCCCATGGTTTCCTGTTGGGATTTTTGTTTTTTCACTCCATTCTGCCTGTGCTGCACCTGCCTTCCTTCACACTGCCTCTCTCCTTGCCCATAGGTAAAGTCCTGGGACACGGTGCCTTTGGGAAGGTGGTGGAAGCATCAGCGTTTGGGATCAATAAAAGTAATAGCTGTGAGACAGTAGCAGTCAAAATGCTGAAAGGTATGTGGACAGCAAAGCAGAATATGCAGGCTGTGTGGACAGCAAAGAATGAGGCATCTGCCAGGGAATGTCCACCCTGTAAATGCCTGTCTTTTGCATAAGGCATTTGTTAAGGCCCTGGAAAATGTTTTATCTCCCACAAGCACTCCTGGGTGCTTCTGCTTGAGGCCTGAACTAGGGGAGAGGAGCTGGAGCTAGCCTTTTAATTTATGGCTTCTTGGCCTCAACACAGTTGATCCTCTTGGCCTCCCCTCGTGGATACTTTAGCCCCATTCAGCTGCACTGGGAGGCAAGTGGCAGAGCAGACAGCAGGAACTTGGGGAACTCAGCTTTCAAGGAAATTTAGCTGTCTGCAAAGGCAAAGAATGAAATCTGTCTCAAAGGACGAACAAGAATCCAGAGTCCCTCTTTGGCAGGTCACTAAAGGAAGTGTTGCTCCCAATCGCCTTCTTCCAAATGTGCCTGTACTTTGTGTTTATGGGCCAGATTCAGAGCTGGGTAAGGAAGCAGGTTGCAGCTCTTACCCAGCTCTGATGGCTAAATTGGCTTGGCACCCAAAGCCTGGTCAATCTAGAGTGAGATTTTACGCTTTTATAGCCACGTTTCAAACAGGCATCCGGAAAATTATTCTGTAATTTGGCACTCAACAAAATACCGAGGCGGTCTCTGGCCAGCAGTGGCCTGTATGTGGAAACCGAGTCATGGCTCATCCGAGCAGCACTTACCACTGCAAGTGTACAGATGATCTACACAGTAATTGCAAAGGGAAGCCTGGCCGTGCAAGATTGCTTTACAGTCCTTTGAGGCATGGCTCTCACCTGGCCCATCAGCTGCAGTTCAAGCTTCTTTCTCTCAGACTAAATTTACAAACTCCCAAGTAAGGCAAAATGCATATGGGGAAGCAGAGAAGTATGAAAAAGGCACACAAAGCCAGAGAACAAACCCTGAGGGTAAAACAGAGGATCAAGAGTTGGTGCAAATTAGGCACTCAGAGAGAAAATGAGGTACAGAGAGCTGGCAGGAGTACAACGCTGTGTTTGCTATTGGAGAGGAATCATAAAAAGATACTCTGGGTTTGAGCTGAGACAGCTCCTGTCTTCAGTCATGATCAAAAGACTCAGATGCTTTTTGTTTCTAATTTTCCTTCAAATTGTTTTACGGCTCGTTATCTCTGTTTGGAGGCCAAAAGGGCAGAGATTCAAACGTGTATGTAAGCCTCAAGTGATCTTTTTCCCTGCACAACTATCACAAGGAAAAATCTGTTGGGCACAGGTTGTGTTGTCCTTTGCTCTGGGTCCCTGCGCCTGCAGGAAGCACCTGACGCGTTACAGCAGGAATCCTGGGAGCTCCAGACAAGGCTCTGACATTTCATATGGAAACATGCAATAACAAAATGTACCAAGGCTTTGGGGTCACAGCCTCCTCAGCAAGACTCACATTAACACTCTGCTAAGAGAATGGTGGCAAGGGGGAGTAAAAAGCTGTGAGGAGGCGTCATGATATGGTCTGTGTGTTTCCAGAGGGAGCTACTGCAAGCGAGCACAAGGCACTGATGTCAGAGCTGAAGATCCTCATTCACATCGGGAATCACCTCAACGTGGTGAATTTGCTGGGTGCCTGTACCAAACCCAATGGTAAATATCCCAGGACAACAGGCTGTGCCTGCTCCCAGAGATCAGTGCTTGTCGCCCGTGTCCTTTCTGCTGGCCATGTGTGTGACCGCAGGGACATGAGGGGATGTTATCGGTGTGTCTGTGTGCACTTAGGGCAGGTGCCACAGCTCAGCGGGGCTGCACATAACATGGGTCGAGGCAAATTCTGACCATCCCGAGCCCTTACCTCTTCCCTTCAACTTTGGTGTCTTCTCACCAGGTCCACTCATGGTTATTGTTGAGTTCTGCAAGTATGGAAACCTCTCCAACTACCTGCGGACCAAGCGGGAAGGATTCAGTCCTTACAGGGTAAGTAGCTTCCTTTGCCCCTAGGGACCTGTCCCATGTCTAGGGAAGGAAGATGTGTAGCCTGAAACATGATCTGACAATAGAACAAAGACACCCTCTGTCTAGCAGCAGATCAACTTTACACAGTAATCTTGGTTCATGTGCACATCAGGGAAGTAATTTCTTTCTGCAATGGAAGATAGGTGCTTCCAGGCCAGAATTACAGTCTAAGAACAGGAAAAGACTGTGCAGCTCGTGGGTGCAGGGGTTACAGTGTGTGTTGCCTGCTGAGGTTTTTGTTTTGGTCTCCTTGCCAGGAGAAGTCTCCCAGGCTGCGTATTCAGGTCCAGTCCATTGTGGAGGCAGTGAGAGCAGACAGGAGGAGTCGTTCTGGGACTAGCGACAGTGCTATCTTCAACCGCTTTCTGATGCACAAGAGCCAGACAGCGCAGCCGATCCAGGAAGGTAATACTCCAGGCTTGGCAGCAGCTCCTCACCTGGCCCACCAAAAAAATGCCAGACTTGGCTAACTTGGGGAATGGGTAGGGCATGACAGTGGGGAGCTGGGACCCAGCCTTGGAGCTGATCACTCCAAAGTTGCATGGCCATTCCCTGAACAGGGCTATTACAGTCATCTGTTGTCTCTTGTAATAGACTCTCAAAACCCAGAAGGGAGGATTAAATCCCTTTGGATTTTTTTAGCCTAAAGAAAGGAGAATTGAGGGGGATCTCAGTGGGTCCTCCCTAGGACAGGAATGATGAGCTGACCTTCAAAGTCCTTTCCAGCCCTGCTCCCCACAACTCTGTCTGAGTGACGTGTGCTGGAGGCTGGACTCATTCTCCTCATACTTGAGCAGGTTCCTGCTGTGTGCTTTCTGCCACCTAAGCGGAAAATCCTAGAGGGGAGCTGGTTACTCCAGTTAGCACTGAGGACTAGCTGTATCTCACCAAGAGGCTGGTTGTATCCCGCAGTCCTGGAGAGAGGCAAGGAGGACAAGAGACCGCTCACTGTCTAATCATTTTCTTGTACTCCTGGACAGTGGATGACTTGTGGCAAAGTCCCTTAACAATGGAAGACCTGATCTGCTACAGCTTCCAGGTAGCACGTGGCATGGAGTTCCTGGCATCCCGAAAGGTGAGTTCACCCCTTCCTTCGCTCCTCTCTTCTTTTGTGCATGCCTGACCAGAGAAGGCCTGCCTACAGACACTTTACAGGTGACACTCAGAGAGATTCAGTGATCTGCCTCACACTTCGCAGGAAGTCTGAGGTAGCCCTGTGTACACAAAAATGGGAAATTAGTCCTCTTTCATTTTATCCTCTTCTTAACCATCTCCTTTTGAAATTTTTACCTTTAGCTCCTTCCCATTTCCACCATTCCCCCATTACAGGTCAGGTTTGTGAGGGGAGGGGGATGCTCTGCACTTTCTGATGGTGGTTCCTGTCCCTCTGATTTTGCCCCTTCCTCTTCATGTGCCCACAGTGCATCCACAGAGACCTGGCGGCTCGCAATATACTGCTGTCAGAGAACAACGTGGTAAAGATCTGTGACTTTGGCCTGGCCCGGGACATCTACAAGGACCCTGACTATGTCAGGAAAGGCAGTGTGAGTGCCATCTTCTCAAACCCTGTACAGATTAGGCTCCCTTGAGGTATTCATAAACTACTCTGGGGATGGAATAAACTGAGGAAAAGATAAAAAAGGAGGAGTGGAACCACTTCTGTGTCTGGGACCAGGAACCATTGGCCCAATGACGTATGTGCTGTCCTCCTCCACCAGCAGACCTCTGTCTCCTTCCTTCTGCCCCTCAGCCTGTCATTAACTTACTCTTTCTTTCTTTATACTCTTTTCTCCCCCTTTCAGTGTCTCCATCCCTCCCTCTGGCCTAACCAAACCTCCATTCCTCCATGGAGAGAGGAGCGGGGCTATCGGCTCTGGTTTACTTTCATCCCTTTGCTACAAGAAGGGCTGTCATGGGACATGTCCCTGACTGAACGCTTGTGCCTTGCCTCTCCCTCCTGCAGGCCCGTCTCCCACTGAAGTGGATGGCTCCAGAGAGCATCTTCGACAAGGTCTACACTACTCAGAGTGACGTCTGGTCCTTTGGGGTCCTCCTCTGGGAAATCTTCTCGCTAGGTGAGTGCTAATGAGGGTCATATGCTGTTGAGGAAGACCTCTCTTTCCACGTAGCAGCTTGGTGGGTAAGTCTGTGCAGGAGGCCCTGACGCTCTGAAGCACATCTAAGAAGTGATGGGATGAGACATCAGTGTAGGCAAAAAAAATACGGAGGCCATATCCACCCATGAACAGGGTGATGGGGAGACAGGCATGCAGAGGTGGCCTCCAGCTCACTGAGGCCTGTCTCAGGCAGCACCAAGGACTTGGGCTGTGTATGAGAAGTGACCACATCTCCCAGTGTTTTGGGAAGAAGGGCAGTCTCAGAAGGACTGGTTTCTGATGGCACATTTCATGTTCCCACCCTTCTTCGAACCTCCTTTAGGGGCATCTCCATACCCTGGAGTCCAGATCAATGAGGAGTTCTGCCAGAGGCTCAAAGATGGTACCAGGATGAGAGCCCCAGAGTACGCCACAGCAGAAATGTGAGTCAGAAACCGTACGGATCCCAGCATTGGTCACAGCAGAGCCCTCTGTGGGATGGTAGAAACCTTCCAGATCCCAGCATGGGGCAGGACAGGCCCCTCTGTGGGATGCAAGACCTTTCAGCCAGGGTGGGGGATGAGCCAACACATCCTTCACTCCAGGCAGCTGCCTGGAGGGCAAGCCAGATGGGTTCGAATCAGAGCTATCTAGGTACCCTTGCATACCCACCCTGGGATGGGTCCGTAAGTGGGCAATGTGCTTTCCTGCTCTGAAGGGTATCAGAGGTGTCTGAATTAGCTCCTTGTGCACTGTTATATTCGGTGCATAATGAACCACCCCCCCTTCCAGTAGGTCCACATGGCCAATGTGCTGGGGGGCGCCGAGCTTTCCTTCACAGTGCAGGTACATGCTGTCCCAGCGGGCACCACGCGGGTGGGAGCTGCAGAGTTGGGTAGGAGAGGGTTTCTGTGGCATAAAACCAGCATCTCTTCTTGGCAGTTACCGTATAATGCTGAGCTGCTGGCATGGTGATCCCAAGGAGAGACCAACTTTCTCCGACCTGGTGGAAATACTGGGGAACCTTCTTCAGGAAAACGTCCAGCAGGTGAAAACCTCTCTGTGTCCCTGCTCAGCTCCAGACAGCTCTTTCTTCTCCCACCGCTAGCGCCCTTGCTGTGCCCTCCTCTGACTCCCTGGCCAATGCAATACCTTTGCGTAGGCCAAGGGATAATACAGGGTTTCTTGGATCAGAGAGGTCTGTTTCCCAGAGCTACTGGAGAGCTCATTTCTGCGGTAGCCCTCTCACTGCATCCTAATATAGCTCCACTCCTTGCAGGGCGGGTGCCCTCTCAGTCGTCATTCCAGTATTTCCATCCTAATCCCCAGATGATTATTTGAAATTTTTCAGCTGAGTCAAGGCCCTGGCACTCCTGCCTCCCACATGCCCGCATAATGAAAACCAGGACTTCACCAGGGTTTCTGAAACTCTATCCTCAGATCTAAATGTCAGGGCCATGTGAACCAAACAACTGTTCCATTACAGCAGTCAGATATACAAATTTCTCTGAAACTATTACTAATCATTGCCATGCAGTAACTCACCAGGACTTTTAACTGCAATGAGCATGCAGCTCTGATTTTAACATTTTCTTGATGTTCTATTTCATAAGATAGCTAAATGCTTAAATATGAGTACTGTCTCATCCTGACGTCCCTGATTTTAGCCTTTCAGCACTGGATCCCAGCACAGGCATGACTAAGCCACAATGATGTGCCCCCAGAGCACAGTGCTCTGTCTATGTAGGCTACAGAACTGTAGGTGCCGTAGGACTGAGTTGTTTTCCTGTTCACACACACCTCCATGCACCTGGAACACTTGCAGCTACTTAACGCAGAGGGCACAGAAATCTCCAGCCAGATATTTTGTCCCAGAGAAACAAAAGACAAACCAGAAATTTTCCTCCCCAGCTCTTGACAGCTTCTGCTTGTAGAGCCCTTTCTTGTGGGAAAGCCCTCCCCTTCTTGTAAGGCCACTCACTGTTCTTCCTACCAGGAAGGGAAGGATTACATCCCGCTGAACGACTCTCACAGCTCGGAAGATGATGGTTTCTCCCAGGTGCCTTCCTCTGCCCAGCAAAACTCAGATGAAGAGGATTTTGACATGAGGATACGCTGCCACAGCCTAGCAGCAAGGTGAATTCCCTCTGAAAAGGGCAGAGAGAGCCCAGCAGGCAGCCAGCAGCCTGAGACGTAAGGGAGCCTGAGGGATATGGGGTGAACCCAGCAGCAAGAGGTTGGAAAAATCCCAGGTGATCAGGTGTGATCCAAGCGTTTAGGCCATAGCATCTTGCTTATAAAAGCAAAATCACTTTCCTTTGCTGATGAGAAAGAGCCCTTGATGTGTCAGCCTATGGCATTCCTTCTCCTGCCTCCAGCTACACTGCCAGAGCATCATGTCCCACTAAAGGCATCATGGCCCATCAGGTAGATGACGAAAGAAGGTGTCAGCTGCCCTTCTGCTAGTGCAGGAGCTTCATCCTAGCTGTTCCTAACTAACCCAAACAATTAGGGCTAGGCTTCTCATCTCTGGGGAGCTGTGGTAGTGTGATGCCTGGGATCTATATGACATTACTCTGCTTATCCAGAGTGGAGAAGTAATCAGGGCCTGATTCGATCAGGAAGTCTGGGTGCTCCCCACTGCAGAAGAAGTATGGGGTTAAGAAGCCTAAGGTGACCCTATTCCCCTCACAAAATCCACCATGTGCCTCCCTGCATACTTTGGTTGCACGGAGGAGGTTGGGTTCAGGTCCTGTTTATTCAGGACATTGACTCTGTTGGTTTTACTGAATACAGTATGCTTCTGTCAGCAGATACTACAACTGTGTCTCGTTCCCTGGTTGTTTGACGGGAGGAAATCAGATCAGGTGTCCATCCAGGATAAAGACATTTGAAGAGTTTCCCATGACACATACAATGTACAAGGCACACCCGGTGAGTAGCATGAGTGAGGTTGAGCAGGGGGCAAAGAAATGTTCAGCTGTTTCCTGACACCTTTGCTGTTAAGATTGTGGAAGGAAGATCACTCCTATCTAATGTCAGTCTGTCTGTGTCATTCCTGTTCAGTCCGTCCAGTCCTATGCACATTCATTTCTCCACCTGGCACATAGGGGTTTCTCTACAGCACAGCTGGTACTGCCTGAGTGTGAAATAGGGAGGTTAGATCTACAAGCAAGGACTATAAAGGACCTCAGAGAAGAGACTGCTCTTCATCCTTCTCAAAGCTGTAAACATGGCCTGGTTAAGCATACTGAAATCCAGCCAGGACTAGGTAAATCCAGAGCGCTTGTCTGCACCTCTCCTATCTTGACCCACATGGCAGTGTGCAGTAGGAGCCCTCTTGGCCTCTCTGAACTGGGCTGGTACTTATATCTTCTACAGTGGCAAAACTTAAGTCATCCCCTTAGTCTCAGAGGAAAATCTCACCTCTCACAGATTTGATGGTAATATATCTTCCAGGCAGGGAGCACTCTTTTTTTCCCCAAAAGTGGCACTGAACTGCACACACAAATCCTACCTTTGTACATACTGCTTTTAAGAAGGCACCTAAGAAAATCAGTTCCAGCAAGACCATGGAGCCTGCTGGTAAAGTGCCCCTACTCCTTTTTTCCCATCACAGATATACATGATCTCATCTCCTGAATGATTCTTCCTCCCTTCCCACTCTGATGAGCCGACAGGGATGTTACTGATAACTCCTGTTGCTTCCTTCCAGGACAATCAAACAGACAGTGGGATGGTTCTGGCATCTGAGGAATTTGAGAGGATAGAAAACCGACACAGAAAAGAAGGTGGATTCAGGTACTCCTTAAGTCTAGCCACTCAGACCTCCCTGCTGCCAAATGCAGTGAGACCAGGAGGCAGCTCTCGGTGTCTCCCCATAGGGTATGCCTTTTGGGGCTCTCCGCAGCAGCAGGGCTGTGGGCCCTGAGCCAGATAAGTCCATGCACACATTAACAAGAGGCAAAACGCATGAAGAACAGACCTGCCTGCTGCTTCCTAGGGTTTCAAAATATAAACTGTGCACATTCAACTGATCAAAACATGTTCCAGAGGGTATGAGAATGTGTCTGTTAAGATAATGAGGCACAGTGGAGTGATGGTGTTAATAGGACTCTTAATGCTTATTGACATTTTCTGGTGAAATGTGTCAGGGCTTGTTCAAGCAGTGGCAGGTGGGATGGATGGAAACTGTGTGGCTGCCACTCCCCTCCCCCAGCCCTGACCCATGTGGTACAAGGCCCCGATGTGGCATTGCAGGGATCATACAGGCCTTAGGACTTCCCACATGCCGGTACTGAGCCTGGCAGGTCAAGCTGGTGCTCTTGGGGCTGAGGATGTTATGGATGTTATGTCCTTGCCTCAGGCTTGGAAACTGGGTGAGAACCTGTCCAGGTCATCTCTGCTTGGAACCTTGTCTCCATGACAGTGTGTTGAGCGAGCCATGTCAGCTCATGAGTAGACAAGGCCAGTCCCAAGCCTCTTCCTCACCTCCTCTGCCTCCCAATATCAGATCAGACTGGTCATTGTCTTTTCCCTTAGCCATAGGCCTGTGGCCTCTCTGCTGTTGTATCAGACTGTCTCCTGCTTCTTGTCCTTGTCCTCTTTTCCCTAAGGCACATTCCCGTTGTCTCCTACACCATGGGCTACCTGGCGTCCTGTCTCCTAGAAAACACTGCCCTTAAACCTCTCCTTGAACGTGTCCCTGCCCTCGCTCTTGTGACTTCTTGCCAGTCACCTGGTATTGGCAGGCGCTGAGATGGGGTTGCTGATTTCCACCCACATCTTCTTCATCATCTTCCTTTGTTTCCTTTCCCCCATCCTGGCTGTTGGTTTGTATCAGTTTCTGTTACTCCTGCCAGGTCTAGGAGCAATTGAGGCAATGTCACTTGTCTCTCCCTGCTCATTGGGGTCCCAACCCTTCCCTGGGCTTCCCAAAGGTATCTAGAAGAGCTGAAATAACTCTGTCGCTGAGTTACGTGCAGATTTTTCACAAAACATACGGGCTGTGCTTAGGTTTAGAGCAAGGCCTGGTGGTGTGCTTTGAAATGGAGGTGTAGGTCCATTCCTGACCCTGCCTCTGCCCCATGCATTAGCAGATGATGTTTTCTGAAGCTGGGATCTCTCTAAGCAGGACAGAGGCCTTCCAGGAGTGCTCAGATTGATCTTCTGTGTCTCTCTCCCTCACAGCAGTAAAGGGCCCAGCCGAACTGCGGAGCTGCCAGGAGAACAGTCAGACCTGCGGGGCAGATGTCGGCCGTTGTACGGGTCCCAAGTCGGAGGCCAGACTTTTTACAACAGTGAATACGGGGAGCTGTCAGAACACTCTGAGGACGGCAGCTGCACCCCGCCTGGAGAGGGGGCCAGTCCCCCCACTCTCCATGCTTCCTTCTTCTCTGAGCAGTACTAATGGCATCAGGCCCTGGAGGCGCCTGCCGAGGCATCCCGTCTCACCCTCCAGGCACTTCATCAGGGTCACTCAGAGCTTCTCCTTCAACCTATGCCCAACCCCAGCAGGGAACCTACCCCGAACGGATGGGGAACACTGATGTCCTTGGAACTGCAGCATGATGGCCCACGCAGCACCTCCAGCTGCAGCTTCCCCGTGCTGGGACTGGAGAGAGCGCCTCACTGATTCCTGACATTTCTTTTCTTCCTGTGGCTCAGACAGATGCATTCTGCCAGCGAGTGGGTGCCTGTGTTCAGCACTACAGCACCTTCTGCCTAGCATCCAGCCTCCACTCAGATCAGCTTCCCATTCAGAAAGCCCATTTCAGGTCAGATATAAATAGATCTGTCTTAGTCTCAAGCTTCTTCCTGGTGTGCAGCCTGAATGTTTTTCCTTGGATTGCTTCCTCCTCTTCTCCTCATGATGTCAGCTGCTGAGCTGCAGAGCAGAATCAAAGGGAAGAAATCCCTAGTGGTATTAGCAGCAAGAGCAGGACATTTTAAAGAGGTGTATGGAGAGATCCCGAGGGATCTTTGTAAATGTTCATACACATTCATTCTGGGTAAGTGCCAGCTTCTCCATCTCCTGTGCAAGCAACACCCACACCCCTCTCATCTCTGCTGGGGGGAAACCTGTCAATCTGCCTTATCATCAGGATTATTTTAGCCATCTCAACACATCTAGTGCCGAGTAGGTCATCAGCTGATGGCTAGAGTCCTCCCAGTGAGATAAATAGCAACTCTTTTTGCAGGCCCTGTGCAAAACAGGGTTTTATATACTCTGTACTGGGAGCAGGTTACTCACAGGTCTGCTGCTCTCGCCTTCCCCTTCTCCCAGAGCAGTGCTGAGATAATTTGTTGCTCGAGTGAGAAATTAAAGAAAAGCTGTGTTAATTTCAGCTGGCTTCTAAACATAGAGCGAAAATGGGTTGTTTGCTGGGAGGAAAAGGATCAAAGTGGTAGGGAGTGAAATGTTTATTTTCAAGTTGCTGCAAGGGTTTTGGAAACAATGGAAGGAACAGAGCTCCAGCAATGAGGTGCCCTGGGCTGCATACCCTTGTGTGTTGGCATCACTGAGCACATGGAGGGCAGCACCTGGTCAGGGCTCAAGCCCCAATTCTCCTGGATGGACAGTTCTGCACCATGAGCTTTCCTGCCGTCCTAGTTCCCTGGCTCTAAGGAGGCAGTCTCTGCCGAACGTGCTCCTCTCCAGTTTCTGTTGCAGAGCCGCCAGCACAATGTACCTGTCTCTGGGGAACTGAGAAACATTTATTTGCTTGAGGAAACATTTCATCACTTGGGCCTTTTGTTTCTGAAAGATATCATATGAATTCAGAGCTCTGGGGAACCTCTGCAGCCCCTCTCTACAGATGTCTCTGCTGCTGCCTCACCACTTCCCACCTACTTCTTTCCATCCTGCTCACAATCCGAGAGCTCAGCCACAGAGCACGGTCACGTCACCGTCAGAGGAGTCTGGGTGAAGAGGCTCGTCTGAACAGCTTGTCATCACCTCTTCCACATGCCCATGGCTGGCAGAGCTCCTCGCACCAGGGCATCTCAGCACCGGGGAGTTTCTGCTTGCAGGCCACACCTCTGTGCACAGAGCCAAGGGTTTGGTTTGGACTTTTAAAATTGTGTTTCCTGTCAGATGTACTGCTTTCCCAAACTGTATTTCTTTTCCAGCAGAGGGTTTTACGCGTTTCCTGACGTGAGCCTGTGAGTCCTTACGGATGATTTTCCCAAGTCTTAATTATAGTTCTCCACACAAGTGTAATGGGGAGATTTATTTAGCACATGGGAAAAGCATGGCTGTCATTCAGATTCTCTAAGCCTATGCAGAGCGCCCAATGTTCCCCTCCCTTTTTGTGTCAGCAGGATAACATGGCTGTGATTTCCATGGCAAAAAGAGGCACAAAACCAGACCAGCTTGAGCCAAACTGGCTCAGGACGTGGAATTGGAAACTGCATGTGACAATGAATTCCCTGACTTCTACTGGTGTCCCCTGAAGTTGCCAGGAATTTAAGCATCTTTAAGTAATTGTTATGACTCAGTAAGAATCCTCTGGCAGGAGATGCTGGAGAGCCAGGCCAAGGAAGTAGGACAGCCAATGGGGTGTAGGCCAGACCAAATTCTCCTGCCCTCATCTTGCCCTGGTTTTTGAACTGGTGGTTCCCTTGACAGAAGGAAGGCTGCATGTGCCCCGTGCTGCTGGGGGTCTTCACCAGCATTCACATGGGTGGAAGGTGACAGACAGCTGAGCTAAATTCAGGCTGCTCGCTTGGTGATGTTTATCCACAGGACCCAGGCTCTCTTGTTTCCAGTGCTTCACAAACAGTTCTCTACCTGGAAACACAGCCCCGTCTGAGAGAGGGCCCAAGAAAGAGGCCTATAAATTAAAAAATAGTTGAAACACAGAATTCCAAAGTAGCTGCAAGTCCTTGTCCACATGTGAGGGATAGAAACGTACTAGCAAAGCGTGACACTTGCAGGGCACTGGCAGGATTCCTCAGCAGAAATGGGATAGAGGCATCTGAGTGCCCTGGCTGGCTGTCAGCACGCCCAGCCAGCCAGGAGAGCTACACTTTGTCTCTAGGTTCAGCTGTCAATTGCTCACAAGCATCCTTGTGGAAAAGGGTTACTTCATCAGAGCCATTGTTAACAATCCCCTCCTTCACTCTAGGGAAAGCACTGGTGTGACATCTGATTTTTGAACTTTCAAATCATTTGACTCCACAGAAGTTTATTTTCTCTTTTTTGCACCGTCTTGATGGGGGGGTGGAATCAGATCCTATTGTATCTGCGTCAACAGCATTGCATGAACAATGCAGCCATGATACGAGCAAACGCTGGCTCCTCTTCAGACGCTCCTGCTGATGAAGAACAATTGTAGTGTGGGATATTGAAGAGCTGTTGAGACAATTGTACTTTCACTCTCTTAAAAGTATACTAAAATTAGAGTGTACAACCCTGATACTCTTCCCCACACTCTTGCATTATTTCTGGCATTTTTTTTACAGTCTCCAGATAAGCATGAGCACGAAATGAAGCTGGTCTGTTTTGGTTTTAAGATGCGAGGCAACAGTGTTGTCTTTCCACAGCGACAAGGGAATATTTCAACTTTTAAAACCCAGGGTTCGATAATTGTGCCTGCTCCGTTCACAATGCACTCTCTGTTGTGTTTTGTTTGGGCTTTTTACTGGAACTCAACATTGAAGCTAAGCTATTTATCATCATCCTCCTTTAAAATGACTGTTCCCGGTCTATGCGCAGTCTCATTTTCCCTTACAAAGTGTTGGTGTTGAGAGGACATTCCTCCCTCATGAAAACAAAGCGTTGGGTCCCCTACTTGCAAATACACGTGTCTCTGAAGAAAAACCTGTGTATCAAGTAACACTTCATTTATATTGCAATATTTTAACCTGGTACCTGTTGTTGCTACAGCAGCATTCAATGTTTCAGTGGGCTGCCTTCGAAGCAAGTAGGTTACAACATGGGTTATGTGCGAGTACAAAAGTGTGGTCCGTGTGTGTGAGTGAGTGTTTTGTGGGTGAGTGTTTGGGTGTTTGCACGTGCGAAGTTTTCCTACCAGTGAGCGTATGTGAGTGTTTATAACTCACGTTGAGTCTTGTCTCTGGAAGTTCACGGTTATATATCAAACCAGTTAGAACACTGCTTTCTTTCCTCTCCTCCTATAGTACTTGTTATCCTTTGTTATTAAGAGTTTTGTTGTAATATCTAAATGTGAAAATGAATAAAGTCATAACTGGCAGCTGCTCTCTGGTTCCTGGAGGCCACCGCTGCCCGCGGGTGCTGCATCACTCTGCTCCCGGCTCCCCACGCAGCACCGGGCAGCCCGACTCTGGCCCAAGCAATTAGCACATTTTGGTTTTATTATTTTTGCTTTCGTGTCCCTTTGCATTTCTCCGCATCCTCTAGGAAACAGCTGGCCTTTGTGGCATTTCCATCCAGGATGAAACTCGGTCTTTTCTCATGATGAAGCCGGATATGCTTTGGTTAAGCCTGCTGACAGGAGCCGGCGGCCCAGCGCCCAGCCCTTCACCCCGCCACCATCTCCCCCACATCCGCGACCCTTCCTCGCCGCCTGGCATTGAACATTTCCTTCAATGTTCCGTGCCCAGGGAGCACTGGAGACGGAACATAAATGGATTTATGACTATTTCCCAAAAAAGAAAACCCAGGAGCTGGGGTGAAACCTGAGGCACGGCTCCATCCTCACCTGCGAGGCGACCTGCGAAGACCTCAGTGCCATTTGTCTGCCAAATTAAGGTCCCCTGAGGAGCAGCCGCCAGCAGAGACGTGGCTGCCCTGTGCAGTGTGGTGAGACCTGGGGACATCCCCTCAGCTCCAGCTTCTCCACCGCCATCCCTTCATCCAGCTCAGACGAAAGCAGCCAAAAGGACCTTTTAACTCCCCTCTCCCCATCCAGGGACCTGCCCATCTAGGGAATGAGGAGACTGAAGCTGCTCTGCTCATAAAATACCTCATTTTTGTGCACCCTGGAGCAGCGCTCGGCTGCTCCTCTCCTGGGACCGCGAGCACTCGCGGCCCCGCACGTGGCACAGAGCAACCTCCCAGCTCCCGCTGCGCGAGGAGGGATGGGGATGGGATCAAGCGGGCAACCCTCGCACAGGGAGTCAAGCACGGCAGACCGCCTATCTCCAGCAGAAACACAGCGCACAGGAAGCCGGACAGGGCAAAATGAAAAGCAGCCTTTTCTTGTAGTTAGAAAAGGGAACTGGGAAGTCGCTGTCTGGGCCCTTCGGCTTGTTTGGCCTCTAACAAGGCCAGCGAATATTTTCTCAGTGCTTTTCAGAAGTGCTTTGAGATCCTTCTGTGAAAGGCGATGCAGTAATAGCAAGGAATCCTTCAGGCTCTGAGTACTCCCTGGCCCCTTTTTGCATCAAAACAATGCAGAGCTCTTAGTGCTGAAAAATCAAACTACTGTCTGCACTGTAAGAACGACAGCTCCGAAACACGTCCTGCACAGTGTAGTATCAATGTGTTTGCCATGACACTCGCCCTCCAGCTGGGGTGAAAGGTTGGGTGAGATGTTGAGAAGCCATTAATGGCATGTGGTTCCTCACCCAGCATTTACCAAGAAGGGCAAAATTAAAAAAAAATAAACGAAAGTGGAAGCGGAACATCCAGCTGCTGCTTCAGAAACATTTCCTGGGTTGTACTGACATTTCTATAGAGCTCTTCATAAACGGTGTCTCAGAGGATTTTACACAGCCACACGCTACGTGCCTTTAGCAGAGCCCATAGGTCCATTCTGCTCCGAGATGCAGGTTTGCAAGCCTGCTCCTTTCTTTGGGAACGGCACGGGTCTCTCAAAGGGCAGGATTAGACCCACCCCTTGCATCTCAAAATAAATAGACTGTGCTTTGATGGCGTTATCTTACATGCATATGTGACCAGGTGCATCACACATGGACAAACTACAAAACCTTCCGAAAGAGAACAGTTCAATAAGATGCTTAGGTTAAACACCAGGCTTATCAGAGGGCCTTCCCAAGCAGCTGGGGAAGTCACCAAGGAGACCGTATCTCAAAAAACCAGCAGCAGAGCTATTTGTTCAGCAATTTAGAAAATATCCTAACCCACAGCCCTGCAGTACTTGTTTCCTTGCCATAAATAATTTTCAGATGGTTTGCCTTTCAAAATCCCAGAAGGCCATTACGTTATTTTGTTACATCTCCGGAGAGGCTGAAATCCTTAAAACTATTATGTTAGGTAGAGTAATTCATCAAGTCCTGTTTTACAGTATTTCACGGTATTAATATTTATTAACATCTGAGTGTTTGTAAGACTTCCCATTTTAGTACGCCAGAAGCAAGTAACACCAAATTGGGTAGGCGTGACCAAATCCCGACACGAAGGCTGTGCTGTTCCTGCCCCAACAGCCCTTTCGGCGTTAACCGGACAGACTGAACACACCCCACCTCTTTCGCACATGCAGCACTTTCCCCCCCCGCCCCGTTTCAGGCACGCTGTTAAACCGTCTCTCCTATCTTTTTGATGGTCGGCGCTCCCGATCTGGAAATTAAAGACGCTGAGGAGCCACGGGAGCCCGTATGTGTCCCTACACCTAATTCCTTGAAGAACTGCGGGTCGCTAGAGCCAAGGGGTCCTATACGGACGTCGGCGAGGCACCAGGAGCGGCCGGGGCCGCTCCGAAAGAGAACAGTTCAATAAGATGCTTAGGTTAAACACCAGGCTTATCAGAGGGCCTTCCCAAGCAGCTGGGGAAGTCACCAAGGAGACCGTATCTCAAAAAACCAGCAGCAGAGCTATTTGTTCAGCAATTTAGAAAATATCCTAACCCACAGCCCTGCAGTACTTGTTTCCTTGCCATAAATAATTTTCAGATGGTTTGCCTTTCAAAAATCCCAAAGGCCATTACGTTATTTTGTTACATCTCCGGAGAGGCTGAAATCCTTAAAACTATTATGTTAGGTAGAGTAATTCATCAAGTCCTGTTTTACAGTATTTCACGGTATTAATATTTATTAACATCTGAGTGTTTGTAAGACTTCCCATTTTAGTACGCCAGAAGCAAGTAACACCAAATTGGGTAGGCGTGACCAAATCCCGACACGAAGGCTGTGCTGTTCCTGCCCCAACAGCCCTTTCGGCGTTAACCGGACAGACTGAACACACCCCACCTCTTTCGCACATGCAGCACTTTCCCCCCCCGCCCCGTTTCAGGCACGCTGTTAAACCGTCTCTCCTATCTTTTTGATGGTCGGCGCTCCCGATCTGGAAATTAAAGACGCTGAGGAGCCACGGGAGCCCGTATGTGTCCCTACACCTAATTCCTTGAAGAACTGCGGGTCGCTAGAGCCAAGGGGTCCTATACGGACGTCGGCGAGGCACCAGGAGCGGCCGGGGCCGC
>NW_008796044.1:13261218-13318579 GCF_000699145.1 Aptenodytes forsteri
CTCCGTCCTGCTGCTGCTGCTGCTCTGGCACTGCTGGGTCCGGCCGGCCGGCGCCGACAACGCCAGCCAGGCGTACTACACCGCCCTCATCAACGTGACGGTGCTGAGCCCCGAGCGGGGCGGCCCCACGCTGCTGAGGATCGATCGCGGCCGCTACGGGCAGGATTCCCCCAAGGTGGAGGTCAAGGGCCTGCTGGTGGCTCCCGTCCCCATCAACGGAGGTAACGCTTCCTTCGCAGCCGTCGGTCGCTTGCTGTCGGGTGCCTCCTTTACAGGGTGGTTGGCCTTTGTCTGAGCTTTGCAGACTTTCCTAGAGAGCTCTGACAAAAGAGGAGGAAGAACTTGCCCAGAGGAATATAATAAAAAAAACCAAAATCCATGATCTGAGAGTGCTGGTTTTAATAACAGCTCTGCAAAGCATAATGTGTTTTCCAGCATGGATCCCAGTAGGCTAGTCATACTGAGCGATGAAGGTGTTATTTCTAAACTAATTAGAGAGTCGGTAGCAATAGTTAACAGTATTTGGTTGCAGCATTGCCATGAATCTCAGAACAGCTGCATAGCTATCTCACTGTCATAGATAAGCATCTGGATGGCTTCTGCAGCTGCATGAGGTTGTGATTGTTCAGTGTACATTTCTTAAAAATGCTATTTAAGCTGTCCATCAAGACTTGGAAGGACTGAAGCCATCAAGCTATTACTGTCATGGCCAGTCCAAAATGCGCTTGTTTGCAGTACTGAACAGTGTGTAGTGCTTCCAAATAAGTTTTCTTTTAATTAAGTGGAGCTGTTGTCCATCCATTTGGTTTTTTGACAAATGTTGGGTTTTATAGAGAACACTAATTAAAACAAGTGAGAGCATTGTCTTGATTTTTGCCTGAAATAAAACCAATTGCTTCAGTCATAATGATATGGTTTTAGTAGTATCTTATTTTGAAAACCCTTCTTGACATTATCTAAACTGCCATCTTTAAGAAATGGACCGCTTGATGGATCACAGTGGTCCCAACCTGTCTCCTGGACAGTAAACCTCTGAATAATGCATTAAGTGAAATAATGTAGTCAGTTAAACGAGACTCTAAGTGGTGAATATTAAGAGTTTTTTAAAAGAATTGATAACACAGAACTACTGTATTATTAAAAGCTTTTGAGAATTTACCAAATCTTAAGATCAAGAGAATACTTTGATGCTTCTTCAGAACAAAATGCATCCTGCTAGGCAGCCTGCTATAAGCTTCTAGTACGTATGAAGCAGACTGCGCATCAGCAGATGCTTGCCGGTTTCATTGAAGCTCGGTTTCATTAGCTTTACGAAGTGTTAACTAGAATATATTAATATAGCATATTTTGGGTGGAAGGGCGAGGAAGCAGAAATTGTTGAGCAAGTCTACTGTAAAACTATTTTCATTTGTACTTCAAATCCTACCTTCACCATGCTCTGAGTCCAGCTATCATCAAATATGCTCAGTCTTTCCTTCTTCTGCTTCCTGGTATTCCTCACTTAGACACACACACCCCAACTGCCATATGAATTCAGGAGGCTGTCCCAAAAGTGTTAGGCACATAAACACTGTTATTGCAAGTAGTATTTCTGAGGTTTTTAAAACTGCTGCCTTTTAATATATGCAAGGTATGAAAACACTTGATTTGTTTAGTAGGTGCATTATTTGTCAAGAAAAACTTTTGAAATTAATTACTTTTTAACCTGCTTCTGTAACTTTTTCTGCTTTCTTCTGATACAGTCTTCGCTAAGGTGTGACTAAAACATTGAGGGAGGCTGATGGCATTTTCACTGGAAGCTAATAATGAGAGAAGAGCTAAATAAAATTCTGAGCAGTCCATAAACAGCATTTTTGTACCTTACTGCTAAGTATTGTATGATGAATAACTTCAGTGAGAAAGCACATCAGGAATCATGAAATTGCAGACCTCAATTTCTGCAGTTTTGACATGCTGCAGTCATTAAAACTTTGCCATCAGTTGTTGGGGAGATTCAGTTTTGTCCTTCTGTTTGTCAACAGAAGACTGTTAAACACTGCAGCAGTTGTCTTTAAAGTTCTTATGCATTGTTCTGTGTAGGTTGTTATATAGTATACATTTTATTTTAATTTTGCCAAGGCACACTTCATGTGGCTTAAAAATATTTCATGTAGTAGGAAAGATTGGAATATTTTATGCTTTTAGTTAAGATGCTCTTGAACGCTTAAGGGTCTTATGTTTATATTCTTCCGCTTCTTTATATCTAGATTTGATAAAAGATGATGCTGTCTTGCTGAAAGCAATTGCTCTAATGCCTTTATCAGCCTGTTAATATTGCTGTAGAACTTGTTTGCAAAATATTTTTTTCTAATAGCTCTTAACACGAGTAGCTAGCACCGGCCTCTGCTGTTAGAGCAGTAAATGCTCTACCCTAATTCTCCTGTTTCCTAAGAAGAAAAGGACTCTACATCTGTTAGCAACTATGTTTGAAGATACCTTGACTCTGAAACTGCTTTGATGTCAAGCATTCACCCATTCATGGGCTATCCCTTGAAATTTCCATGAACGTGGGTGATCTGTTAGCACCTTGATGGCGTAGACTGGGGCATCCATGTTTTACAGCTGAAATGTCCTTAATGTCACATTTTTGCATGCTGCGTTTAAGATCCCTTATTCATTGCCTGCAGGGAAATAAATGAATTTAGTAAGTCAAGATTTAGGGCCAATGATCTGCTGCTGAACATACACCATTTGTAATAGCACGGCCTGTGATTTTAAATGTTGTGCTCTGCGGTGTTTTTTGTTAACTTGTGTTCTTGAATATGCCCAATATCTTATATACTACTTTTTGAAGTTGCCAGTCCCATGTGATTACCCATCCTTTAAATCTCGGTGCATAATGATATATTCAATTACTTCTCCTGTTTCTTTAGCAGAATTTCTTTAATCGAATTCAACCTTGTCATGTTAATACATGTATTAAAACTCTTTCCCTGGTCTTTTTATAGACCCTTGTATGAAATTGATACTGGCTTTCAAAAGCCATGTTCCCCTGGAAGTGATATGGCAGTAATTAGCGTGACCGCTTGTGAATGTGACTTGTGAAAGTGTAGCTCCAGGGAGCTGTCGCTCACAGTTGGCCATGGGGTGTAAATACAGCACCTGTGTACGCATATCTTTCCAAGTGCCTTAAATGCCTGATAGCAGCAGAGTTTCTCTATTATAAATTTCTCTTCTGTTCTTCCACTTCTAGTTCCTTTTCTTACTTCCTCTAACTTGTTAATCTTTTGTCATGACTTAAATAATTTCTTATTAGAAGAGCATTTTAAACAGCTTCTGGATATGAATGCTTGCAGATTATTAAAAAATGCTCCTCTCGTTCTGCATGGAAGGATAATGGTGAAATGCATCTTCACAGCCTAATGCAGCTTTTCTGATAGTTTAGTTCAGGTTATATGATCTCTTCGGTGAGGTTACTGAGCACTTCTCATTCAGTCCCTTACTCTGTTATTTGTGACTTTGTAGAACCAGCCACTTCAGCCCAAACATCTCACAGCAGGTACCTGTGGCAGTGTCTGTACATGTACCATGTAAGCGTTCAGCCCTGTGCCACTCTAGTGTCCTCTGCTTTTGAGCATCTTTGGTATTAGGTGCCTGACTCCAGTTGTGGTGCTGACCTTTAGGTGTCAGGCACATTCCTCTTGCTATGACAAACCAAGCTAGAAGCCATTGAAAACTCACTTTAATGATTGTTGGTAGAAACTGCAGCGCTTTGTGGCTTAGTTCCCTCAAAAATGTTCTCCATGGTGAACAGGATTCTTCTGTAACTATTGAGTCTGAGTTATTGCATGTCATTCCTGGGTTTGGATACATAATTGAGGACTGGAAATGTCAGTCCTGTGTGCTCTCAAAGCCCCCTCGCAGATGGTCAGACCTTGCCGGGAGGCGAGGTTTTATGCACCTTGGCTGGGAAGCAGGCAGGGTGGTTAGGACTGGAGATGGGACTGATAGGAGGTGAAATAGCAGCAGACTCAAAGCTAAACTTGAAAATATTAAGGCTCACTGAGCCAGTAGGTCAGGAACGAGGGGGTGAGGGGATGGAAAGGGACTGGAGTCCAAAGGGCTTGTGGGGAGGTGACGGATGTATGAAAGCTGCATTGGAGAAAGAACTCATAGAAAGGGGAGATCTCTGCTGAAGGGGTAGTAGGGTTGTGGCTGGGCAAGGAGACTGAGAATTTGAGGAAAAACATGTTAGAAAAAGGTGGAAGTGGGGAAGAAACAATATTGGCACAATGTTAGGAATGGAGGTATATCTTGTGCATGGTGCTGTAACTATAGCATTTTGTAGCATCTGACACTTCACACATGTTGTGTGAACAAGTTTTAGCTGCAGAAGGCTTAAAACGGCAGTTTCCTGGTAACTGCAGAGCTTTAGGTAACATTCAGACAGAATTTTGTGTTCCTTTCTTGCCCAGAATCCAAAATAATAAGCTTTAGGACAATGCAACAAGCAAATGCATCAATAAATATAGAGTAGTAGAAGAAAAATCTTGTGCGTGCATCTGTCCTTTACCGTTGGTCTCAGTATCCAGCTTAATTTGTAGTCATTAATTGACAACAAAAGTGGAGGTAATATAGCCATAATCGTAGTGTACTTACTGAGCTAACAAGATTAAATCTGAACTATTACAGGACTCTCTTAAGCTTCAGTGATTTTTCCTTTGTTTAACTTCTTCCCTGAAACAAGATTACCTCTTGTTCAAAGAGTTTCTTTTAGTGTTAAAGCCAGCTTTAGTCAAAGCAATTACCTGAAATAGCTCTTGAAAATAAAATATTGCTGTACATAATTTGTTGACACAACTTTTAAAAAGTGGAGATTATAACTGGCTTGAATAAGGACTATATTGATAATAACACAAGTAGTAATACATTGAAAGAAAAGATATGTATTACATGTATTAAACCCTAATGGGACAGCAAATAACTAGTACCCTTCCTTGCAATAAGCAAGAATCAGTGCTGCTGTGTTGCTTCTGTAAATTTCCCAGCTGAATTCCTTTTCTGGAAACTTTATCACAGGATTATAATTACTGTGTTGCACAAGGCTGGCTGTTTTGCCAGTCAGGTGTGCTACGTAGCACCTTCCTGGGCAGTGCCTGCTGGAGGGAGGGAATGCTTTGGGGCACAGGCTGCATGGAACTGCATCTTCTCATGTGCTGTTTTCTTTCCCAACCAATCTCTTGATGTGCTGCCCCTCAAAATTTTGGTGGTGTCTTTCCACCTATTGTATCACAATGATTGAAGGTCAGACTTTAAAATTATTTCTGTATGTGTAGCTGAGACAGACCAGCTCGGGCAACTGGTGCTGGCCTCAGAGAGTAGAGTATCAGCTGAGATGCAATCAATATCAAGATATCTGATCTTTTTTTTTTTTAAAAAAAAAAAAGAAAAAACCCATGGAATAACATAGTTAATGCCCAGGGTGTGGGATCATGGCACTGGCCTGCTTCTGTGAAAAGGGGACAAAGTCTGATAACAGTCAGTGCAGCAACCTTGGCTAAAGTGGGATGTCACAGCTACATTCTAAGCAATGCAAGAGCAACATAAACACCTGGTATATGAGAGAAAGCAAACCCAGTCATGGTTCAGAAGTAGGAGACAGTCTGCATTCAGGCAGGTGTGTACTTACTTCTGGCAAAGCTTCTGACAGCTGACCTATTAATTTCATTTTTGCTACCACAAAATGGCTATCCCTCTTAGAGGGGGAAGGCTAAAGGACCTGGTTGAGCACTTGGAAAAGATGAGGAGGAAAGTACTGTTGCTGTTCTAATGTATGCTTGCTAATACTTCTTCAGTAGTTGAGAAAGCCTGGCTGGATCTATTGCTTTATTAACTATTTCTTTCACATGAATCCCTAAAATGCTGTCACAGACATCAGTCCTTTGGCAGGAAGGGCTCTTGAATTTAAAAAAATGCTTAAGGAGAAACAGTTACATGTGCAAGTTGAGCAGTCCTGTGTGCTCTGCAAGAGGAAACTGAAGCTGTCCTAAAGTTGAGAACAACCGTGCAGCCCAACTGTAGATACTTAAATCACACCTTCTGTAAAGAGGCTCTTCTGTGGTGTTGGGGCTTACGGTAGGAAGGGAGATATTTACAACATAGCTCTTTAACCCAGCAGGCTGCCACTTCTAACAGAAAACTGTTTTTTTGCCAACACATTCATGGTACATAGGTAGACATGGAGAGAGGAAAGGCAGAGTAAATAACTTAATTTCAAATAAGCTGGAAGAGTAGCACGCCTATAGGGAAACAGATGGCTTTCTGTATGCTTATATCTTCTGAAATTGTGACATTACATGAGTGACTTCTGATCATATCTTTCTATGTGCAAGTGATTTGTTTTAGAATAACTTTAATTTAATGTGAAGTTCCTTTTCATTCTGGCATGGACATCATCCAGCTAATACTTGCAAGCCTTAGTCTTTTAGATCCTAATTGGACTTTGGACAACGGAGCATAGATGGCATGATAATGGAGAGCTATCGATGACGGTTCTTGCTGACACTGTTCATTTATCTATGTCCCTTACAATGCCAACTGATGTGCCTGGCACGTTAGGTGTATCGCAGATGTTTTATTTTAGCCAGCTTGCTATGCTAGAAGGGTGACCGCGATTATAAGAATTTCACTCTTTTTCAGAGTGTATTAAGTCTATTGAAAAAACGAGCAGAAAAACTCAGACTTTCCACTATTGTTCCTGAATTTTATTTAGTTAAAAGTTAAAAGATTACTTAACATTTGTGTGGTGTAAATAGGATACTAATGTAAAGAAAAGTGGGTTGTGACTTTTTACTAAATCTCAAGTGACTTGCAGTTGTTCAGTTCAGGTTTATCTAAAACAACCAGATTTTCTTTAATGTTTTTGTATTACTTAAATAGTGCTAAAATAATATTGTCAGCTGTTAAATTTTCATCAGGACATACTGAATCCACCTCGTCAGGAATAACATGCTGTATGCATTTGAGTGATGTTTGTTGGTCTATATCTGGAAAGCTATTATCTCTTAATATCTTGTTTCCTAATCCTGTTGCTCTATCCAGTAACATTTCATAGCTCTGTCCACAGCTCAGAGAGACTTTGATCTCTACTGTGGTAGAAAATTTTGTACTACTTTTCCCACAGATGCGAACATTTCATCTCTGTCCACAGCTCAGAGAGACTTTGATCTCTACTGTGGTAGAAAATTTTGTACTACTTTTCTCACAGATGCGGTTTCTGTTATCTCTTACTACTTTCTCTGTCGTTTTTTAAGCTAAAAATTTCAAGCTGTACAAATTTAAAGGTGCCTACGTAAATTTTTATAAAACTGAATTATATAGCAGACTTTTGAGAATGCTGCCTCCCTTTTCAAGGTGCCTTTTATTGCTTTTATGATTTTTCATTCTAATAGCCCATTACCCTATTTTTGTAGCCATTTTTGTTTTCACTTGCTATTTTAGTTTTGAGCATGATACATAATCCATACGATTACTGCTCTTCATCCATGCCGTATATTTTGAGTAAATTTATGTTGGCCATAGTGTCTACTTTCAGAGTTAATTTTGGCAGTTTGAGGAGATTCTGTGGAATTGTGGCCATTTATTGAACGGTATTTTCCAAAGGATGTATCACACCTGAGATTCTTGAATATGATTTCACTGGAGAAGGATGGGATTTTTAGCTTTCAAGGCTTGAGAAACTCCCAATCACAGTCTGCTGGTGCTTTCCCCCTCCCACATTTTTAAGTGGAAATGTTCTGAACAAGGGGGAAGTGTGCATTAAACAGTAAACTGCTTTTATCTTAACAGAGGACATCAAGATTGCTTGCACATGTGCTGTTATGGTTCTATCACATTTTCAAAAAGGACTGTAACTCCTTTAAAAAATGTACTGTTCTCTTAAATTTAAGACTACAAAAACAAGCTACAAAAGTGCAGTCAATATGCAAGTGCGCTCCTATGATCATTGCTCTTCATGATGGCCGTCACCAGTGCTCCAAATCAACGTGTGTGGATCAGTGCTAGCTAGCAATTTCCAAAGGGATTCGAGTAACAATGTCAGGGCGATGGAAGAAAATACTCCATAAAAATCAGCTTCAAGCATCTATATTTCAGATTTTCCCTGATCCCTGTATAAAACAAAAGCACAAATACAAAAGTACAGCAAATAGCCCTCCGTGTCTGAAATGTCTAATACAGCCTTGAAAAACAATTGTGGAAAGGATGTGCTTATATCTGGCTCCCCACCCTCCTTCCAGGGGAACAGGGAGAGGCACTTCTTGTCCAAATTAAGAGATGCAACGACTTCCTGTACGGCTGCCACAATATAGATTCATCTGCACTAGTTTTCTTCAGGCAAGCAAAAGATTTTCTTCCTTGTTTCAGAAAAGATCCTTTAGCTGTTTGAATCTCCTTTGTTTTGTTATAGGTTTTAACCTGAGCTACGTTAAGCTGAGAATGCTTAAAAGATCTTTTGTTTCCAGCTGATATGTTAAACTGGATATTTTTTGTGGTAGACCTTTTGCTGAAATCCCATAGTCTGTGCTGAAGAACTCACTTCTTTAAAAGGAAAATTTTATGGGACACTTCATTTGAATTGCTGTAGGATTCGTAATGTTTTCAGAGCTGTTATGCAAATAAATTTATTTGCATATGTCTTGAAAAATCACTGTTTATCCCAACCATTTTTAGTAGCCAAAGATTGTTACACTCTTGGCATTTGAAAGGGTAAATATATTTGTATTATAAGTTACTGTTGGCTCTAAATTTCTAAAATCCTTTAATGATATGACCAGAGCATCAGACTAAACTGCGTGTTTCCAGTTGAGTAAACAGAAAAGTCTTTCATCAGTTTCAGCTGCTGTACTGTGGAGTTATCTTCTGCGTTGCATTTTGTACCTATTGTACATAGCTCTGTGTGGCTTTCGGTTGTTCCAGGATATATTACAGCATCAGAAGGGACAAAAGAAGAGCTTTGCATACTGTTGAATTCAGACATCTGGCGTTTGCCGTTTCTGTTACTCTTCCTTTATACCATTAATACCTGTTTAGCTGACAACTTGAGTGCATCGTGTTTGCAAAACCATTTGTTTCTCTCTGAATTTGAATGCACTTCCTTGCAGACAAAATGTGCATGCATAAAAAGCTGATGTTGGCTGCTGGGGTTTTACAAGATCAGCTTTAATAGTGTCCTTTTTTCACAGTAGCCTGCACATGGCAGATAACTCTGAAATCTTGTTTTCACAATCTCCTTTGTTTAATTAGACTTCCCACTGCAGTGATATTTGTGGCTGCATTAGAAAGAAAAAAAAGTTATACTCCCCAGAACGACTGCTAAACAGCTGTTTCATAAATGCCTATAGCATATGAACCATATTCTAATGTTTTTCAGCCTGTAGGCAGGTATTGATTCAAATGTAAATTCATTGTTCTAGCTGCACTAGAGTTAAAAATAGCTTGTGTTAGTGAGCCTAATTCTCGGGTATATAGTCACAGCTTTCAATGCGCGAGACTTTTTTTTTTTAAAGACTTTCATAAGAATGCAGTTAGCTTTAGGCTTTATTAACAAGAGGATAGTGGCTTTCCAGTGCATAATAGTTAAGTAATTCAGCAAAACTTGGAGTTAGGTTTTTTCTTTTTTGCCTGTTTGAACAACTTGCCATCTGTGTAAATGTATTTCCCATTTCAGTTGCAGATCGCCTGGGCTGTGACCCTCGAACACGTTTCCAAGTTCCACCAAACACCAAGCAGTGGATTGCTTTACTGCAGCGAGGAAACTGTACATTTAGAGAGAAAATACTGAGAGCAGCTTCACATAATGCCACAGCTGTGGTCATTTACAACAATATATCCAGTGAAGAACCTGTCACGATGACTCATCAAGGTAAATAAAACTGAATCTCTTTCACTATAATTCTTTTTTGCCCGAGTACTCTTTTGCCATATAAACTATTGCTAAAGAGCTCTTGGCAGTGCACAGATGATGCTATTTGAAATAGGCTGTTCTCTAATGCTGTTTACATGTATGCAATATAGCGAAATAAGCCAATAATTCTGAAAAGCTGTTTTCCTTTAGCGTACGTTTTATCCAATGAGGAACGCTTTCCTCTGCAGTGGGGTATGGGTGTTTTGGAGTGAGGAAATATCTGTAAGATCTTAGGAGCAATCCGTTTCAAACCTTTCTGAAGAAGAAAAGCTAACATATAATGGAAGGTCTAGAATTTTACATAGCATCTGTACCTGAAGAATTTTTATAGTAGCATGTCTTCAACTGACTGTTATGGTGGGGACTTTCAAATGTTAACAGTTACATCTGAGCTTGCATGCTTTTTTTTAATGACAGTTTACAGAGGGGTTTTTTCTACGATGTGTCTTTGAGTGCCACACAGGAATCAAAAAAACTTAGTGATTCAGAGAGCAGTCGCCTCTAAGTTGTCTAGAATTAGTCTATTGCTGGTCTAGAATAATGCTGAAAATCTGGATTTCTACAAATTTCTACTTTTTTAGGGCTATCTATGTGTAAAATTTCACTGTTACTAGTGAGTTACTTTAGCCGGTGGGAGCCTCATACATAAACGTTTTCCTTGGTTAAAAATTATTTTCACAATTTTGATAACTACATTTTTTGTTTTTCCTGAAGGTTTTCTCAATTTGGAATTATTTAGCTTAATCAGAAAAGGTATATTTCTATATTTGATGGCTGTACTGCTAGCTGATCTTTTTTTTTTTTTTCCCCCCTAGAATATTTTCAGTCCTTTTTCTTTAAGCATAGGGGGTTGCTTGGAAACTGGAATTTCCTAATTATTGCTCTGCATACTGTCACACAATTCTTTTACTAAAAAAGTGCTATGGTTGCTTCTTTCTCTCTTTTTTACAAGGGAAATGTCTTGTGGCTGCTTCTGGTTTAGTGGGCTTTGACCTTCCCAATTCTGTATACCACAGGAATTTTCCAGGGAGATTTTGACCTCTGTGTAGCACTTCAAAGCCTGTTGACAATCCATTTTTATCTTAGGTACCTTCCTTAGACATTTTTGCAAGCAATCTGCAGGCAAAAAGTCCCATATTCTAGTGAAACGCTTTTTACCACCTTCCTTTTGTGGTTTTTTGCCATTTCTCTCTCTGCTGATGTAGTACTCTCCTAAACCTTCAGCTCAGGTCTTTCTTTGAAATACCTGTAAGATTGTAAGGTCTGCAGTCTCTGTTTGGCAATGATTTGTGACTCCTCTTGTGGCCTGGAATACCTTCCTGTGGCAGAAAAAAGTACCAATAACAATACATTGTCAAATGTATTGTTTGTTATTACATTACTATTACATGTTAAATCATATAATGGGTTTGTTATAACTTTAATGCCTTCTTTCTCATAATGCTGTTAGATTTGGCAGGTGCTTTCATAGCAGTGGGATGGTGTTTGTCTTTTATTAGGAAATCCTAGTTCACTCAGTGTTTCAGCTCTGAAGACCAGTGTGTTGCCTTTGAAACTATAGCAATAGGTCCAGTGGTCCTGGTAGGTTGAAATAATGTCTCAAGTTACAAAATGTGAGAGCCGCTATGGGTAAAATCATGTCTTGTAAGCTAGCCAGGCAACTGTTTGGATACTTGATATTTGGAAAAAAGCTAATACTGTCTTCAGCATGTTGACTTCCAAATATTTATGGCAAGCTTTAAAAAAAAAAAAAGTAATTAATGGAGATGATGTATATTTTTTTTCTTTGAGTATTTGAGATACTGGGTTTTAGGTGCATGTGCTCAGTCCCTGGTATGCTGGAATCTGTCACTGATTTGGGCTGTAGGCACTATCTCAAAATTAATATTGGACTTGAAGTGTTCAAACTATGCGACAGACTAAAAGTAATTATCTAGAACTCAAGTACCACCTTAGCACTGTGCTGTAATGAAGAGGAAAGTTGCTCCACAGCTTTTGTTTTGATTGCATTATGGTCATGGAAGGGATCTCCTTAGCAATCTGCGCTTTGCAGAGCTTCCTATAAATAACTTCCTGTTTGCTTGATATAAGCACTGCAAGTGTGTGTAACTGAGATGTAGACTAGTCCTTTGGTGTTAGCCTCAGCACAGCGAGGGTTTGGGATCCAGCATTCCCTTTGAGAATCGTTCCAAGTGGGATGTAGGTTCATGAACCTATGCTCACGTGACGAGCCTATTCAAACAAATGTTGTACGTAAAGCAGTCTTGCACACGTTCAAGGCACTCTCTGGTCGTCTTTTTTCTGCCTTTTCAACCATATCACTGCTTGTATGCTTTTTAGATGGTGAACAACCACATCATCTGCTACTTAGATATTCCGGTGCACTACATCTCATCTCTTTTTAGTATTTTCTATCCCTAAAGGTGAGGAGGAGTTGACCCTGTATATTTGATAGCTGTTCTGCTGCTGATTCAGTTAAATATGTGTTAAATAGAGTTGATATAAAGTGAAAATGAAGGTGAGCCACCGAGTTAGTCTTACTTCCATATGATGTCTAGGGCTCTGCAGTATTCCTCTATTCTTTTAAAAATGCATTCTTCACAAGACAATTTTGCAACTGTAATATGATGACCAGGTTCATGGCTCTACATTTTCTTTCCGTAGACAACTGAAAATAGACCTTGTGTTATTTTATCACTGTAACATAATTTTTATACTGCTGCATACCAAACCTTAGGAATATTCTGTCTTCCTGGTGAAGCAGAGAGGAAAGCAGCAACTGCTGATAATGCACACTGTGTGAACTGCACGCTTTCCTACTTTGATATTTGCATGAATTCCAATCACCAGCTTAGGTAACGTCTGTGCTAAAAATAAGTAAAATATTATATAGATTTATGTATGTTGCCCACCTGCAGAGAGGCATTTCCCTATGAAAAGAGCTCAGTAAGCAGTTCTCACCTATGGGATTAATATTTTATCCAAGTTATTTTATGCTTGAACACACATTTGAAAATTTTAATCTTATGGAAATTTGTTCGTACTCAACATATTACTTAGCAGAATGCAAATTCCTTCTGGTGGCTAGATAACAACTGTCACTCTTGAATCGGTCTTTCATCACCATGTCAAATGGTCAGTTTCTATTGCTAATATCAGAATTTCCTTTTTCTTGTGTGATAGTCCACTAAGTCTCTCCCCCTTCGACTTCAAGTTGAGTTTTAAAGTAGGTATTGACCCTAAGGAGTTGGTGAACTTTTTAAAAATATATATATATATTTCTGTTAATGTTATTTGCAACATATTCTTTTCTCTGTGTATATCCTTGTATGTATTACTGTGTGCATGTAAAATAAACTTATTTTACACATTCTTGTAGATGTCCTTTATCAACCTAAGTGAAGGACGTCCTTCCCAGCATAGGTTATGTTAGACTATGATATCACTGGCAGGAAGGCACTGTTATGAGTGGTTTTGCTTGCTACTTCTGTTAAAGCAGAACAAATATTGTCTAATGTAAAAAAGAGTCTATGTGGTAGAGAAAATATGTAGTAGCTGTCTCCTTTATAATCAGTTATGGGAATAGGAAGGACGTGCAGGTAAAATAGCATTTCAATTATTTTTTTTTTGTTTGTGTGTGGTGCAGACAGTCCTGTCAAGTACAAAATAGTTAAATTTTATATTGAACTTATGTATTAAAATCTAGACTTTTATTTGGATTTATAGAAAAGAATATAAGCCAAAGAAGCCTCTAAAGTTAAAATTTCATACTCAGAATTTATGGAACAAATATAAATAGAAAAATACAAACAAATATAGAAGAGTGTCAAAATGAAGCTGCTGGATTCCAATAACTACTGTTCATCAGTGCTGAAGAAACTTCCTGAAGGGTTTAAACAATTCTAATATAATACCTTTTTCAGAGGATTTACCTGATACAGGTAAATCTTCTGAAGTCTTTAGGACAAGCTGCAGACATCTTGATCAGGATCAGTCTTCATTGCACTTCTAAAGAAACGATGCATTCGTTCTCTGCAAGAAGGTGTTCCGTGATGTGCGCAGAAGATGACATTTCCCTGCCGTAGTACCGTGGGAGGGCTGCCCAGCAGTGGCTCCCTGAAACAGCTTCCTTTCAAGGGGAGGATTTCTGATGGCCCTCCGTTTGCTTAAAAAGCACACTAGCAGAGGAAGCAAGGTCTGTACTTGCTTTGAACTGTGACAAAACTGAATGCATTTTATGTGGATTATTTTAGGTCACTGGGCCAGAGACAGGAGGGACAGGAAGTAATTTGGAGTTGTTGCCATCTAATGGCTATTCCATGTTCTTGCCCTAATTCGGAGTGGGTAGAGTAGACTGCAGAGATCGGCAGTCGAAAGGCCACTCTCCTCTGTTGTGGCACTCTCGCTGCGTGCAGCACATCTCTTCCTCTGCTGCTTGCCTTTTTCTCACAAATGTCTCTTTATGTAACTGTAAGCTGAACTGATGTGTGAAAGCTATGGCAGGGTGCGTGGCAGATTATCTTGCACAAATGTGGGCTGACGAATATTTCAGCTCTATACCAAATCCACTGAAAAACTTTCCCTGGATTACTGAGATCTACTTTTAGTCTACAGCTCAAAACTAATTTTATTGTATATTACAATATTGTTGTTATAATTTATTATTACTAATTTACCCTGAAATATTAGTGAAAAGGAAGGAGAGGTGAGTCATTAAAGTTGCAGCTTTAAAAAAGGCAAAACAATCAATAGTCTAACCATAGTTTACATATCTTTGATAATTTTGTATTGTTTATATTTGCTAATGGAAAATGAGGAACAAGTGTCAACAACATTATAGTTAATCCTGTTTCCCACTGCATTTCTTGGAGGTGTATCCATCAGGAAAATCTGTCATACAGTAGATGGAGGTGTCTGACACTTAACGGGATGTGGAGAGGAATGTGTTCGAAGCACAGATTCTGGACCATAAGGAAGCACTTGTCTCTTCAAGATAAGCCAGGGAAACCCCTTTACAAAGCTAACGTAGCCTCAGTGCCTTGCAGAACTTCTTACCAGTGGTTCTGCATGGTATATGCCTCATCCACAACTGAAATAACAGCAGTTAGGCTCGTCTTTCCTTAGCCAGCTGAAAGGGTAATTAGTTCTGTGACTGTGAAAAGGCCCACGGGACTGTTAGTGACTGTAAGTAATTACATTCTTTTTCTTATCCAAAGTCTGAGCTCCAGCAGCAGAGTAATTCCCAAAATCTATGGATTTGGTGGGATCAAATTTATGATATTAATCTACAAATATGCTCTTTATGAAGCTCTAAAAATATTTTGTAGTGTCCTTGAGTAAGGCTCTCTTGCCACTTCTCTTTTGGGTTTTGCTGAATTTGTTTGGAATGACTGTCCAGATTGATGAATCTGTATGGAAGTTGTCGTGTCTGTAGGTAGAAGAAAATAACGTGAGCATCACAGGCTACCCTCATGAGAAATCCCTGGGTTTTTTTAGCTCCAACTTCCATTAGTGGGAATACAAACTGCTATCCAGAAATATCGAAATGGGAGCCACCTACCAGCACCCGGTCACATTACAGAATGCAAGATTACAGAGACTTGTAGTTACCAAAATCCAAGTGTGTCTTAAATTGATGAATGGACCAATAAGGTCACATTACATTAACATTATTGATTAATCAAGAATGTGACACTGTAATCAATGATTGGGTGTTGAATCCAGATCTAAGGTAACAGGTTTTGGACATTGTTCAGAAGTATACGTGAAGAAAGGTTGTTTTCAAATAAGCAGAAATATCTTTTGACACTTATTTCGGAAATATGTGAAATTGTGACATGAGGAACCTTTTATCGGTAATGTGTCATGTTAGGATTACACCATTTCCCTAGTCAAAACTTAAGTGAACCGTCTGCTTTTTATTAATTTGCGTTTGTTCAAGGTTTGAATATAAAATTTGGTGTACTTTGTTAGCATACTAATACCTTAACAGTAAAACTGTTCTTTAAATAGGACTGCAAATGCATTTTACTCACCGTAATATATAGTTAAATGCCTTGTAAAACTATGTGTATGAAATAAAGAAAACTGTGCACAGATTGTGGAAAGGGGATGATAAAATTATAAATTCCTTTGTACAAAGGTTTTTTTTATTATTCATACATTATTTAAGTGGAATGTCCGTTTCCTTTTCAAAAAAATTGTAATGCAAGTAGAAGCGAAGAAGCATCGCTAAAAGAGAAAAATGTTGTGTGAAATGTCTGTAAAATCATTGCAACATCTGTCTGCTTTTCCCTTATCTAGGCTGGTTTTTCCCTAGTGTAAAGAACCCAAAAGGTCACATGCATTAAAAAATATACATAACTATAATTCCCAGAAGATAAAAGTCCTTCTACAGAAAGGGAATAAGCAATATAAGTAGAATGGTCAAGGCAGTCAAAAGTGAGGGGGGAAAAAACCAAACAAACCCCCGAACCCAGTGTCCTTACCATTTTGAGTGAACTCTGCTACAGCTCTGTTTCCAGAGATGTATAAATTCTCCCTTTTGGTGCTCCCCTCTTCTCAGCCCAGCCATGAATCTGTCCTCCCGGTGCCCATCAGAAGCATTGAAGTAGTGTATTTTTGCTTTCAAAAAGCAAGATGGGGCAGAGATTCAGGAACTTGTGGGAGGCTTAGAGAAGAGGTGGGTACATCTTGTAGCTTAATGAAAGGATCTTAATTCTTCTAACAGTGCTTAGTGTCATATGACTTACGATAGAAGATAAAAAGGAGCTCTCTGGGTGAGATTAGTGGAGAGGAAATGATCTGCAGTGAAGCTGAAGTCTAATACCTCTCTTCTACATACTAATACTGCATTGTATCTTTGAGAGACTGTGTCAGTTTTCTTGAGTGGGGTATGCTGGGTGTAGCAGAGACAGCTGGCCCTTGTCAAGCTTGAGCAAATGCAGGGTCATAGCTCCACCATCTCACGTGTATCAGCATGATTGGGACTTGTGAATGAAGCAGGAGGATTTAGCTGTGACTCCTGTTTTGATCTTACGCAGATCTTTCCTTAAGAAATGTCTCCGTGAGTGTCAGAATAGAGCAATTGGGTTATGAAATAATGTGTCAGCAGTTGTAATCTAAATATGGCCCAACAGTTTCATCAACTGATTTTGCTATTTAGCTCTCCTTTTAGGAACTCTTGGTTATAGTAGGTTAAAAAGCTGATGTAAAATATGGCGAGAACATTATTCTGAAGCATCGTTTCTTGTTTAATGAAGGAGGGCGGGCATTGGAAAGATCATTCCTGCTTAGAAGATTATTATTTATCACCTATGGATTTAATAATTTAATGCGCTACAGGCTAGTGCAACAAGAATCTGATTAGGCTTTAATATTTGTTTTGACGTTAATTGTGTCACACCCATCTTTGGAAAGCTGCTCTTGCTGTTTCTGGTTTTCTAATCATATGCCTCAATCATATGCCTGTTTTTCTTAAAGGAGCAGAACTTTGTGAACATCCATCACATGTCTATTACCAGTACAGCAATGCGTGGTACATTTCAAAATACTAAAGTGTATGTAGGCATGTTTAGAGGGTGTAGTGCAGTGCTGTTTCTTAGCCTGGCAGAGTAAAATCTGTGGAAGCTCTTTTTGCTGCAATCAAAGAAGAGTTTTGAGCGTTCTTCAGACATAACTTAACTGTATTTCAGTTGCAATTCATAGAAGCCTGGTCCTCACTTTAATATCTACTTCCTTGTCCTCTTAAGTGGGCAGTCAGAATTCAAGTTTTAGCCTCAGAAGATATTTTTTTTTTTTTTCTTCCCCAGGTTGTTTTGCATAGGTTTGTGTAGCAGACACTTGTGATTTCTGCAAATATCTGCTCAATGTTTTGGAATAGCTAGTTGTTCCACTGGTTGTGTTTAACTGATGCATCCTGTGAAAGCCTAACTTCTAGGTAACAGTTTCATGTACTGCTGTCCTTTACAATTTTCTCACGGTAGTGTTATAACATCTGTTCTAGTGTCTGACACTACATAAAATAGGCATCCTAAAGTAAATGTTTACATACAGACAAGAATTCAACGTTTTCAGTGTTATAAAGGCAACAGGAAGAAAAATGTTTTAAAATGCTATCCAGTCTCATTTTAAAATTGATGTGTATTCTTGGCATTAAATTCTTGCCTTGCTTAGAACTAAATAACTGACAAATACTACGGGTTTTTTCTGTTTTCAGAAGTATTTGATTTGGGACATCTCAAACAACGTATTTTACTCTTGAGATTGCACTTGTGTGTTGACAGCTTGGATGTGCTCTTGTTTACTTTCTGATTAGATCAAAATAAAAATATGTGCAGCTAGACCTGTTTTAATCACTCTGAAGCTATGCCAAGGCTCTTCCTCTTGGTGTCTGCTTTTCCAAAAGCCTGTTTTAGAATGTAGGACTTGTTCTTCACAACGAATTTCTCTGGTTTGTATCAGACTAAAATTTTAAGGTGTCTGAGTAATTTGTGTATTTTTCCCCAATGTTGTTAAGTACTATGGAATTTGTATTTAAAAGTTGTGCTCCTCAAGCCCACCATTTCTAGCAGTGCAGCTTTGCATGCAGCTCAGTATGCCTTTTCCCCTCCCTCACCTCACCTTGTGGGTTCCATGGATTATATCCTCTGTGGCTAAATCCCTTACCTTGCAGGGGTAATTCTTGCTTCTGCCTCTGCTCCCTTGCAGCTCAGATGTCTTCTGGTGTTTCCATGAAACTCGCGATTGGTCTCTCAAAACTTCATATATAACCATAGCACTTCATTTGTGCTTTCCTGTTTTCTTTGTTGACGTTTTGTGGGCTCCCAAATTCTGTTGGACTGGTTTCACTGTTACTTAATCTTATTCCAAGAAATCTGTCACTCACAGTAATAGGACTGATCCTTTTCCTGGGTACTGAATAGTGTGTGTTACTGTAGTTTTATTTCTGATATAACGTGTTAAGAAATGCTTAGCATACAGTCATGGGATTTTAATAGAAAATAGGGAAGTGTGGTTTGTGAAGATGGGCAGTTTTATTTCCAGTGACATTATCACTATGATGTTCCGATTGTTGCAGTCAAGTAGGCAGTGGCATTTCAACGTCTGAATCATGCCCTGAATCCAGCCTACAAGTGTCTGTCTGCACCATTCTTTACCTTTGTTAGGAAGGTGGGGATTTTGTTTGCTTCTTTTTAAGGAAGTACTCTGAAATTTCCACCAGCAGAATTATTCACATAAATGTGTGTGGAGTTTAGGTTTTTCAGACTGAAGTAATGAAAGAATTCAGTTACAATTAAATACTGTATGCTATTTAAAGAGAGAATTATATTCTTTCGCAAGCGTGAGATGAGTGCAGTCTATCTGCTTCATGCTGTGTCTGCAGCATCAGCAGGCACTATCAAAGATGCAGGAAATTACAAGGACTTTAGCTGAAAATATCAGCCATGAGAAAAGTGCTAACCTTTGTTATAAGTATCTGACTTGATTCTCAGTTCTCTGCAAACCTTGTTACACCAAATCAAAATAGTTCAGTGCCTCTTACAGGTGGTCCAGCATTTGCCATGCTTGAGATGGGATCTCACGTTTTGCCCTCCCCATCTGCGAGAAGGTGGTTGAAGCATTGCAGCAGTAGCAGCAGTTCGGTGCCAGGTTGCTCAGATGCCCGGGAGGAATTGTCTCACCTGTCCTTCTTCCCGAGTGTTGACCAAACAGCTCCTTGGGCTGTTCACAAGCCCAGGAAAAAAAAATGAGCTGTTTGGCAGTTGCATTTTGCCAGGCTGCCATTCCCTGCATCTTCCAAGGGACGGTAGATGGATGGAAGGTGTCTGAAGCCTGCTCTTTGAACGATGCCTGTCTTTAGCTTGGCGTCCTGGCCATAGTTGTCTATATTTTTGAGCTTCAGACAAACATTTAGTAGTCAAGAATCAACAAAACAAACACAAAAGGAAACAATTATTTGCTTCTGATGAGACTAGTAATTTTTCTTTGAGATGACTTTCTATTGACTTTCTAAATGTGCTCTTTTAGAATTGCTAGGAGATATGGATAGATTAGTGAGACAGCAAAGCAGTTTCCTTAGGAGCTCTACAGGAAACTTCTGGATGTTGCTGTTTTTCCCGTCTTCTTGTTTTTAGTGTCTTCTCAGCTTTTAAGTCCTTCTCTGTTCTCCTTTCCCAAAGTAATATTACACAGATTTAATGATTAATTGCAACTTCATCCCTTTTCATACATAGAGTTGTATAACTATCCTAATTAAACATGCACATGGTAAAATTGCAAGCTAGAAAGATCTGTCTGGGCTTGGATGATAGCAATTAAATGATTTATATTTACAGGCATCAATATTTATCTTATGCCTATCGTCTGTCCTAGCTTGTCATCTGTGGTTGAGTGTGTAGTTCATTGGCTTTAGTTAGCATTCCAGCTTCTTTTCTCTGGACACTGTGTTCTTGGCTGAGGAGAGTATTGCTTTTCATAAGATTATGTAGTAAGACCATATTCTGACATTTACAAACACTGTTAATCTTTCTGTGTTCACCTGAGGATTTTTTTTTCTGCTTAAGTTTCAGAAATGCAAGGTTTCAAGGAGCTTAAAATAAATGAGTCAGTGTCTCCTGCTGCCCCCAATTGTTCTCAAACAGGGAGCTCTTGCTAAAATTATTTAGGGTGATGCCCCTGACAAAAATACAGATGAACCAAGTCCCAGTTTCCACTAAGCTTCAGTATGTTAAACAGGCACAATTTATTTTTCTTTTCTGCAGTTCTCCTTGGCTCTCTCAGGGTCAGAAGCAGCAGTAGCACTTTGGCTGTTCCCAGTTGAGTCATTTGGAATGCAAATCACTTTGCAGTGATGCCAGAGGTTCCCTTTGTGCTGGGCTTTATATAAAATGCATGACAGATTGTCAGCTTTGTCACATTCCCTGGGCAGCAGGGAATAGGTAGAGGCTTCAGCTTTTGATTCGGACAGAACTAGACTAGTATCGGAGGATCTTAGTCAGCTTTGCTTTGTAGATAACCATAAATCATGCCAGAATGCTACATTACATAATTCCTCAGTGCAAACAAATACCTACTGGGGAAGGTTAGCAGAACATGGGTGTGGGGGAATACAGTCCCCCCGCACCCTTCCCCACCCTTCTTCACTATCCGAACTAGATATGAAGAACAGAAGTGAAGCCTGGGGAAAATATCAAGCAGTATAAATTATCTGCTCTTGATTGATCTTGCACCATCTGAGCTGCAGGCTTTTGGGGTTGCAGGAGCACGTGCTGCATCTACATACAGAATCTTGCAGGAAAGGTGGCTCTTGTCCTGTAATTAAGCGCTGCAAGTCTGGGCAGGGACTCTCTTACCAACTGGACAAATAGGAATCCAAGTAGATTTCCTCTGAAAATGAAGTCAGTGGTAGATTTTTATCCTGTTTCTGAGCTTTGCTGCCTATTAAGTATCTTGGTTAGTTTGCATGAAACCAAACTCAGTATGTCTCGAACTGAAGTGTCTCTGGAGAGTTGGACTAAAGTGGACCTTGTGTGAATCTGTGATATACTAGTGATTAAATAAGTTGTATCCATAAATTGTATTGGGCTTTGGTTGCTATTGAAAGCTTTTGAGTTACTGTGACACTTGTTTCAAAAATACTCCTTCAGAAGGAAACACTGAACATTCTTTTCCTACTTAGACGCATGTTACTAGGACAAGGCATGAATGTCTACCACTTCAATTTCAGATAAAGAAAAGTTGAAATTTCTTGGGGAAAACAATTCTGGAGCTGTGGAATATTTTTTAAATTATTGTGCAAATCTTAATTTCTGAGATTATCAGCTTTGATTCTTCTGAGTAGTTCTGTCAGCACAATCCACAACATCAATGTTAGGGAACTTGCTCTGAAAACTGAGGATAATGACTGTAAAAGTTACTATTTGGCATGGTGAATGGAAAAAGTAATGAGATAACTTTTAAGACTGTTACACAACTCTGTTAAAGCCCCCATTTTGGAAAATTCTGTAGCTATCTGGGTCTGTCACCCTGACCTACTGTGCCCTGTGTTTCAAAGATGCTGCTCTTTTGGGTCTTCTACATCATTTTGTGGATACAATAACTTCTTAAAAATCAGATTTTGATTAGAAGACTTTGAACAAATTCCTTGTGTTAAAATAGTACCTCATGTTCTCTCTTCACTGTCACACTAGGTTCTCTGTAACTTAAATCCACTCTAAATCCAGAATTTTGGTGCTGAAGTGACTTGCATTATACAGTTCCTCTCTGAGGGAATGTGAATTGGAGCAAGCAGATGGAGCAAACAGATGAGCAGACTTTGTAAGCATTTTGAAAATAGGTCTTGAAAGGGTTTTTAGTATAGGAAGCAAATAGATCTGGATGAATAAGAATGGCTCAAAGGCTTTTTTCTTTGTGGCTTTGGCTTGCCTATAAAGTTTGCTTTCTTTGAACTTAGATCAGAATTGCCCTGAGTTCAAGATCCTCTTTTTTTATGGGGCTTCTGCTTCTAAAACATGGGTGCTCTCTCTGCTCTGCAGGTGATTTCATTCTTTTTCAGCAGTCTTGTGGTTTAATTCTCTTACTATCTTTGTGCCAAGAATTTTCCATTTGGGACAGGAGGTAGTCTAGAGGCAGGACACTATGAAAACCAGATGGGTTATGCATTCAAAATGGAGCTGATGAAGCTGACAGCCTCTTCGCGATCTTATCAAGTGTGTCTTTGTATAGGTGATAAAACCAGCACTCAAACTTCTTCCAAGTTTTGTTGGTTTGTTTTTTTTTTAATTTCTCTTCTGCTTTGCAGCCAGACTTACTCACTTTACTTTCACTTCTGTCTGAAGTGATGCAGGTAGAAGTTTGGCTTTGCTGCTTCTGTGCTGCAATTGTGATTTACAGGTCCGTGACAACCGTGGTGGCATATGAAAGCCTTGTAACCATGCAGGGCAACTTGCATAACTCTCCAGAGCAACTTGTATGCAGCACTGTGTATACCAAGACCATTCCAGCAATATCATTGAACTCATCTTCTAAATGTTTTTCTGAGAGTTACCTGTTTAGGTTTTAACAGCTTCAAATCTGGAATAAATGTACCTTTTAAAGCTAGTTCAGACTGCACACAGTAATTATAATGTGGGAAGTACTGTGTAACCACTGGTAGAGATTTGTTACTATGTGTGGAGCCACAGACAGTTTGCATGTTAATGCCCTAATTTGAAAATCTGGGTTTGAAGGACAAGCCATGAGTTGCCCACACTGCCCAGTAGTGTGTTCCTTGTGCCATAGATGGCTTACATTACATACATACATCTCTAAGTTGTCAAATGGCTTTGCATTTGGAAAATCTTGTGAGCAGCATGCCATGTTAATTTTAAATGTAAATTAAATGTTTTTCTCTTTTTATAGGAACTGGAGACATTGTTGCTGTCATGATTACAGAATCAAAGGTTAAGGAGATCCTGAATTATTTGGAAAAGAATATCTCTGTCCTGATGGCAATAGCGGTGGGGTCCCGTGTTCCTCCAAAAAACTTCAGTCGGGGCTCTCTAGTCTTTGTGTCAATATCATTCATTGTTTTGATGATAATTTCTTCAGCATGGTTAATATTTTACTTCATCCAGAAGATCAGGTACACAAGTGCACGTGACAGGAATCAGGTAAGGGGACTCCTTTCTTCTGTAAGTTCTGGAGGTGATAACTTCTGTATACAGTAGTCAATAAAGAACAAATCATTTCTAAGGAATGTCCATCAAACTAGTGTTCAGAATCTCTTTGTTCCAAGGCAGAGCATGTTCCTGGACAAGGATTTTTATATAGCAAAGGGTTTTCATCCTGAGCAGCACCAGTACAAGATCATATTACATGACAGGAAGGAATAGAATTGAGGCAAAATATTTGGGTTTTAATGAGTATAAGTCCAAGAGGAAGATAGAATCTATGTTGGCTGCATAATACGTACTGTATGTACATTGGGAATGGGGAGGAAAGTTAAATTGTGAATGAACTTGTGTAGTGTAGGGGAACACCAAGCTGATGTTATGAATTCTATCCATGTTATTAAAGATAGCTTTAGTAATAGTTAAGGTAATTCAGAAGTTGTATAAAGGTATTTCCAAACTATAATCTCACATGAATGTTAGAGTAAGAAAACTAAGGTACAGAGGTGCTTAGTGACCTGCACGAACATTCAACTTTATTCAAGATTACGCCTGGTAGGACTGCCTGATTCCCCTGGTCATATATTTTAAGTAAAATTTTGTCCAATATGCCTTTCTTACCTTCTTTTTCAACTCTTAATTTGTTTAAGAACTGAATTAAGTATCACCATACTCAGAGATCTTGACTAAATCAAGTCATCAACTCAAATATGGATTAAACTTTAGAAGTAAATGTTTTACTAGTGTGGACTTAATGACCCACTGCCTCCATAGTGTGCCTTGGCTTTTACTGAGAAGGGTCAGTAAACCTCAGGAAATCCGCTGTGCTCTCTTTGCCTTTGTATCTCTCTGTCAAGGCTAACTTACAATGCTACTGACCTCTAGTCACTGCCCCCCCTTCCCCCCTGAATTACAGCTAATACACAGGAGCTCACTGTGAGGCAGTGCTTTGGTGTTTTGTCAAACCCCAAACAAATGCAAACTTATAAAGCCTCAGTTGTGACAAAGGATTTCCTTTTTAGTTTCTGTAAATAGTGTCTGATGCTGCAGGTCCCATGGGCATCCTGTAGATTTTCCTAAGGATGTCATTCTTAAATGACCACGCTGTAACTGGTACTTAGTGTGGTCCCTTGGGATGGTGAAAGTTTAAATATAACTGTTACTCAATGAATGTCTGTGGAATACTAAATTGTGCCTTCTGCATCCCCTACATGGTTCTAGTCTTCTTCCAAATGTCCGTGTTTCAAAACAGTTGCTCCATGGGGAAAGGGCTCTTTTGACCTTTTTTCTTTCTTTAGATTTTTACGAAGGTCAGGAGAAACTTGATGAAAATTTTATGTGGTTTAAAAAGCTGAGGTTATTAAACTTTAATAAGAAGGTGGCGACAGCTACAGGTTATTTTTAAAGAGCTTTGAGAGCTTTCACTGAGAGAAGGCTGTACTGTTAGTGATGAAATAACTTGTTTTAGCCTATGATTTTGTTTTTAAGTTATGTCAAGGCACACTTAAAAAATCATCAAAAACGTGCTATGTTTTGTAGATAGTGCAAATAGATACTGGTATTTCACATCATTACTCTTGCACACTTCCGCCAGAGGTATGAAACTGTTGCATGTGGTGGTGGCCTTTTCCATCAAGACAGTTCTGGGTTTTAAAAGCAAGCATATGCTGTATGCCTATGCCCTAACTTACCAAAATAGCAAATCCTGAGCATTTCCAATGTTAGCATAAAAAAGTATTTATTAAAATTAGAAAATGAAGAGATGGATCTCTTAAATGGAAGAGGTGAAAGTTATTGTTTAGCGAATTTATTTACATAAGAGAACATGTATACATTTTGGAAGAGTTTTGCTGAAATATTATGCTTCCAATAGGAATATAATCTTTCTTTAAGATTTCTTGTAGTGCAAATACAATCATATGCAGTACAACTATATATAAATACTACCCACAATTACTTACTTGGTAGTGTTGAGCATTTAAGTTAAATGCCTTTTCAGCCTTGTTCCTCTTTTAGTATTCACACTTCTGGTTATGTAATGATTATCTGCTCCAGCAGTGTGCCAGCGTGTTCTGTGTCGTTAATACTCAGGCCAATATGCTTGTTCCAGGACATGTAATTTAGATCTGCTTAAATTGACCGATTTCTCACATGTTGAAGTTAGGGTGAGATTCTGGCTTCAGGAAGCATATAATTTCTCCATCCCAGCTCTGTTTCTGATGCTGCATTTCCGATGTGGGTATACTGCAGTAGCTGGGACTGAGTATCTGATTTATTTTTTTCAAATCCACACTAAAAAAAAATACAAAATAAGAGCTGTTCTTCTGTGGAAACCACAAAAAAAATGTGCTTATGTAGTTCTAGAATAACAGTGATACAGTTGGTTGTGGTGGACTTCTGAGGTCTTTGTGTTTCTCAAATAAAAGCAGCCTTCTTAGTTTCAGTTTGTATGCAGAGAAAATGTATGATACAGGAGGGTACACCTTATGAAGGATTTGATTTTCAACTGAATAGAAGGTGAGCACAAAAAAAGCACATTTGTTTCAAGCTATATGGGAGGTTTTGATAGGTGTAGTTTCACCTTTCATTCTCAGAAACATCCCATCTCTTTCAAAGGCAGAGTACTTAGTACAAGCTGGAGGTGAAGGATGAAATACATGAACTTCCCTTTTTCCAGTCAATGTAAACCAAATCTGATGTCTCAGGTTCCTGAAACAAGAAGACATGAGCTTTGTTCCACTCGGTGCCCCGTCTCTGGGATCCCATGGACGAGCTGGCAAACAGCCATTCTTTGTTGGCTGGGAACTGGGCATTGCAGTAGGAATCAGCACTTGAATTGCAGAAATGGCTCCTTCTGTCCAACAGTGGTGGTCATAAAAACAGCATAAACAACAAAAAAATAGCTTGGCGTCTGCATTCAGATTGAGGTTCATCTTCAAACCAGTATTCATTTCAGCTTTATTTAAGTCTGTACTGGCTTATTTAGATTTTGTGACCCATAATTTTTTTCTTTGTGAGGTCCTGGTAGTTTGAGGTAATAGCAAGAGAGAAACTAGGTTACAATGAGAGGATCTCTTATGTCTCAGAATAAGATCAGCCTGCTCAGGCGAGGAAAAAAAAAATAATTCAAGCTTAAGAAGAGAACAAGGTGTATATTACAGCACATTGAATAAAAAGCAATATGAACAGAATGTAACGGAAATCATCGGGAGGGCATGTTGCTTCAGCTTTTATCCTGTGGGCTGGGTTTGATTAGTTTTGTCACACAAATGTTGGATCACTTTTGTGGACTTTTATACAGTCCATGAGGTTTATGCCCATGCTTATCGAGTGCATTTGTGGGCTCAACTGTTGGGTTTTTTTTTCTTCCTGACAGATCTCTGTGTGCTTTGCTGTGTATGCTTTTTGTCTTATGTGTTGGCCTACTGCTATAGTGTGTATTGCAATGTATTGAGCCCAAATAAGTCATTATAAAGGACAGTAATGAAGCTTGATTATCAGGGTTAATTTGTGTTTTCTTTGTCACTTTATTAGCGTCGTCTTGGAGATGCTGCTAAGAAAGCCATCGGTAAATTGACAACCAGGACAGTAAAGAAGGGTGATAAGGTATAATAAGATTTCAACACAGTAAACTTGAGCATCATGTTTAATTTTTGCCAGGGGAAACAATCTCAGTTTTTCCTGCTTCTGATTTATGACCTTGTCTTCCTTGTTGGAGGCTTACTTTGTCCTGTGGCAAAGTATTTTGTGTAACTTTTAGTATCAATGTATTGTGTAAGTCTGTACACTTCAAAGAAGTTTTTCTTGCTTAAATACTACTGGTGCTCCATCTGGCAACTGTGACTGAGAGTGGTTTTGTGTGCTAGCTCGCTGGGGGGGGTTGCTGGTAGGAGTACATAGGGCTAGCATTGTTTACGTGGAATTCTGTAAGCTTAGAATCATTCCATATGTAAGTTGTGTAAAGTAAAAATAAACTTAAAAGACAGGAAATAAAGGACAATCTCTTATGTAAAATATGAATATCCAGTAATCTGAGGGGGAGTATAAACAGGTATTTCATTAAAGATAGTAAATGTTACGCCAAGAATATTTCTTGCCAGTATACAAACTAAAATATATGGTGCGTTAAGTCCTAAACTTTTTCCACTTTTATGAGCAGTACTGCTTTGTCTTTGATTCTGAAAGGAAAAAATAGTCACTTAATCTTGCTTAATTTTTGCTCTTTAATTTGCAAAAGGCGAGGGAATTCTGGCTATGATTTGATTTTCTTTTTTAAGAGAAGATTATTTCCTTGGGCCTTTTTAGTGTGATTCTTTTTATCTTTCTTATCAACACTATCAGCAATGGAAGATTGGGAAGTAATGGAAAAATTTGCTTCCAGAGAGAAGGCAGAAAAAATGTCTTTCTGCTTCTTCCTCCCTCCCTGTGTAGTTTTATTTCAAGGCAGCCTACTACACTAAATCTTTTCTGTGGGTATGGGAGTACATATGGATAATGGGAACTTTTCCATATTAAAAGAAAAGATGCTGTCATCTTGACATCATAAATTCAAAACTGGCAAGTGACGTGTAGGTTGCAGTACAGACAGCATGAGATGCACACGCAGGTGAACAGAGGGTAGAAGAAAACCTGTCCTTCATCAGAGCAGCCCATCGGGATTCTCTGCATGCAGCACTGACTGGTGCTGACCAGGGAGTGGCTATTGTCTTGCTGTGGTTCCTGTCTCGGTCTCTTGCTAGTAGCTTGCTGGCATTGAAAAGAATAATGAACTTGAACTAAGAGAAGGCACAGTCTATTTTGTGTTACAGGCCCAAGCATTTTAAATACATACTGCTGCTGCCATATCTACATCCAAATGAAGTCAGCCCTTTTTCATTAGAAATTTTAAATTATCATTTTTTAAAAAAATAAATAAAATCATAACTTCAGGAAAGCAGAGAATAAGAGAAGAGTCAGTCAGTGATCCTCATCTTCACATCTGGATAAGAATGATGATAATGCTGCAAGTAAGCAGCAGACAAAAATAAAGGACTACTCTGAAATAAGTAAAAATTGCTAGGTCTGGTTATAAAAGGTAATTCTAGGATTCTTATCCTGCCAAAAAAGACCCTGAATAAAATACGAGTTTTAGCTCCAAGCTGAAGTAAAGCCTCTAGGAAAATCACCGCTATATTTTATAGTGATTCAACTGAATATTAGAATCATCTCAGGCCTTAGCCTATGTTTCAAATGATCATTTACCAGCTCCAAATGAGGGGAGAGTTTTGTATGTATGAGATACTTTTCTTTCTCGAGTCATGTTGGAATATAATAACCCGGTCATTGGTTTTGTATCTTCTTAGTAACAGCCACTCGGCACAATGCAGTTCATGTACTAGTCACAACTACTTTTACATTTGTCATAGCCTCAACTCTTGACTTGAATTTTCATTCTATTCATTTTAGGAAACAGACCCAGACTTTGATCACTGTGCTGTCTGCATTGAGAGTTACAAGCAGAACGATGTTGTTCGCATTTTACCATGCAAGTAAGCTAGTAAAGTTGCTTTGTTTGGAAACTATTCTTTCTTTGTGCTCCTTTGCTTCATTTCATGTAATATGTGCATTGTAATTTACAGACACATTTGTTAATGTTTTCAGTCCTAATAACAGCCACTTTATTTTAGACTATGATACCAGAAGGCGTGAAGGTGGGTGCTGACACTGTTATGACAGTGGAGATTAAACAAAAGGTTATGATCTTGAAGATGGGCAGTTTGGGCATATCAGCAGTGGAGCTATTAAGATTGTAAAGGGGGGGTGCAGATTTAAGGACCGAGCGGTGGGTAGACACAAAAAACTTAAGTAAAACGAACCAGGTACAGCTGCAGCATTCTGCACAACAGATGTGCAACATTGGCTGCTGGTTTCTGAAACAGTGTAGGAAACGGAAATGCAGTCTTTCCAACCTTCATACCTCCTCTGACATCAGTCAGCCACTGTGCTATCATCTATCTTTGGTCTCTCCAGCGCAGCGTGTTCTTGGCTTGTGCCTGAAGATTCATACTTGCTGGGTATTCTGCATTGGTGCTTAAAACGTAACAACTTCCTCCTCCTTGTATGCCGTTTTCTTGACACTTAGAGGTTTTCAGTTTCTTTCCATTCCACTTCCATTCTTGAGTTGTTGTGGGGTATTTGCTCTTTAAGAGATGCTTTTAAGTGTTTTTCTACCTGGTGATTTGGTTTTAATGAATTGGTACATTTTGGTAGCCTTGAGCATTACCAAGGACATCTTTCCCTTGTATTCTGAGATTCAAAGCTTTCTCGTTATCTCCAGACAAAAAATACATGTAAGTTTTATGTTGTATATATGCAGCTAAGATCCAGTAATTTGGCCTGTGCTTGGTATGTAAATAGTGTTCTGCATGATGCTCTAGAAGCAACAAAGTCATGGTGTTGGAGTCGAGCTTCAGTCACACAGCAGCACATAAGAGCTCATTATTGGTCTTCTGAATCCTCCTGCAGGCTGCTCTGAATAGCTGGAATATTTTTCTTCTAATGCATAATGAATTTCTATCATCATAAAAGGAAAACAATATTATTTTATATCTTATTGATCAAAATGTGTGTGAATTCTACTTCTGAGGCCAGCAGTTTAATTCGGTTTACTTTTCTCTGTTCTTTACCTTTTGGACTGTGGGGAAACAATTAACTGTTTGAGATTCTCAGTGTTGTTGTTTAGTTAATATACCCTACAAATGTTTGTTTAGAAAATCCCGTTAAAATATTTGGGAATAGAAGAGCTTGGTCTCAGATCTGTAAAGATTTGGTAGCTTTTTGTCATACAGATGTGTGTGAATTTCTTTTCTAGAATTTGGTCATTTTTACTGAAGGATGATGTCCTCTTGCCCATAAAAATGTACTCCCAAGCGTTAAGTAAAGATTCCAGAGATTTATGTCCTATATTGTTATCTCAAGTATAGCTTGCATATGTGAATTAAGCCCTAGTCTTTAATTTGTTATGTAGAAGATTATTTGGAAATTAGAGGAGGAACTCCTGGAAACTGCACGCCAGTTTTGGACCACTAAGCTGATTTTTTTTTTTTAAATTGCCTCTTAAGAAAGCTTCACTTGTGTAGTTCAGGGTAGTACTGTGAGGCTCAAGGATGTGGAATGGAGGTTTACAATCCCACTCCTCTGTGCCTTTCTCTTTGATACTGAACAGAGGTCAGAGGGAGGTCCTTGCCAACGGCAAGAGAATGAGTCTTCATCTGGTAGGAAAGCATCTTCTCCCACTAAGGACAACGCAAAATTGGGACTAAAAGTCAACTTCCTTAGTTAAACAACTGCCACTGTCCAAGCAATGGATATGTTGCTAGTATCAACAGATGTGATCAGACCATTTAACCAAGATGATCATTGATTATTTGTTTTTAAATTTTAAAAAAAAAATTAAAGTCCATTTCCTTCAGACACCTTTGAGCCACAGTCCTGCAGACAGGAAGCTCCCTGCTCTCAGGGATGGTTACAGCTGCTTCAGGGAGCTGGATGAAGGTGCACCTGGCTGCCATCTCAGCCCAACCTCCCCCATGCAATCTCCCATGTAAAGGAGATATCAAGGCTCTTGTGTAGATCCTTTTCTGTTCTGTTTTTCACAAGAATATAAGGTCAGTGTAGACTCAGGTTACATTCCTGCCGAAGGCTGTATGACAACTTTTATGTTCACTTTCTACTTCTCTTTTTTAAATCTCACTTTTCATCTGCTGCAGTTCAGCTTTGAGTTGAGTGCAAAACCATCTTGGCTAAACGGAAACATTGAGATAAATGCTTTCCACAAGACACTTTTATATTTGTAGATGAAGGGCCAACCAGTACCTGCAGATATGAGCCCAATAAATTTCAGACTGCATGTGAGACTTTTCAGTCTTCAGCATCTGAGATGCTTCTCCCTAAATCTTGTTTTGGAGGTTTAATCCCTTTCTACTTCCTGATACTTCAACCTCTCATTTTAGTGCAACATGCAAAGTTAGTTTAAAAAAAAAAAACCCACAACACAAAAAAACCCCTACAGTAGTCTCTAAGCTGGATAAGGAAATAAATTGCAAGAAAACCATGGAGAAAATGGCTCCACCAAGAGGAAGCAAATGAAAGGCTAGAAGTTTTTCTTACTGTGCCTGTTGAGGAAGCTATAATCATTAGACAGTAGGAATCACTGACATATGACATCCTTGCTGCTTTCATCAATTTAAAAGTAGCATTTCCCTTTGGTACCACAATTGTTCTCTGCAGTTAAGTATGGTCTGTCACTCTGTGCCTCAGCAGAGAAGAGTCTGGTGTGGGCAGACACACAGCACCTAAAATTCTGTAGTGAAACACCATATTTGTGATGTAAAGTTTTGTGGCAGGTGGGAAATTGTGGCCAATTTAAGAATAAACTAAAATGAAAACGATTGCAAACAATGCAGTTGAATTTCTATTATTCATTTTGTGCTTCAGAGAGAAATACGTTCAGTACCAGCAGCCTATGGACATACCTATAGCTTTTAGTGCACAGAGGGATAAGGCAGCCATCTGTCTCAGACTTACAAGCCTGAGGAATGTCTCTTTTGTGAATATCATTATGTAAGTTAAAAATAAGTAGTGTAAGCAAATGTCAGAAGGATTCTAGCAAAAGACAAACCTCATGGACAGTTTCCTTTATTCAGATAGTTTTACTTTACCATCACACTGCTGCATCTAGGAGATGAAGGGGTGCTGGGTGAAAAGTGATCAGGAGGGGGTAGTGTGAAGGACTAGTGAGAGATAAGGGAAGGGGAGAGAGCAAAGTGACAGCTTAGAGAAAAGCACAGAGTGACATTGGAAAGGGCAGAAAGACAGCCTGGGAAGGAGGGAATTTACAAGGTAGAAAGAGAATTTAAGTAGTGAATATGTTAGAATTTGAGTCTTTTTGAGTCAAATTCTTGATATTTCCTGTACTGGGCAAGAAGGGGGAAAGTGACAAAAGCAACTAAGCCAGGTGTCCATCAGTTTGATTCTGTACTGCTGCAAATAGCTTTGTTTTGTTAAGAGCAAGTTAACATAATATCTCAGTGCCATCCTTTCTGCTTACTGCCTCTGCAGTAATGCCTCTGTACCACCCCCATTTTCTCTGCTACCTGCTTGCGAGGGCAGTCTCTCTTCCCCCAGCAATACTACGTATTTGTGGAAAGCACTGAGGCTGTTCTCCCCTGGCATTGCCTGCTGGGGATGGAGACATGGCACCTTCTTCCCCGCCACAGCAGACCAGACATCCCTCTTCAGCTGTGCTAGCTGTAATGGGCTGTCTGCAGCAGGGCAGGAATGACCTGGGTGCTGCTTGCCAGCCGGGCTGGGAGGTTTGTACCCCAGGGCAAGGAGAGCAGCTGCCTCCAGCAGTAGCCAAAGATGCTACTTTGCAGGCAGCATGTTGATCAGGTCCCTTTGGTGGGATGCTGCACTGAGAGCAGGGAAGTGTGGTGAGCTCCTGGGAAATAGCACTTGTAAACTCATTCAAACCCTTCTTCTTGTGTGACGTGCGAATTCGGAGGCATTACACCACTGAAAGGGATTTCTAACTCACTTTTTCTCTGTGAAATGCTGCAAAGAAGCTGTGTTGTACAACAGAGTCGGCGTTACGGTGTTTATTACAAGCTGGAGGGCAACTGGCTTGGGTATGCTGACAGAGTGGAAAAATACCTGCAGGTCACCTGTTTGGAGTTACGCCTGCATGGGAGACTCCTTCAGTGCTACCAGCCTGGCTGCTGGCCATGGCTGCCGGCCATAGATCCTCCAGCCCCAAGGCTGGAGAAGCAGCAAAAGCTGTGTCACAGTTGACTCCCTGGTGTGTGGCTCCTGGGGGAACGTCGTCAGCTGCTGTGACCTAGAGCAAGTCGCTAGGAGCTCTTCAGATTTGTCATCTTGGAAAACAAGTGACAGAAATATGAAGATGGAGAAGGTTTATGATAGCAGAAATGCAAGGGCTTACTTTGTCAGACTGAGTTTTTAAAATAATTCATGTGTTTACTATTTTAATTGCTGTATAACTGCTTTTTAACTCTTGCAAGCAGCGAAATCCAGACAGAGCCTGAGCCACGATGATGGTATCAGCAAGCTTTTTAAGGAGTAGATAAACTGCATAAGTAGTAGGCAGAGCCATGCTGATCTAAATCAATAAATAACCTTTGGGGAACTCCACTTTTTTGAAACACATTAATAAACATCCTTGAAGGTTTAGGAACTAAAAGCAAAGAATTAAGAGGTCACAAAAATAGTTGAGCTGTTTTGGTGCACTTGAACTATATCAAACTGCTAATGACTCTTTAAAATAACTCATAATATTTAGCGGATGCATGTTGGCATCCATATCAGTTGCCTGCTTCACTTGATCTGAGTGCTTCTACAGCACTGATTAGCCGATAACGATATATTAAAGCTGTTTGCATACTTCTGTGGAGTCTTGATGTCTGCTGTTTCCCAAAATATTAGATTTTCAGGTTTGTCCTACTTTAAAAACCAGACGTTAGAATCTTAAAAGGAAACATAAGCACCTAAAAGCCATAATTTGCCTGACATAGAAAAATAGCATCTCTGTATGTTTCAGAAGATTTCAAACCATTTTCTGTCACCCAGGATTTCTAAACATGGATTCCTGTAGTTTTGTGAGTAATAAAGGGAATGCGTTAAGATCTAATAACGATAGAAGTCCGTTTATATTTTGTGCAATTATTTGAACAGTAAGCAGTGTATATATCCTGTTTTTCATGATTGCTGTGTTGCTAAAAGACTCAGTCCAGCAAAGTGACTAGCTGAGATTCTGTAAGTTTCTATTCCTGCAATATCTGGGATACAGATAAGCAAAGGTTTTTTTGCTCCCTGTCCATCTTCTGTTGACTATGTTATACTCTGTAAATCTATGCATCTTTATTTAGTACAGGTAGGATACGTAGTTGTAGCTGACTGGAACCTAATTATGTTGGTGTACTTTAGTCCCTCCATCAGACTTAGTAGCCATAGACAAAAAAATTATATACTGTCTTTTTCCATGTTTGTTAACAAATTCATGAGGCCTTTTTGTCCAGTCACTTTCCAGACACTTAAAAGAGAATTATCTGGTAACATGCCTCATTTGGTCTCTGGTTTTAAAATCCCAAGGGATAGGGAGCAAAGAAGTCCCAAACCCTGCGATGAGCTTACTGAGGCACAGAGCAGCAAGTATAACCTGAGAAAGGAGAGGATGGAGAGTATCACAACTTTATGCTGCCTTGGGGGCATGCCTGACCTCTTACAGACCGTGCTGATGCCTCAAATAGATGGCAAGAACTCCTTGTTCTGCCACTGCTCCTTCGCCTGCTGGTTTCAGACCACAGCTCTTCCGCTGGCTAAGCAGCCCTTGTAATTGCTAATCTTTGTTGTAATCACCAGTCTGTTGTGTTTGGGTGTGCCTGCTTTTACTGGCTTTTTGCTCTGCAGGCAGTACCACTGGAAGTGAAAGATCTGGGTTCTTATCATAGGCAGTTATTCAGACTAGGTTGTTATGAGTATTTGCTAAAGGTATATTGTGTAGAAAGTCTAGTGATATCCATTTCTGCCATGAGTATGCTCTGAAAAGTTCTTTGCCTTTTGAAAAGCCAAGAGGACATTTCCTTTAATTCCTTCAATTTAGATACGTTGTTTTGGTCTCTGCGTAGCCCTTCCTTGTTATATTGGTTTATATCAATCCTAACACTGTTACATCTATATTCATGTATGTGACTAAGATTTTGTATGCAATGTAGGTGGCAATTCAGACTGTTCTCTATTGCAGACTTCCCTGCTGTGCAAGTAGAAGCCCAATTTGCCTTTTCATCTTTGAAAGATTCTTCTTTTTTTTATGACCATATAATGATGGACATGTTTTCCTTCCTGATATCAAGAAATACTTAAAGGATTGTGGGAAAAGCCACCTTTTTACTTAGATGTGCTAACTATAAAAGCCCTTTCAAAATCAAACATAAGCGTGTTTGGGTTGGTTGCACTGACTTTTGAATAAAATTGACTGCTGGTGGATCTGTGCTCTTCCTACCCAATTTATGGCCAGGTTCTACACAGAAATTGAGACAAGACTTTACACAAGGTTATGGTGGGGACTTTGTTACCCGTGTTCTTCTGCCCATGTGTGTACTCATATCCACAATAAAGGGGGGGTGGAGGAATCTTCCTTTTAAGTGTTTCTTCCTAGTTGAACTATTAGTAAAGGGTGGCAACAACAAGCAAGAGGTTTTGATTTTTATTATTTTTTTCTTATTGCAATCAGCACAGAATACTGGCAATTCCAGAATTTGTTCTGCTGGCTTAGTTAAAGAAACTATCTAAAAGCTTGTTAAAGTCGTTCTCACTGTATAAAATAGAATTGTTTGCAAATTATATATGTCTTGTCTGTTCTTCTAGGCATGTTTTCCACAAAGCCTGTGTGGATCCGTGGCTTAGTGAGCACTGTACGTGTCCAATGTGTAAACTGAACATTTTGAAGGCACTGGGAATTGTGGTAAGTTGCACTGTTGTGAGCTCATCTTCCTCCCATGTCTGAGACCCAGAACAGGAGGAATAATTGTAGGGGAGAAAGGGAGAAGGGTGTTCCAATACCCTTAGTCAGAAAGTGTTTGGGTGGTTTTTACCAATTTCTTTGCTGCTGATAAAGCTGATTTGTTGTTGTGGTTCCTTTCCCTGGTTGGTCATTGGGAATATATTGTTATATTTCCATTTGTAACAATTTCTTATCTACTGGAAGTCTACTAGGTTCTCTATAATCTTCCCTTTTCTCAACTTCTTTCAACCCTTCTTTGTTAAATTTACTCTGTAAATCTCTTGTTCTTGTTGTGGTCTCCTGTAGACACTCTTTAAATTTGTTTACACATTAAAAGCCATGCCCTAGCTGAGGCCAGTGAGCTTTCCTCAAGCAGCTCATGGCTTATGGGATCCCTGAGGACTGCTTTTGTTGACCAGTTCACAAAGGGATAGAAGTGAAGAACCTCAAAGAGGATTTTTCCATCTTTCCCATGAGGAAAAAAAATCATAAGGTGGGAGCGTCCATCTTTCCCATATGAGGAAAAAAAATCATAAGGTGGGAGCGATGCTCTTTTCAGAAGAAAGACATAAAGAAAGAGAAGAGCATATGAAGATAATGTCCAAAGCAGCTTTTGAATCAAGCCAGCGAGAATAATCAGGCCTCCATTTTTAGCTGTGTCAGTTGCAAATTTGCACATTTTCTAAGAAAGAGTTGCAGATATACTGTGGATGACCTATTTTTGCAATTAATAATATACCTGGATTTTTAGAGGAGGATACTGTGGAATTCAGTGCATGTCATCATTGCTCGTGGTAGTAAATCATACAGGCATAGGCTATGATACAAGCATATTTGAGTCCCTTTCTTGAATCTTAATCCCATTTCCTGCTTCTTTCTCCACCTCTTTAAAGTGGACTGAAGGAGCAACTTTGGATAGAACTTGCTAATTCGTGTGTTTCTCTCCTGTGAGGACAGCCATAGTGGCTGAATAGTGTGTATGTGTGGTTTTACTCAGTTTATAGGTTTGCTATATGTAGAATATTCGCCACTGTGATGTGGAATCGCTTGTTTTTCCAGCCAAGCGTGCCATGTACAGACAATGTAGCCTTTGACATGGAAAGGCTCACCAGAGGCCAGCCAGCTAGCAGGCGATCAGCACTTGGCGATTTTGCCAATGACAGCTCTCTCAGCCTGGAGCCCCTGCGCACCTCTGGGATGTCACAGCTTCCACAGGACGGAGAGCTAACGCCAAGGTCAGGAGAGATCAACATTGCTGTGACAAGTAAGTTTTCTTTGGCTTCCAGTACCGTTCTATGGTTCTCTCGGTATGTGGCACTTGCTTTGCTGTAGCTCCGTGCTGCAGGGCCATGATGAAAGATTTACCTGCAGGGACAAAGGTGACCTCAGTGTCCCTGTAAGAGGCATAACGCTCTATATTGAAACCGATAACTCTACGTGCAACAGTGCCAACACTTTCATTATTAATGGTATATCCATTTCGATCTGCATGCAAAGAACACTGGATGAACTAAAATGGCACCAAAATAACCCTCCTGAATTTGGTAACCAGTAGGAGAAGCTGGATTGCCAAAACCATTATTCACCCTTTCAGAATACTTTATATGCAATAATTTATACAAATATAAATATTTTAGCTGATTACTATTTCTGCAGACATTTTTTCCCCTGAGAACATTACTACTGGAATTCTGACGTCTTAGTAGATGGTGGTTCTTACTTTTTTTAACTCACAAATTTTGTATTTGATGTACCAACATTTGAGTATTGTCCAAGTGTTTTATGACATCAGAAAACTGTTCCTGCACTGCTTGCAAGCTCTTATCCATAAGAACAGCATGGGAAATTTCCACTCACTGGATTTTACCTAGCGTTTTTAATGTATAATAGCACTATAATGAATATAATATGTGTGGAATTGCATCATTTTTCCATATGCTGTATAGTCTCAATTTGATGCATGAATGGTTGTTTTTCTGGCTGAATTGCAAAAAGAGAATCCATGCAGTACAACAGTCTAGTTTTCTCCTTGTATTTTGCTTATGTGCATCTGTGATCTACATTTTGAACTTAGGGGCACAGTTTGCCACTGATACATGTATCTGTAACTGATACAGTCCATTAGAGTGTTTCGTTAGATGCTGTAGCAAAGTAAATGTCTCATTAAAAAAATCTCATCTTATGAAACACATAGTCCGTATCCAGAAATGTCCTGATCTGAGAAGGAAAAATCCACATAAAAAATCTAGATTCTTTACAAAGCCAGTAAGTCACTTTGTCATGCAGTGTTCGACATCTGATTCATCTTGTATTCAGCTCTATTGAACGGAGAGCAAATCTGTTGGTGTGCTGCTTTTCTTGTCATGGGTGGGAAAACTCTAGTTTAACTGAAACTTTCCACTACTTGGTTTTACAGAAAGTATTTTTACTGTCTGTTCCCAACTGTAGTACTGCTCTTGCACAGATGGGATGGCAGGGTAAAACAAGAAATAATCAGCAACAGTTCATTCTGACAATGTTTATAAAATAAAGCTTTAGAAAAGGCTGTTCAAATGTTTGGATTTTATGGATGACACATGCATTCTTTGATGCTTGAGAGTTAAACCAAAAGCCATATTCAACAAAAATGTTTGTATTCCGATCTATTACTATGTGCCAAATTGATTTTGAAGAGGGAGAACTTTTGAATAGTGAACATTCTTTAGTAGCCTTCTTTATACTACTTTTTTTAATGTGTCTGTATGTATACACTAATGTTTGAAATTATTTTTCTATGTTGTATTCTTGTCTATTAAATAGGAAACTCCAGTTATGTTTTACTGTTGAACAAGCTATCCTATATTTTTGTTGGTTTTTTTAAAGTAACACTATAGCATTTATTCAAGAGGGAGGGGGTGAAAACACAAATTAAGTGTGAAAGTATACTGGGTGTGCTTATGTCAAGAGCTGCATCTCAGCAAATCTAAACCAACCCTGACAACCTTTTCTGACTTGGGGGCGGACAGACTTTTCATTACATTTTCCCTTGTTCCTGCATTTCACTTTACATTGTTAAGTAATCTTTCTTTATCACTAACCCTTGGGCTCAGCCAGGAAATATTGTTGTGCCATGCTTTTTTTCCACACCTCTTTCCACTTCTTCTTTGCTAGCCTTCTCCAGTCAGTAACTCTGTGGCTAACCTCCTTCTGCTTCACCTCCTGGTGCCAGTCATGGCTTAGAAGCCTCTTGCCTTCCGCCAGTGGTGTTTGAGGGAAATATTGGCATCGCTTTGACATAAGCCTTCTCCCACGAGTGATTTCCTCCCTTTCCTTTGTCAACAGAAGAATGGTTTATTATTGCCAGTTTTGGCCTCCTCAGTGCCCTTACACTCTGCTACATGATCATCAAAGCCACAGCTAGCTTGAATGCTAATGAGTAAGTAAATATTCAGATGTTTCTTTATATTTCTGTGGGTGTGTGTCATGGACAACATTGGGAACAAATACCAAGAGAATAGAGAAGGGGAAAAATGCAGTTTTCAAAGAATCAAATGCCTTTTCTGCTTTTCTCAAATGTAAGCCTCTCTGTTAACAGTAGGTTCCAGGGTAACATCTGAAGTCCCTCTTAATTTATATTTAGCTGGATTGTCTGAGGAAATCTCCTTGCTAAATGGAGACATGGAATGGGGAAAAAAGAGAATATTTATATTCAGTTTTTGATCAGTGGTCTAGGTAAACATTAGATTTCTACCATTAAATCCCCATGTTCAAAATTCGCCTGGCAGAGCCAAAAACTACTACCATCAGTTGCCTTTGACAGTTTTCACCTCCATCTTCGTAGTCAAATTTCGTATTAAAAAAAAAAAATCTGTATTCCTAGTTGGCACACTTTCAGCTAAGAAAAAAGGTATTTAAATAGAAAACTACCTTTTTGCTCTTAGGAGAGGGAGAGATGAAAGCAATGAATACACTACTGTTTCTTCTCTCAAGTGAAGAGAGCAGACCAGTCTTCTGACCTCTCATGTTAGTATGCTTAAGAATTGCAGTCAAAAGAGTGCTTAAAGATATCCACACTTCTTAATTTTTGTAGACACCCCCAATGCCTCCCTTCAGACAGGCTGGACAAGAAATGACTCTAGCACGTGACTTTCAATCTTTTTTTATAGTTCTGTGTGTGGGCAAGTATAAATTTGTTCTACAGATATATTAACTAGGTACATCTAGCTATTTTCATTTAGGTGTACGGAACATCTGGGCTCATGATATATATTTAATAATTTATTTATTTGGGAAGGGAAAGTGTCAACATCTTTCTTTGTCTCTGAACATCTTGACGCAGCTGAGTTTCTATTAATGTGTTGATCTCTCACCAAAGTGGGGTGAGATTCAAAGCCAGTCTCCTGTGCAGCCTGGAAATGTAGCTTTATAAACATAATTTCCTTTTTTTTTTTTTTGAGCTAAGAGAAAGAAGTGCTTTTTTTACTTGCTGTTTGGAAAGTATAAGGTGTCCTTCTCAATAAGATGGAAACATGTCTAACAGTCTCCAGTGTAAAATTCTAGACAGTCTCAAGCTAATCTTCAGGAGGGGCTATAAGAAGTTCTTAGAGGTTTTGGTCATCAGGGACCTTTGATTACCGCTAATTTGCAAATCTTCCTTTCCTCCTCTTTTCAGATGCTAATACAAAAAGGGCTTAATGAAGAATAGTTTTAGAATGTCAAATAGCCCTATCAAGTCTCCTGATTTTTTTTTTTTCCATTTGTCAAAATCTTGAAATTGCAACTATCAGTCAGCAACTTGGCAACATAGCTGTAGCTGAACACAGTTAATCTGCACTGAAAAATAGCTTGGGAAAGCATGGAGCAAGATGAGTTGTGAAACGGGAATGTCTGCATTTCTGGGCATTTCCACATCATTAGGAAGAAGACAAAGGAACTGTAGCCCATGTAGTATCATCCAGATGTGGGCACTGATAGCAGTTGCATTTCTGCCTTGCCTTGCAACTCTTCTTTTTGTTGTCTCTTGCTCAGTCGGATCCGGGTCTATTTTTACTGAAAGGGGAAGCTTCTTCACATTGGCAGAGAGTTAGGGCCTCCAGCAAAGTGTTTTCACAGTGATGTTCCCTTAGTACAAACAAAGGGCGTGCTGATGTAAGGAGAGCTCCTTTCCCCAGTGATAGGAATGAAAATGCAGGCATATACGAGCGTACACTTTGAGGCAGACTTAAGAAAACTAGCAACCACAGAAACCAGAGCTGTCAAAAATCACTTATTTAGGTAACTGAGGTACCTAGCTGTAGCCTTTAACCTCAACAGCTTTTCAACCGAATCCTTTGGGATCTAAGCAGCCTCCACAAGTGCTGCTAGGTTCAACTACTCATTTTAGACAGTTTAAAATGTGTATGTATGACACTAATTCTTAGATTTATTGTTTCATTGACACCTTATGTTCCCCAGTGCCAGACAAAGCATTTCCTGTGCTGAGTATCATGCCAAATACATGGCAGCTCCCTCTCACTGCGATTTCCATTAAATGTCATAACAGCATATCTGCTTTTTGTGCTGTTCTCCATATAAAAAGCAGTGCTGGCATACCCTACATTTGTTATGGTAGCATTTCAAGAGGAAGCTGAGGGGTTTTTCTTATCAGAAAACAACAGTAGCAAGAATGAGGCCACGTAATATGCTGATGCAAGTAAAACGTGCCAAATGTTCTGCATTAAAACTTGCCAAAAAACACGTCCTGATCCTTTTTGTTCTGTGTCCTTCCCGCAGCTTAAACATACTTATTTAGAGCAATAGTTCCAGAGTTGTGTGTATATATATGTTTGTGCATATGTATATATACACACATACACATTTTTAAATAGTTCCTGATAAGAGTAAACATTGTCTAAGTGATAAGAAAGTAAGGAACCAGCTGCTTTCTCTTGGTCTCATAACATTCATGCACTGTTACTATTAAATTATTTAGGTAGTGATTTAAAGGAACAGAAGAAGCACACTTTGCCTTGCTTCTTAGGGAAGGGTCAGAAATTACTGTATAACTGTGTTTTAAAGTCCAAAAAGCCCAGGTGTTGGATAGCACCACTTAGAGAAAGTTTTCAGTAGCGGATGGAGTTTCCTCAAAAGTTTAGAGGTTCTCAAACCTCTGGCTGTCCTGTCTGTTTTACTGGTCCTGTAAGAGCGATGTAAGGAATACAGACCTTTTCTAATGCTCTGGCCTTGTATAATTAGTCACTTCTCACTAACTTACTTTTACAGGATTTTTGGGTTTTTTAGTATTGGCAGTATTAACTTTAATATAAATATTTTGTTCCTTTTTTTTTCCTGCCCCACAGAGCAGAATGGTATTGAAGAAACGCTTTCCGGCCAATTGCCTTGGAGAGAGACACCTATTTTTATGCATCATTTATCGATCATGCAGCACAAGCAATTATTTAGTACATTCTATTTTTTCATAAAATTTGCTGATGCCAAAGCTTTGTATTAAGCAAAACGTGAAGAAATAAAAAATACTTTAATTATGAAATCTTACTCTGTGAGAATTTTATTTTTCTTGGACTTTCTGTGTTAGTACTTAAGTCGGACAGCCTTTTGTATATTTTATAAGGTGCTTTATTTCCTTTGAACGATTTCATCTTTGCAGATCTGTACTCTTCTCCTTTCGTTTTGGGACACATAAACTAACAAGTGGAAATCTCACGCAGTGCCATTCTTATGATGCCACCCAGCACTGGAATGACTAACAAGAGTATTATTAGCAATCGCTCCATACCAACTCGTTAAGGAAAAAAGCTGGGCCAAGCATTCTAGTGTATAATGGGCTTACCTTGGCTCCAGCTGAGAATTAATTTGAAATAAGAACATTTTCTCCAGTTCTCCTGTAACACTCCTGTGTCGCACTGGGAGGATTGCAGTATGATTTTTGTCTTCAGGTCAGGCATTGCTGAAGGTTTGCAACACTGTTTTCTCGACATACAAATCATAAATCTTTTCCGTCTTTTGCTGTCACCCCACCCTTCTTTCTGATAAAAGTGAAGCTACTCTAAACCACTTCTTCCTAATACCAAGTGAAAAGGTAGCGTTTTCCCCCACTGTCATCTGTGAAGCCTCCTTTCATATTAGTGACAGGGGTTAGTTTTTGTTCAAATTCAGACCATGACTGTTTTGTCGACATACAAATCATAAATCTTTTCCGTCTTTTGCTGTCACCCCACCCTTCTTTCTGATAAAAGTGAAGCTACTCTAAACCACTTCTTCCTAATACCAAGTGAAAAGGTAGCGTTTTCCCCCACTGTCATCTGTGAAGCCTCCTTTCATATTAGTGACAGGGGTTAGTTTTTGTTCAAATTCAGACCATGAAAGATTGATAATGGTCTTTACTGTAATGTAGAAACTCCATGCAAACATGTCCCTTCTTGCCATGGCTTTCTTACTGGTGAGGAGGCAGAGGGAAAACATCTCCCATCACTGTCCTCACTCAGGCTGTTTCACGCAAGTTTACTTATGCAAGTGGTGTATGAGTAGTTTCACAACAGTCAGTTAAAACATGTGGATCTGATTTGCAGCCAAATGCTAATTCTTCAGTTAATGAGATGGGTAGATGAAGGTAACAAATTGGTAAGGAAAATATAATTGATAGAAGTTAAAACCTGTTCTGCGTTTAGTTGTTTTTGTTGTTCTCGTATCAAGATGTAGACATTTGAAACTTAATGCTTTCTAATTTAATTAAATGAACAGAGAGAACCAATTTTACGTAAGATTTAATTTTTTTATGTACTGGGAAACAGAGGATTTAATTTAATTTTATTTTTATGTATAGGCACTTTTAGAATTCAGGAACACCGCCAGAGTTTACATTAAAGTAGTTTCTTAGTTCTTATCTGTCCAGCAGGCTTCAGCTGAGAAGGCAGCTTTTATAATAAGAAATGAAGTATGTGATAGCTTCAGTTCATTTAATAGAATTATTTTTCAGTGTGTCCTTGTGAAATTTTGAAAGAAACATGAAAACAATCAATAGAGCAGTAAGTGCATTTTGAAGGACTGGAAAACCCCATTGGACTTACTCATGAAGAGAAAAAAAAACTTATACTGTGTCTGAGGACTATCTCCTTGTAAAATACACTGTTTGTTAACTGAGCGTTGTTGCCAAAAATGGAAGAATGTGGTTAGAGCGTGATTTAGGGTACAGGCTATGAAACAAAAGGGTGACACTTTTTTTTCACCCATCTCTCAACAGCAGTAGTAAAATTGGTAAGTTTGTGCTTGTCTCCTGAAACAAAAATGCTTAAGTGCTTTTTAACGCTATCAGGAGGGATGTGGAGGGACAGCCTGAACAGCGTGGTGACCCAGATGTAGAAGGCACCACAAACAGTTCCAGTTCGTGTTTCTTCTACAGAACAGCAGCAGAAGGAGAAGTTGAGAGGATATTGGAAACAAAATGGTTGACAGGGCTTCTAGTGCATTTCCCTCCATAGAGGATTTAAATAATCCAGGGCCGTCTTTTAATCTTTCATTTGAGCCTCTAACAATTGTCTCAGTAAAGTGTTAATAAGAGTACAGACACTATCTGCTAGGTTAATTACAGGTCAGGCTAGCAACCTAAGTTTATCCTGTTAATGAAATATATATATTGAAAGACGGACTCCGCACCATCCCAGAAACTCAATTTTTTGACTCTGGATAGGCACAAGAAGGAAATTCCCAAAGTTTCTGTTGCCTGCCATGCTTTTAGATATCCACACATAAAAGATGAGTGATGTTACTCGCATATGCATAATCATAACAGTGAAAGGAAAGGAGAAGAGCTGGTCCCTCTTTCCAGATGTTGCAAAGATGGCAGGACTGGGCTGACAGAAGGGTATAATAGGGTATAGTTCAAGAGGGAGTAGCAGTGCCTTGCTAAACAGCTGGCTTCGAGGAAAGGATGCTTTATGAAATAATCCTGCTCTGTTGTTTCTTAACCAAGAGGGTGTCTAAAACATTGTCTGAGGGAGGGAGTGCTCAGATCGGATTTCCACATTAAGTGCCAGAGGAGCTGTGGAGGGATTGCAGCTTGTGGCAGAAGATGGCTATGATTAATGGCTGAGGGCATTAAAATACTTTCAGATGAAAAGGGAACACCAGGTGATACTCCTGCAATCTGCAATGCTACAGCAATGCCATGTCTCTTGAATTTTTGGCCTTGTTGTGGCCAAAAGTGTTGTGCTCACTTCTGTAGCATCCTATGTAGCTATAAAGATCAATTCCAGGGTAGTATGTTTATTTTCAGACACAATTCAAGTTATCTGAAAAGTTCTTTAAGTATATAATGAAGAATAGTGGCAGAAAGCACTGAAGAATTCATTTTCATATATTAAAACCGAATGCAGACTTCCCATTTGTTTTCCATATCTAAGGGATAAATCTGGATCTTTCTTGGTAAGTGCAAAATAGGAAGAACAGATTCATAAGCGGAACTTGGAACTGTGGATGTTTCTACTTGTCCTTGAACTATATTTATTCAGTAAATTTGTCAACTGGACTGATGCCACATTTTTAAACAAACATAATGCAGAAAACTGCTAAAGATGAGCGTAGCTGGGTCACTGTGCCCTGCTGACTGTTTCTCTAGCTGTAAGTTGTGGGCAAGGATACTGACCTGGTTATTAGAGCACGTGAGGATCGAGCGTTGAGAAGCACTGAGCAGCAGCTGGATTTTCAGCACTGGGCAGGCTGCGCTCAGTGGTAGAGGAGAGAGACATTTAGGAAAAGAATGAATGATGTGTCCCAAAAGTGATATGAAAGCCAAGAGATTTGTATCTGTATGGAAACATGCAGCCTCCCTGGAAGTGGGTGGCTTAAATTTCTTTTGCCAAGAAGCAAGCAAACATCACAGTAAAGAATTTTAGAGGTGTTGGATATACAGTGCCTTTTTCCAGATTAATTGAAAATATTTGTTGTCAGATGACCTGTCTGCCTGTTGATTAAATCTCTCCCTTGAATCTGCTAGAGTGGAAGTCTGGGCGCACACAGAGGAAATGACGGCCGGGGCTGTCTGCTTCCTAATCCCTTGTTTGATTTTTGTGTAATAAAAATAAAAGCAACACCGAGCTTTTAGAATCCCCTTTGTTTTGTTTCAGCATCGGCTGTTCAGTATGTAACATTTCAGCGGGTGGAGGAAAGGGAGATGAAACATCCACTATCCATGGCTTATTTCAACTGCAAGCTGAGACTCAGTCATCAAAAATTAAATGATCCTGGGAATGAACCTCCACTATCCATGGCTTATTTCAACTGCAAGCTGAGACTCAGTCATCAAAAATTAAATGATCCTGACCCATAACACATTTCAAGAAGAATCCTGAAATCAGTTTTATCTGGTATAATTTCAAAGTAGGTTCAGGTTTTTTGTTTGAAGACAGACTGATCAGCTGCAAGTCATAGTTCCAAGCTTATGTTCCCTCAAAAACTCAACCTTTTTTAATTTTTTTAATTTTTTTTTTATTTTAAGCATTGCCCAGTTTTAGAAACCTGTAAATTTGGGAGAGCTTTCAGATCTAGAAAGTGGGTGTTCATCATCCCCTACTGACTTGCTTCTGCAAAGTGTATTCCAATACAGTACACTTCTTCCAAATACCTGGATATATGCTCCTGGCAGAATGAGCAATTCACCCCTATGCAATGTAACTACTAATTTCACTTGTTTCAGTTAACTACACAATCAAAAATAAATTAATTTGCTTATGAGAACTTCCCCTTCTCAGTGCAAATGGTGGAGTGAGCGTGTGTACTGGCTTTCGGTGATAAAAGAGAGGTTTAGAGGGGGTTTAGGAAACCGGCAGCAGATAGGTTGGCCAGCTGCAGTTTGCTGCTGTTCTTAACAAGGGTTTGACCTGGGCACATAATTGCTGTGCGGCCCAGGCCAGAGTTTGCTGCAAATCGGGATGGCAGCTTGCTGTCCCAGCTTGCAAAATGAGTTTGCGTGGAGCCCGTCTACAGTGTCCCTGACTCTTCCATCCAGTGCTGGTATGAGGCCTCTGCTTTGATAAGTGCAAAATTCATCTTTGTTTTTGCTCTTTCAACAATTCTACGCATTTGATTGTAACTCTAGCTTTTTCTTTTTAATCCTAACAAGGAATTCTTTTTTTTTTTCTTTTCTGACTCTCTGTCTTTTGGGTGAGTGGGGAAGAAGAAAAGGTATTTTGGACAGTAGCAGCTGAATTATTCTTCCTTCATATCTTTTGTAAGCTCTATTTCAGAAGGTCGTAGGCTGGACTCAAAATTTGGCAAAGAAAGGAGGATTTAAGCACCTAAATTCTGCCAGGGCTAAAACTGCAATCCCCCAAGTGTCTTGCTCCACTGATGCCTGAAACTGGAGGCACCTTGGTTTGCTGAGTGCCTTCCTGATGAACTTGGAGGCTTTTCAGTTGCGTCCAATTTGGCTCATGTGGCTGCCTGGTGTATTGTAATCTAAGCAGCCTTGCTCCCAGCTAATCCCCCCTGGGATCGAGAAACCGAGTAATGAAATGTTTTGGCCAAGGGCCTGATCTGATAGATGCTTTCAGAGAGAACCGTTTATACAGCAGTAGGGCTGGGCTCCTTGCAAAACACATCTGTGGGTTTGGAGAGCCACGGGAACAGCAGGCCGCCGAGGAAAAAAAATGAACTTCCATTCCCTACTCTATCGACAGCCACTTGGTACTTGTTTTGGGTATCACCAGTGTTGGAGAAGAGGGTTGGGTCTCCTTTGGTTCTGTGTAAGGAAATACGTAGGTGCCTATTTCTAGAAGGTGACTCCGGGTGGATGGAAGTTGCTGAGCTCTGGAGGAGGTCAGGCTTTCAGCAGCATCGGTTGGACGATCCTTGGTGACCTCCTTGCTCAGCCTGCTCGTTCCTTTCGACCCCGTGCCGGAGCACTTTGTGCTGGTGCACGGCATAGGGAACTGGGCGCCTACCAAAGGTTGGGTTTCTCGAGGAAGCACATGCCTGATTTGCAAGGCTGTAAATGAACAGCAAGCACCGAGTACGAAACTCCGGCCTGCCCCAGCCTTGCTCAGACTTGACCTGTTCTGAAAGAACCATTTGAGGTGGGATTGTTCATGCATATGGAAAGCAGTTGCTATGAACTGGCAGGGGAGCACACGAACAGAGGTGAACTATTTCATATGGCTATTACTGGTTTGCGTTAAAGGGTGGCTATTTTTTCCATGCATACTGTGTTTGTGGTCGGCACCTGTGTACGAGGATGCTTTACTCAGTTCTTACGTTGTTCACGTGTGTTTCTAATGAGGTTTTGTTCTACCTCTTGTAGGCAGTCACTTCTTTCATCGTAACTCTCTGTCCCCTCGAAGCCTGGTCTACGAGAGCGAGTTCTCAACCATCGAGCCTGCCTTGGACATGTATGATGAGAACAAAACCTGAAAGGAATCCATGCTCCTTCCTGGCCCTTTTTCCGTTTTTTTCATTTCTCATTCCTATTGTTGTGTACTCTTTCCATGGATCTCCTTTGTCTGAAGAAGAGCTGCTTTTTCCAGAACACGAACCCGCCTTCTCGATTGCAAAGACGAAGACCAGCTGTGGTGGTTTCTGAGGGTGGCATCTTTGAGCTGACAAAGAGTTGCGCGCAAGCAAGATTGTCTGATGGAAATTGCTGAGTAACAGCATGGGGAGCTGTGTCGGTCCAGCCGCGGCGATGCAGAAGAGGTTTTACGGTGGTCCTAGGAGTTTGTGTTGTACTGCAAATGCGTCTCTTACACAGGCATCTGCTGTTTCCATTTTTTTAATTGTCCAGACGGTTGGGCAATGGCAGAAAGGGAACTGGTTGCAGAGGAGATGGCCAGTGACTGGTAAAAGCACTCGTATATCTTGGTCAATCCATAACCTTACTTGTGAAAGGGACCTTTCTAAGTGCATTGAGTTTCCTACAACCCAAGTAACCCCGGACAATAGCCAGCCAGTCTGATGTTGAAGCTGCAGAGAGGACCTGCATTTGCAGAAAGATTTCAAGGAACTTGATGCTTGGTTTTTTCTCCAATTCAATTGAAGCAGGAGAAAAATGGCCTACACAGAACATACTTTTGGTCCTTCCGTGTGCTCCAGTCAAGTGAGTCTCTTTCTATAGAGAGGACATTCACAGAACCAGCACTTGATCTACCTGAAAACCATTAGACTTTTTGAAATATGCAGGAATCTAATTAGCTTTCTTTCTCACTTAACTTTTTTTTGGGGGGAGGGAGGGATTAAAAAATCCACCGAATTTTTCACTGAGGTTTTTTAAAAGCCAGCATGTTGGCATACACAGAGAAGAAGAGAGGTAAGCTTCTTATCCCGTTCTCCCGTTGAGATCTGCAACAGTTAAATAACAAACACGTTCTCTAAGCCGTGCCCTTTCCCACTGACATCAATAACGGGAATGCAGAAAGCAGAAGAAGAAAGGAAAGCAGCAACCGCTTTGACACTCCGCAGGAAAAATCAATTTTTACTGGCGTGTGACAAAAGCGGTGGGGAAATGAGAATTGTTTGCAAGCTTCTGAAAGAGTAATGGAGAAATGGAGAGCAAGAGAGGAACCTCTGGAGTTAAGTCGTCCGCAGCGTTCATCAAATGAGCAGACGTGGAGGAGCGAGTGCTTCTGCTCCACCTTTTCCTAACGGACAATGCATATTCATTTAATGAATGTTCGGATTTTTCTCCATTGCAGTCTTAAGTTACTGTAGGTGTAGAAATGCATTTGTGTCCTTGTAATGTGAAACAAAGCTCCACCCTCTGTATAGGAATCTTGAGAAATCAGTTAAGCCAAAAAGAAAGGTAAGACATACCCTGCCACGCTTTAATTTCATCCGCTTTTGCCACAAGCGGGGGAACTTCCCCTCTATTCTGTTTTTTAATTGTACAGCAGTCTGCTTGACATATATCCTTACCTGAAGTGTAGTTCAGCTGTGTCTTTAACGCGGATGTTTAAGAGAAAAACACAGCTCTGTAAAATGAGGAAATGATCCTCTTTGCTGAGCGTGCTTTGACTTTTGTTGCTGTGTGTCAGCTTTATTTAATCTGATAATTCCAGAGTGGGTGGTGTGAAGTGTAAGGAGGTTCTTCTCATAATACCCACATTTATATTTACCAAATGCACTTCTATTGTCATTCAGCTTACTCTAGAAATACACTTAAACCCCGGACTTTTGAGCACAATTTTAACACCCACTTTCTCCTACAAAGCAGAAATGAAGGTCGCAGAAAATGCGAGCCGGTGGCTTGAGCGGGTCGTGGTCAGCATCCTTCCTCTCCTTGTGGATGTGCAAAGGGGGGCAGCTCCCAACAGCACCGGCGAGCCCGGGCAGAGCTCCCAAACCCAGCCTGGCTGAGCTGCGCTCAGGCCTGTACAGGGCTCGGGGGTGGCAGAAGGGCTGATTGAGCAACCCCTGTTTTCGTAATTACATCTGCGAGATCACAGCAGGCAGACATGTGAGAGCGGGGAACTTCCGAAAACAAACGCCCGAGAGAAAAATCACCATCTCTCAAGGATGTTACAGGGCTTGTTTTTATCCGTGGTGGGCAGTCAGGTTACAATAAACCGACAAACACCTGGGTGTTTGTGGTTAAATACAAAAACGTCTGGGTGTTTCCAACAAGCACGCGACAGCCTACCCTGCGCTGCAAGCCCCAGCCACCGGCACCACGGCGAAAGCGCGAGCTCGGTGCAGAGCCCTGCCAGCGCGGTTTTGGGTAGGGGAGCCCGTTGTAGCACTGTGTGGGGCGCGGATGCTCCGAGCAAATCCTTCTTGTAGGGGCTGCCTCAGCCCGATGCAGGGATTTGCCCCAAGGCCACTGGGAACATCACTGGGGCACGGTTTCGGCACGAAAACAAAACTGACGCTTTCTCAGCTCCAGCTGAGACCGTTTGCACCAGCTGTGTACCAGAGTATACAGAAAAGCTCGAAAATGAATGGAAATTAAAAGAAACATTAGAAAGTACAAAGTCCCCAAAGACAAAATAATAAATAATGTCACTTATCTTTTGTTAAATCTCCTTATTTCTAACCTAACATCTTGGTTTCAATGGCGGGGAGGGAAGGTTTGCCTCTGATTGTGGAGATCAGGGTCTGACATAGTGATTTAAAAATGGATTCATGCTGTAGCATCTTGGATAAGGGAGCTGACAATTATAATTGATGTCCTGGATTTGGAAAATCTTGCAACACTGGAAAAATTAAGAGCTAGTTCAAACAATTGATCCTTACTTGCGTGCCGGGACGTGCCGTAGCAGGCGTTCTTCTACTTAGTCATATTTAGGATGGGGAGGAGGCAGCACAGCAACATGGGTGATTTTTATGGGCTGTGCTGGTAAGTTTGAGGTTTTCCTTTTAATGTTAATCAGTATATAAAAAAGCTTGATAAGCATCGTTGTTCTTGTTCTGCTGCAGTGGTGCTGTGTATGGTTGAGTCATTTCATAGAAGTAAAATATACTGCAATCTACCAAGAACTGAAAGTGCCAGTAACTTGGAAAATAATTTTTAAGGTTAAAAAAAAAGTGCTTTTTAACAGAAAACATTAATTTTATGACTTCTACATCTAAAAAAAGCTTTTATCTCCAAGTGTTTCCCTAAACTATTTAAACCCTAGTAGTCCACCTTCTCTTTCCCCACCCCAAATCTCCTGTTCTATGAAAGTTTTGCATGTTCCCATAAGACATTTGTAAAATCAAGGTTTGCTTGTGTTCTTAGAGGATAATTGCCAGTAAAAAAAACAGACTGTAAGTGTGCTTTTTACCTATAATACTAACATTAAGTATTAAATTTGAAGCATGTTAAAATTTACTTAACGACACTCACGATTACTCCCTCCAGTGAACTCATGTGTTGGTATCTGTTTGCACTGTCCCCTCGCTGCTAGGATGCTTGCCTTGGCACCTGAGGATGCTATAGGAATAGCCAGATATCCTACATAAGCCAAAGAAAGACCAAAAATGGTTAATTAAATGTGTTTAGGACTATATTATGAGACTTTTACACATCTTCTGTTTTCTTTAAACACGGTCATGTAAAACAGTGCAAAGGCTTGGGAGAACCAAGAGCTTTACCAGCTACTGAAAAGCAGAGGGAGGTCTGCAGGAGGCGAGGGACTTGCTGAGGCTCCGGGACTCATTTAGTCCAATTTAGGTTTGAGATAATGCCACAGTCATAGGTCATGAGCTGAAGGATGAAGGCACCAGGGCTGAGCTGAAGTTCAGGCAGCTCTGCAGCCTAATTACTGGGGAGTGAGTTGACTTAATTGTTAAAAATACGTATTTTTTTGCTTAGCTAATAGTCATCTGGTTTTTACAACAAAGAAAGTAGCACGGCACTGCACACGCCAAGGCATGGCGGGGCAAACACGAGAGCCGCAGGGCTGCTGCCGGCCCTGTGGGGTGGGGAGAGAAGGGCAGGAGGGCTCAGGGCAGGGACCCCAGGAAACACCTTGAACTTCACAGGCGAAGCTTTTGCTCCTTTTTCACCCCGTGTTACACATCCATATGTGACCTAATTTTCCAAGCTGAGCCGGGCAGAAGTGTGCGTGATGTGCTGTGACAGCTTGCATATGTGTTGTTATATTTAAAGATACCTTCACTTTTTTCCCTTCCTTGCTAGACTTGCTGCACTGCAGGGTACTGCCTTAAGGGCAGCCTGTGCTCCGGCACGCTGGGTGGAAACCGCCGCGTAGGGGAGGGGGTGAGAGAGGGAAAGATGCTCCAGATTGGGGGGAAATCAGGAGAAAGGTAGACTGTACTTTTGCAGGTTGGTGCTTATTTCTACTTTGTTTCCAATGTCTTTGAAATAATCAAGAGAAAAGGTGGTACACCCCCACACCCCTTCCTTGTGGGATGCAGTGATGAGAGCGGGGCTCTGGATGGGATTTTGCTCCCGGCGTGGGGCCGTGGTGCTGCGTAACCCCCGATCGGTGATGTCCTGACCTGTTGGCCAAAACTCTGACCTCGCAGGGGCCCACCAGGTTTCCCTGGTGCTTGTGAAGTGCTTTGGGGGGGGGGAAAGACGCTTGCATGAGCCTTTGCAAAGCAGCGCTAATTGACACCTTTTCATCTATGTCAGTTGTTTGATCCTTTCATTCACCTACTCTTTTTAAAAGCCTGTAACGTCTTATGAGGAGCGGCTGAGGGAACTGGGGTTGTTTAGCCTGGAGAAAAGGAGGCTGAGGGGAGACCTCATCGCTCTCTACAACTACCTGAAAGGAGGTTGTAGCGAGGTGGGTGTCGGTCCCTTCTCCCAAGTAACAAGCGATAGGACAAGAGGAAATGGCCTCAAGTTGCACCAGGGGAGGTTTAGATTGGATGTGAGGAAAAATTTCTTTACTGAAAGAGTGGTGAAACATTGGAAGAGGCTGCCCAGGGAAGTGGTTGAGTCCCCATCCCGGGAAGTATTTAAAAGACGAGTAGATGAGGCACTTAGGGACACGGTTTAGTGGGCATGGTGGTGTTGGGTTGACGGTTGGACTCGATGATCTTAGAGGTCTTTTCCAACCTCAATGATTCTATGATTCTATGATTCTAACATATTTCTATCACAGGATTAATGTTTTTAATGCAAATTAATCCATGACAACAAAATATAAAGTTTTGCTCGATGATCTTAGAGGTCTTTTCCAACCTCAATGATTCTATGATTCTATGATTCAAACATTCTTGATTATCCCCAGTTAATCTCTGCCCTTCCACCCCCCCACCCCCCCCATTACTACTGGTTTCCTTCTCCTCCCAAGAGCCGGGTGAAGGTCCCCGTTGCACAGGCACTGCCGCCCGCCCGGCCCCCAGCATCTTCCCCATCACCGTGCTGTCACCGTGCTGGCCAGCCCCTCAAAGGGGATTCATCGCTTCAAACCATCATCACGGTCCGTGGGAGCACGGAGGTTCCTGGTGGGTCATTCTTGGCCAAAGCAGGCTGCGTGGGACGTGGGCTGTTGTTGTGGGATGCTCATTCTGTGAATCCCTGCATGGAGCAATCCTTTCGCTCCTCAGCCTGCTAGCCTCATGGAGGTGCCCAGGTGAACAGAGATGGATGCGTAGGTTGTGCAGTAACATCTGAATGTTTATTCTTTTTATGGAGATAATGTCCTGGGTCTCTGGGTGTGGGGGCCCTGTGGTATAAGGTGTTGCCCAAAAATTAGTCCCTTCCCTAAAGAGTTAATAATTAAGTATTAATATTCCTGCAAAGTAAGAAGTACACAGGGTTTTGTTGGAAGTTGGAGCTATTTAGAGTGATCTCATTGCAAGGCTGAGGCTTGTGTCATACAGCTGGGACTGGGGTTTCACAGCCCAAAAATCCACTAAGGTGCTGGACACACACATGGAGGCTCCCTAGCTCCTGCCGGGCATGGGCTATTCCCTTCTCCGCTTGCATCCACCCACAGCTCACTGTGGCTGAGCCCCTCAGGAGCAAGAAGCTTTTTAATCTTTGCCCTGAGCTCAGCTGTGTGTGTTTGCTGCATCGTTTGCCTTTTTTTACTGCTTCCCACGTGCTCCGAGGCTTGCCTTTGCTTGGCTCTGACTTGGTCTTCAGCTGCCCGAACTCCTCAGGAGGCAAGAGCCGTTAATTCCCAGCAGAGCAGCTCTGCTGGGTTGTGGTAATGGCATCGGATCGCTAGATTTGCTCTCGATCTACCATGCCCGTGTCTGTAACACCCTCTGGCTGTCTCAGGCAGTAAAGGCTTTATCTGCCTGCAGCCTTTGTATGTACCTGGGCTGCACTACTGGGATCTTGCAGAAAACAGCTCAGCAGCCCTCCCATGCTCCAGCACAGGAAAGTCTGGGCTTGAAAATAAAGTTGATGCTCTTTGCTGCTCTCAAGCCAGGAAAGTTTAATAGGGCATTTGGGGCCGTTAAAGCAAAGCTCCTGTTTGCAGATTCGTGCAGTTCCTGCATCGCAGCCAGCAAGGCAGCGTCCCAGCCGGTTGCCTGACTGGGCTTGCTTTGTGCTTGCACTGGAAGGTGCTAGATGAAAAAAAGCCTTCTCGGTTGCCACCACATCAGCAGGTAGACTTTTTCCACCCTGTATGTCTAGACTTAACTCTCAGCGCTGGTAAGATCGGTCGCACTAGTCCTATAAAGAGGAATAACCTTTCTGAGCAAACGGAGTGATAGCATCGCTCTTCTGCTTATCCAGTCAGCACTGCTGTGGTTTGCAAGTAGATGTTAAATACTAAAAGCTTCTCTGTACGACCGTGCCTATTCGGAATCACCTGCTCAAGGCCATGGCTAACTATGCACAGAATCCACCGAAACAGGATCATTTTATCCCAGCAGAGAGGGGACACCCCAGCCTTTGGGTTTGGGAGACTGCAGCGAACAACAAAAAAAAAAACAATTTGCGTGCGTGTAAAATGAGAAGCCTCCTCCAATTTGCGTGCGTGTAAAATGAGAAGCCTGTTTCAACTGGCTTGCTGCAAGGTGGACCACACCGGTGTGACCATGTAATCTAAAAACGCCAGCAGCTACCAGGGGTCTGGCTGAGCAACAGGGACGCTGCGGGGACGCAGGCGCGGCGGGCGGTGCGGTGCCCTCCCGACAATCAGATCTTACCAGCCCTTGTGAAATTGTAGCTTGACAGCAGCAGAACTTCTTGACATGTTTTGATGTAAGTATAACACTGTATCGTAGTTATGTGGTATATGCCAATATGTTTATAGTGTATACCGATTAGTTAGGGTTTGCTAATGTACTACATTTCAATAAAAAGCAATTTAAAAATACAGAGTTTGTGAGCTTGGTGTCTCTCAAAACGCAGGAGGATGAGAGCATTGCCCAGTGACTCCAGTCCTTCCAGTATATCTTACATACATACCTTATAGGACAGTGTGGAACAACATTGTCAAAAGATCCATTTTCAGAGAGGATTTTTCCCACTCTGCAGAAAATGTTGTTTTATTTTGCTATACTAGTGCCTACAAATCTCAGGCCACTAAAGACCACATGGTTTAAAGTGGCTTATGAATATACAGGAGACACTAATCTACGTTCCCACAGCGTTTGCCACCTGAAAGAGGGCACATAGCGAGCAGGAGCAGAGAAGATAGTAACACAGAGAAGGATCCTTCAGCATCTTCCCCCAGTGCTCAAACCCTTCCCGCAGCACATCCAGCCTTCAGAAACCACCGTGCTGCTCCCAAACAGAGCCATGCCATAAGGATGAAGGCAGAGCCTTGGAAGCTCAGCCAGCTAATAAATGTTTATATTACGGTAGTGTACAAAGGCTCCAACTGGGATTAGGGCGCCGCGCTAACACAGAAGATAGATCACCCCAGGGCTAAAGGATTTATAGCCTAAAGAAAACACGGCATTCCCGCCTCCCTGGGAGCTGGGCAATAAGCACGGAGATGGTAGATGTCAACGTTTTCTGCTGTTGTAACACTTTCAGAGTTTGCAGGTAGACTCTCTAATGGTTATTAAAACAAGAATAGTGGTTCACTAAATTACTGGGAAGCTGCTCCACAGCCAAGAGACGAGAAGGACCCACATCTCCTGCTCTCCTGTTAGCTGCAGAGACCATCCACAGATGTAATCGCCAGCCCTGTGTGGGCTCCAGAGCTGCAAAACAAGGACCAAAACAGAGCTGTTTGCCAGGGGGGGATGCTGGGGCCCCTCTCCCAGCAGGACACGGGCTGGCTCACCGAGGCTGGTGGTGCCTGGCAATGCATGTGCTTTGCAGCAAAAAGGGTAAATGAATTCCCGTCTCCCCAAAGGGGAGGTGAAAGCACTGCCAGCCCGGGCAGCAGAGCTGGACGTGTCCCTGCTGCGCAGGGGGCTGGGGGCTGCAAGTGAGGGCAGCGGTGCGGGCAGCAGTTTGGAGAGGAGGCTGTGGCCCCCTGCAAAGCTGCATTGGGAGCTCCCTGCCAATAAATTACAGCGTGTACAATGGGGAGCATTTAAATAGTCCATCTTAGTTAATGGCAGCTTCAATGGGTCCCAAGGGGTTGCACAGGAAGATTTCTCATCTGCCTGATTTTTTACTATATAAGCGCATTGCTCTCGTCAAATTTGAGCCGCCCTGACAAAGGTCTTTTCAGCAGAGGCTGAAGGCCCAGCAAATGCCTTCTGCAGCACCCCAGCCACCGAGAGCCAGGGGAGGGGACCCACTCTGCAGAGCCCGGCGGTGAACCCCAGCTGCCCGCTGAGGACGGTACCGGGAGGTGGCACTGGCCGCACTCCGGGGAGCGGGGCTCGAACCCTCGACCTCGCCGCTGGGGAGCGGCGGCCCTCGCTCCC
>NW_008796044.1:13319170-13330913 GCF_000699145.1 Aptenodytes forsteri
CCGCCCGGCTGGGTCTGTGCAGCGCCGGGCGCTGCGTGCGGGGGCGGGGGTGTCTGTGGTCAGGCCTCCCCGAGCGGTGCTGCCGCACAGGGGGAACAAATCGCTGTAACGGGTGGCTGGGATGAGCTTCTTCCCTTGTCAGAAATGGTTTCTTTGTTATACTCGCGTCGCCTTGAATGATTGAGGCGTTTTCTTTGTATCTTCTTTTTTTGGTGTGGTTTTTCAAGATTTAGAGGATGAAAGCGAGACATAGTTTTTAATTAATACCTGTATGACAATTGTGCTGTGCTTGGGCCGGGGGTGAAGTTGTGTGGGTGCAGCCCAATGAAAACTACCCCTGTGTGCGTATGCCCGATAGCCATGTTTGGTGACAGAAACCGTTAAAATAATGTTACTGTGACCAAGGCACAATGTTAACAACAACAAAAAATCCCCTCGCTTTTAAAACGCCCCATTTATGTGCAAAATGCTTACATGGTTATATGAGTAACAAAAATGTGCTTTTTACGTTTGTGAGTTATGCACAACCAGTTTCATGTATTAGCCCTGTTAACCAAATATACTAACTACAGAAATGACGCAGCTGAAAAACATCCTTAGCATATTTCATCTTCTCACAATGTTCAAAATTATTTTGAATTACTCTGTTTTATGTAACATAACTTACTTGTATAATTTTGCATGTGGGCATATAATTGTATCTGGAATTTCCCAGGTTTTCACAAGAAGAAATGACACCTGGTGCTATTCTGGAAACATTTAAATTGATCTGTTCTTAAATGGTTGAAGCTTTGAGCCAGTTTACTTCTTGAGCTAGTTTAGCTCAATGAGAGAGTCTTCTTCAGAGCTCCTACGTGTTAAAAGCCACGTGTGCTCCTTAAGGAGCTGTACAACTGCAAGTTGACATTTTAGAGTTAGAACGTAGACATTCAGCCAAGCTGGGAAGGTGTTTAAGTTGCTGTTGTACTGAAGTTGTTAAACATGTCTTGTTACCAGTCCATATGTCAATATTTGACACATTCAAAATGACTTTTTAATCCGTATTCTGCCTAAAACTGTACACAAGAAACCTGTAGCCAAAACTGAGATCCCACGGTGCTGGATACATACGTGTTTGTTTTAAGGATTACCAGATGAGCTTGCTATGGATGGCATTTCTCTTGAAGTATGATCAGTGGTATATTCCTAATCTATTACTTGGATAGCCAAGAGAGGTGAAGGGGAGGAGGTAGCATGTTGCATGATAATGAATGAGATATGGATGAGTACAGTTTGCTCACGCTTACCCAAACTATAGGGAATTGAGCCTGGGCCTCCCAAATAGCGATCCAGAGGAGCAACCGTGCTCCCTCTCCAAGTTCTAATGTTAGAAAACTTCTAATCATGAGGATGTTGCAAAATTAATTTGCATTAAAGATGCTTGTAGTACATTATCTAGAATAACAAAGCAAAGTATCATCTTAGATACTTGATTTATCTAGTAAATACACTTAATTGAAATAAATGGATTTGCTTTACAAAGTCTGGTGGCTGTCAGCATTTATTCTGGAAGTGCCTGCTTTTTTATTTAACATCATATAAAAATATTTTAATTTCTGTATTACCAAATTTTGATTCTCTGTCTTCTTTCTTTGTTTAATTGAAGTACTTCTAGAAACATCACTGAAACCTGTGAGTACCAGTTTTTCTAGAGCTATTCGATTCCATTTTGGATGAGTTGTCTTTCTTACTGTTTGCATAGGTGATGCTGAAAGATACAGCGTTGAAAACTCTTCTGTGCTTTAGTTTAGTAGGCTTAAAAATCACTATTAGCAACAGAAACCCCACAGAGGAAAATACATTTCACTTTTATTAGAAAACTCTCCTAGGAAGGTGGAGGATTATAATGAGGTTTAGTAGACATTTAATTTCCATCTAAACTTCATCCACTACCAGTGGGACTGGCTGTTGTTGGTTCATAGGTAATTTGCTTGCAGTGACTGGATGTATGTCTTCGTTTTCTCGACCAAGTGCCGTTGCTCTTCCATCACAGCGTACATGATATGAACATTGGTATTTTTCTGTAGTGTTGATCCTGTATTTTTACTTAACCCAATTCTTGGTTTTGGTATTACATTGTTTTAATTTCTCTCTCTTTGCCTCCTAGGTCTTCTTGTGGGAACATTAGACGTGGTTTTGGATTCCAGTGCCAGAGTTGCCCCATACCGTATTCTGCACCAGACTCAGGACTCTCAAGTGTATTGGGCAGTGGCGTGCGGTATGTATTGATGTGACTCTTGTCAGGGGCTGGATTTGTGTTACTCTATTATCTGTTTGGTTCAGATGATCAGTTATCCCACAAAAGAGTACTGCTCAAGAAACTTTCTAGAGCTTCTGGTTGGGTAGTGGAAGATGCCAGAAATGAAGAAAATTCTCAGTGTTGTTTAAACTGTAGTTTAGGAACTTAAGGCTCTGTAAAAGCTTCCCTTTCTGCAGATGTTACGAATTTTCTTTCTTCCAAGGTGTATCTGTTTGCAAGGTCATAGTGAGATTGTTCAGAGAATAAAACTGTGATGATAAGATTGCGGTGGGATGGTGAGTGTTGTGCCAAAACCTGCTTACCAGGAACACAGTACAAGATAGGAACATGTAAGGTCATTCAAGGTGCCAAACACTCTTTGGGGAATCTCTTTACTGTCTTGATCCAGTTTATTTTTTGCTGCTATTTCTGGCCTGTAATAGATATTTAGATATACTATCTCTGTAAAATATATTACAATGGTATTTTTTTAAAACATCAAGAATCCTTGGCCTCTTTTACGTGAGAAATGTAACTGCTGTATTAGAATATCATGGTACAACCTTCTAAGATCTGGTGGTGAACATTGATTAAGGCTTTAGGTCCTACTGGTTGCTAAAGAGAAAATACCTTCAGACATATCTGTTAGGCTGACTTTGTTTATAATAAGAATCTTCACTTCTCATTTTGTGGTTGAGACGTAAAAGCTGAGCATGAAGTAATCATTTGCTAAGCCCACAGATGTGAATGTCTTGTTTTCCCTGTTCCCATCTTCTCCCCAGGCAACCAAGACAATATTCTCCCTTGCAGAGCTACTTAAATTCTTCAGAAGAGAGGTTTAGAAGTTGCTGTGTTTCACAGAAACTCACTTTGCCTTTTGAGGAGGCAGAGAGGAAGAAAGACAGAAAACAAAATGGCAGGCCAGAGACTGCATAGAAAAAAGCAGAATATTTAGTGGCCACATATGGTGCAAATCTGAAATTTTACAGTACCTTGACACTCAATGAGTGTGTTATTTTTGTACAATTTCAGGAGTGTTTAGTTGATATCCTTTATATCTCGGTTACTTTTAAGTAATGCAGCATGGTAAAATGAGATGGGCTATATAACAACTGAATGGAGTTCGATAAATTATTATACTGGAATAAATACATTGTCTTCATCCAAGGTATTTTTTTAATCATACCTGGTTCTCATTTTACTGTCAAAGTAAGAGTACTGGCATTCACTTAAAGTTATAAAATGTATATGGCTCCCTAGTTGAAAAATGCATACATTTTATTTACAGTTTATCATGCGTAAATACTAGTGGGCAGCATTCTGGTCATGCATGCAGCTTTGGCCTTTCAGCACTTTGGTCTTACAACTCTCTTTGTAGGAATTCCAGAATTTTACTCCTTCATCTATGTCATTCTAATGTTGTTCTTAGAAAGGCGTCAATTATTGAGGCCTGGCTTATTTTAGCAATTTGTCTGCTGTCACTTGGTGAGAGATGCAGCTCATGAAACAAAACAGAACACAGACTTTATTCCCCTGCTATTGTTGCTGGACCTGTGGGTTTTTTCCACAACCAAAGCATCCTATAATTGATAATTCTGTGCCCTTAAAATAAGCCATTTCGTATTACTCAAAATCACTTATGCTTTAAAAACATTGTCAGAGGGCTAGGATAGATGTCAAGTAAACTTACACACAGAGGCAAAAGAAAAAATATTTGTTCTCTAAACCATTGGGCTGTACACACAAACTCAAATTCATAGCCCTGCACTCCTTTGAGACAAGACAGCTTACTTGCTTCTAGTTTTTGGTTTCAGGTCCTGGAGTTATTTTTGCTTATGAAACCACAGATTAGCTGGTGTTGGGTTTTGTGGTTAGGTATCCAACTACAAATATGTGAAGACTATTTAATTGCTGAAGCTGCCTTTTAAAAAAGAAAATCAGGTGGAGTAATAGCTTTAGGGAACTGCTTGTGTTGTCTGCTGCTTTCTTCTTTTCCATCATTAACCACATGGAGGGGTCTAATGTACTCGCAGAGAAATCGAGTAGTGGGAGTCACGCTGTTAACATTTTTAGATATCCCACTGCTTTTGTATGAAACTTCAGAAGATAAATTTACTGGAATTTGGCAAAGAGAAACTTAAAAACATCTTTGATTTGCATTTAAACAGATTTCTTTTTGTCTGCATTTAATGATGTTTCTTATCTTGTTAAAAAAAGATTAATTGCTTTTTTATTTCTGCATTTTTTTTTCTGTCTACAAGAGAATATAGTGATAGCTGTTGATAGAGAGGAAGAAATCTTTTAGAAAAAAAACACAAATCTTTGAAATAATTAATGGCAACTAACTAAGGCAACTTTCTATAGGAAAGGTCTTTAAATTGGTTACACAGTGAAGCTTATCCTTTGTGAACTCTTGTGGACTTATGGTTAAAGACAACTAACTGAAATAAGTTTTGCTGAGACATTTTTATTTAAGAAAGCAAATAACTTTCTGATATGTGAATATTTTGATTGCTTTTTGTTTTGGAATTATATGCTCTCTGCTGACCATTGCCCCATGGAAAATGGAACCTCTTTGTAGGTGTAAAAATTTCAGTTGTTCTGAAATTTCAAGGTTCTTCTGAAAGTTCATTATTTTTATTCTCAAATACCAGGAATTAAAAGGGTACTTCTCTGTAAAATAAGAATGCTTTTTGTCTGGGAAAAAAGCTGTGTTTAGTGTGCACTAGCAAATAGGATGATCTATATTGGTAGTGTGCTGATTATCCTTGGTGGCAGTGGAGACATTTCCTTAGAAATATAATGTTGGTGTACATAAAATATCCTTAACATGTATACAGTTGGTGTGTTTGATTTGTCCTGATCACTGCTTGGTAATGATTAGTTTCCTGCTGTGAACTTGGCTTAAGGAAAAAAGGCCTTGTTCTAATTTCTTTTTTCTTTGCTCTTCCCATCATCTTTCACTCCTTCAATTAGGATCATCTCGTAAAGAGATCACAAAGCATTGGGAATGGCTGGAGAATAACTTACTGCAGACTCTGTCCATCTTTGATAACGAAGAAGATATCACCACCTTTGTCAAGGGCAAGATACATGTAAGCGACATGTTTCCCTGAAGGACTTCCAGATCCTGAGAAAGAATGGGGAGGGGGTTTAAAGAATTTTTTACCCTTGGGAGGGAGCAAGAGCTCCGTTGCAAAACTTCTCTCTGCTCCCTTTTCAGACATACATACATTTGGAATTGTCATGGAATGCATACAGTATTATGAGCATCGTGTTACAGTCATAACACTGGACAAATGTATTGGGGGGGGAAAGGTTATGAGCAGTAGATCTCAAGGAACAGCCTGCTTAGGATGCTCCTACTAATTAAAACATAATACCTCTTTAAAATCCTTGCCGATTATACCTTTGATGCAGAGAGAATATTTAACGAGGGTTCATCTAGCAACAAATATGGGAGAGAGAATTCTAGTTTGCAAGCAATGTATTTGCCCTGCCACGATGGTCTAAAAGGCATCTAGGTTGTAAAGGAACTGCGCCCCAACTTCACTGACTTCTGAGTCAGACAGGTGTCTCTGCTTGTTGTGCAGTTAACACACTTCAGATTCCCAGCCCGCAAATTCTCCAGAGTAGAAACTTATAAATAGAGTTATTTATTGAACAGCAGCAATTTGAGTCTTTTCCAGTACTCCAGTCAGATTCTTTGTATTTTCTCTGTGTGTGTCTGTGTGTGAGAGAGATTGTGGTCATTTGTTTTTCCTTCTGGCCAGTCAAGATCTGACAGAGTGCGGAGTTCTGCCCTTCCTGGCAGATGATCCTCTTCCTGTTGAAGCAGCGTGTTTGCAAGTGAAAATAGACTTCAGTTCTCCTGCAGGGTGTTAAAAGTGTTACCAGGCCAGCCTTGAGAAACTCAGTCAAACATTAAACATGAATGCTTGCTGCGCGTGTTCAGGAGTAGATCCCAGATCACAGACTCCCCGACTATCTGCTCTGTCTACATGTCTTTACTATTTCTCTAACGTGACAGGAGAAATGATAACTGCTGTATCGTTATTTGATTGCTGCTGTGACCTTTTGCTGTATATTATGTCTGTCAGCAGGCATGTTCCCTTCCATTTCTTCTCTCTCTCCTCCCATGTCCTTTCAGGGAATTATTGCTGAAGAGAACAAGAATGAGCAGCCCCAGAGTGAAGAGGATCCAGGTAAATTCAAAGAGGCTGAACTGAAGATGCGGAAGCAGTTTGGGATGCCAGAGGTGGAGAAGTTGGTCAATTACTATTCCTGCAGCTATTGGAAGGGGCGTGTACCCAGGCAGGGTTGGCTGTACCTCACCGTCAATCACCTCTGTTTCTACTCCTTCCTGCTGGGCAAAGAGGGTGAGTTATAAGCCTGCTGGTTGTTTTTCTGCCGTATCCCATGATCTTTTTGATGCAATTGATCTTTTGTGTGAAATTTTTTTTAAGCTGACAAGATTTTTTCCTTTTAGGAATCCTTTGAGCTCTAGCTCAACACATAGATCAGTCCTTGCACTCATAGGCACTTCAGTGATATTTAGACTGAATGCCTGAGTCATTTTTCAAAACGTTTCTCAAGTTGTACAAGTACACCTGAAGTTTTACTTCAACTGGATTAGAGAACCAAGCAATATTTTTACCTTGGTGAGTTTTATTTGGAACCACTGCCAGGACCCAGTATTTACAAAGTTTGAACTCCTGAGTCCAAAGCTAATTTGCTGTAAAGAAAGAATGAAAACTTGAGTAATTGTAGTTGAAAACATTTATTGGATGGGAGATAGTCCTTTTGGAACTGCATTATTTCTAGTCTAGTTAATCCCAAAGATTATTTCCAAGTATTTTTGGAGAACCCAGTAAAAGTAGGAAGAAAAGAATTGTCCATGTGTAAGAGGGGAAGAATGCTGCTACACTGAGAGCTTACTTGCTGCTTGAGTTTAATTTCTGTTTGTTTGTTGTTTTGCCTCGAGTTGTAATAGTAGGTTTTTTTAAAACTTTTTTTTACCAGTGACACTGGTGATCCAGTGGGTGGATGTAACTCAGCTAGAAAAAAATGCTACGCTCGAGTTGTAATAGTAGGTTTTTTAAAACTTTTTTTTACCAGTGACACTGGTGATCCAGTGGGTGGATGTAACTCAGCTAGAAAAAAATGCTACGCTGCTGTTCCCTGAGTGCATTAAAGTAAGCACAAGGGACAGTGAACTTTATTTTTCCATGTTTCTCAACATCAACGAGACATTCAAGCTGATGGAGCAGTTGGCTAACATTGCTATGCGGCAGCTGTTGGATAATGAGAGCTTCCTGCAGGACAAATCCCTCCCAAAGCCCAGGAAGCCTCTTAAGAACATCTCTGCATTAAAAAGGTATATGTTTCCAGCAGTGAGAAGAGAAGATAGGTAACAGGGGATTGTAATAATAAATCTGCATTACTGTGTAGCTCCCAGGTGCCGCTGGGGTTTTCTCACTCTAGGGGCTGCATCACTTATTTCAGTCATTAGCCCTCTGCCTATTCTTTTTTTTTCCCATCCCAAATCAGTACAGAATTCATACACACTCTCATGTCTTTCTCATGCATGACTAGGCACTGTCAGAAGGAATTTTCAACTAGAAACTGTTGAAAATCTCACTTTAAAAAAAAAAACAAACAAACGTTTGAAAGAATAAAATTACATCAGCCCCTTTGTCTGAAGTTGAAGATTTATAAAAAGGAATATACATTTGTATTGTAATAAATCCTCCCGCTGAGGACTGTTCTCTACAGTTTCAGAATCTGATCTGATGTAACATTTAAGTTCCGCAGATGCACTTGCATATTTTATCTTGCATTGCAGGACATACCTTGTCAGTGAAGCATGTCTGAAGGCTGAAAGAGGAGTCAGATAAGGGGTGGCATCTCAGTTAGAGAAATGAATACTAAGAATACACAGCACAGTCTGAAGGTTGTGATTGGAATGAACACAACGTTAGTGTTTGAGTGGGTTTTTCAGGTGAGAAAAAACCTCTGGGGACTACTCTTTACTTTTCCCCAGGGACTTGGATGCTCGAGCCAAAAATGAGTGCTACCGTGCCACTTTCCGGTTGCCCAAGGATGAATGGCTGGATGGACATACAGACTGTACCTTGTGGACACCATTCAACAAGATGCATATTCCTGGCCAGATGTTTGTTTCCAACAATTACATCTGTTTTGCCAGCAAGGCAGAGGAGGCCTGTCATCTCATCATTCCTCTCAGGGAGGTGGGAATTTCTTAGCTGTATATTAAGACTACAGGCCTTTCTTGACTTCTGTGTGCTTCTAGCTTTTGTGCGGTGCTTTATAGATAATGGAGAATCTGCTAGATCCAAATGGCCCTTGTCTTTGTCTTCTAGGTGACAATAGTTGAGAAAGCAGATAGCTCCAGTGTCTTGCCCAGCCCTCTGTCCATCAGCACTAAATGTAAAATGACCTTCTTCTTTGCGAATCTGAAAGACCGAGATTTCTTGGTACAGAGAATCTCTGACTTCTTGCAGAGAACGCCATCCAAGAAACCATGCGGCAGCGACAGGGAATGGAAGTGGAATTTGGCTGATCCTGGTTGCGAGGTACTAAGGAAATAGCTGGGAGGAGCATTTGTCAACTTTTCAGCGTAATGCTCCTTACAGTGTGTTAACAGTGCTCTACCAGCAAATGGTGTCTCTTTGTTAGACAATTAGCAGAGGAGGGAGGCTGCCTGAGCTCAGATGCTTTATGTTCTGTTGTTCAGGAGGTTCCAGAGTTGCCTTCCAGCAGCCCACTTGCAGTTAGCCCCACATCTGCTCTCAGCAATCGACCTGTCAACTTCTGTGCTGGGGAAGTACCAACAGCCTCACAGGGACTACTCAAACTCTTCAGAAGAAATTCCGAGGAGCTCTTGGGACCCAAAGGGGTAAATAATATTTTAACTTAAAACAATTAACTCTAAATAGTTTGCAATAGGTTGCAAATATCCTGTCCTGCTCTAAGACTCTGAAAATGCATTTTATCCCTGGTCAGTCCTGCAGTATCACTGCTGTGTCTGTTACAATGATAGTGCCGCATAGATGTAACCTGACCATCAGCTTACTTTATCAGTACTAAGATACCTGAGATATTTGACTGGAGGCTGAGAAATTAGTGTTACTGTGCTTCTGGGATGTAAATTCATGTCTGTGAAGAACTACTCTTCTTCAGATCAAGAAAGCAGAGAACTGGTATCTCTGGTTGGTAGTTAATTGTCTTAGACTATGGTTCTGCTTGCATTTATGTAGAGACTTGCAAGGTGTAATGTCATTGCACAGCCCATGTTAGCGTTGTAAAGACTTGACTTTAAGCAAGGTCAGAACTGATTCAGAACAGTGTAGATTAGCATACACCCTTTTGTTCAGCAGGAAGAAGAAAGGCTTTAAATGTCACAATGCATTTCTCTTGTGAAGTGTAGGCCTGAGTATACCCAGAAATCACCTGTCCTACAAACATAAAAATGCATTAATCTCCTAAAAAGGCCATATTTGTTCCTGTGAAGGCAAAGGAGAAGATGAAGGAAGAGTCTTGGAACATTCATTTCTTTGAATATGGGCGAGGGATGTGTATGTATCGCACTGCCAAGACTAGGGAGCTGGTGCAAAAAGGAATCCCAGAGAATCTTCGTGGAGAGCTGTGGCTCCTTTTCTCAGGTAGGAGGTTGTGCTGGATACTTTGACAGCTAGCAGGAATAAGCTTTCTGCACGTCTCAAAGGAAAAGGTATAAATCTTAGCTCATTTCAGAAGAAATTAATCACAAGTTAACTCCACCTGAATGATACTTCATGGTGTTTTTGCCAAAAATGCAGTGATCGCATTCCTGAGATGACTTTCTTTATGAGCGTAGTAGCTCTTTGGCCTCCTTTGCGTTTCAGGGTTGGGACCTAGACTCTAACATGATGATTTAACAATGAGTTTGTAACTATATTTTCATATCTATTTGTAGTTGATGAGTTCATATAGTGCTTCCTGGCTGCCTCTTCTCTGAAACTGTGGGCATAAAATCTGTATTCCAAAGCTCAAGAGGTGAAGCAGTATTTGTTTGTCATTACAGGGGCTTGGAATGAGATGGTGACTCATCCTGGTTACTATGCAGATCTTGTGGAAAAGTCAATGGGAAAGTACAATCTTGCTACAGAGGAAATTGAGAGAGATCTGCACCGTTCTATGCCAGAACATCCTGCCTTCCAGAATGAGTTGGGAATTGCTGCCCTCCGGAGAGTCTTAACAGCTTATGCATTCAGAAATCCAACAATTGGGTACTGTCAGGTAAGAAAGAAGTCTTAGGGTTGTTAGTCCTACATGGTGACCACGATTGACTTGGACTTTTTCTGCAGTTTTTTGTTCAGTTTCAGATTTTTCCTTCATGCTGTCCCTGTGGTGGTGTGAGAGTTGCAACATTACCACTTCTTTCCTACTATCTTAACTGTCCTTTGGATACAGCATTTAAATAGACTTTGCACATTTCTGTTAGGCGTAATGACAGAGTCTTTTACTAGTTTTCCTGCTAGAGCTTTCTCTAATTCAGCAAAAACATCTTCTGGTTTCGTTAAAAAGAGCAATTAAATCAAATAAGTGATGATGCACATGGGCAGTATATTGAAAACGAAGCCAGTTGCTGGTTTGTGAAACAACTCAGTGGAAATGCAGATTCATTTTGTGTATTGCTGTGGTATTAGAGGTTCTCGTTATGTTGTTCTGTTATGACCAAATCGTTACAAAGCTTTTTATGAAAACTTTGAAAATTATACTTGGTCACATTGATTAACGAAAGTGCTTGACAAAAAGTAGTTATATTGTTTGCTGCCTCACAAACAGAGGAACTGAAACAGGAAGGTAAATTGGCTCAAGGTCATCTATTGACTCAGATACCAGTAAAAGCTGGAAATAGATGTGACTCTCAGTGACAGTTTTGCTGTACTCATGCTTTTTAAGTTTAGCTGGTCTGTATTGACAGAGCTTTCATGAACATCTTCATGTTTCTCTCCTGTATCTGCATATTTAACTCTGCCGGCTCGTAGGCCATGAACATTGTTACGTCAGTACTGTTGCTATACTGCAATGAGGAAGAGGCTTTCTGGCTCCTAGTGGCTTTATGTGAGCGGATGTTGCCAGATTACTACAACACAAGAGTAGTGGGTGAGTCTTTGTCAAATTCATCCTGGAGCCTGGCTTTTCAGCTACAGTTGCACCAGCATCTTTCAGGAACATTTTGTTGTTCAGAATGAATTAAATGTTGTCTTAGACAGGTGTACTCTGCGCTGGGTAAAAAACTGGCTGGATGGCCGGGCCCAGAGAGTTGTGGTGAATGGAGTTAAATCCAGCTGGTGGCCGGTCACGAGTGGTGTTCCCCAGGGCTCAGTTTTGGGGCCGGTCTTGTTCAATATCTTTATCAATGATCTGGATGAGGGCATTGAGTGCACCCTCAGTAAG
>NW_008796044.1:13331617-13343802 GCF_000699145.1 Aptenodytes forsteri
GTTGCGCCAGGGGAGGTTTAGATTGGATGTAAGGAAAAATTTATTTCCTGAAAGAGTGGTAAAACATTGGACCAGGCTGCCCAGGGAAGTGGTGGAGTCCCCATCCCTGGAGGTATTTAAAAGACGTGTAGATGAGGTGCTTAGGGACATGGTTTAGTGGACATGGTGGTGTTGGGTTGACGGTTGGACTCGATGATCTTAGAGGTCTTTTCCAACCTTAATGATTCTATGATTCTGTGAAATGTGATGCATTTTAAAGATGATGAAGCACAACCCTGTTCCCTTTAAAGTTGCAGGTGTGTGATGGAGACGTAGGAAGAGACGCTACAGGCTACCAAGGTAGTAGTACTACCTTGTAGTAACAAGAAAGATGAAGTCACTAAAAATTGGTAGCAGGAGGGGCCATTAGCAGTAAGGAGACATATCTAGAAGAAAATTACTGTGTTATTCTTTTACCCATCTGAATGATGTATTAAATCTTTGGAATAGGCTCCCAGGAAAGGTTCGTGAAAGCACCGCTTCATGGGCTTTTAAAGTTGGTCTGTATAAAAGAGTATAGTTTGATGTAAATCCTCCTTTCAGGGAAAACGCATAGATCAGTGAGAGATTTCTGTTTCTGCATGCTCTGCAATGTAGGAATAGTCTCTATCTATGTTGTTTTTACTGAGAACAGGGAACAAATCTAAATAAATGTGTTAATTTTAGTTCTGATGTTAAGAGGCTTATATGAAATTAAAGTGAACTTATGCTATTTTGTTTAATAATTGATTAGCTTGGATATAGTACCACGATACCACCAATTTGAGTTCTACCATTGTTTTTGTTTGTTTTCCCAGGTGCATTGGTGGACCAAGGCATCTTTGAAGAACTTACACGAGAGTATCTTCCACAGCTGTCAGAAAAGATGCAGGACCTGGGAGTGATTTCCACCATATCCCTTTCCTGGTTTCTCACTCTCTTTCTCAGTGTCATGCCCTTTGAGAGTGCCGTGGTCATTGTCGACTGTTTTTTCTATGAGGGAATCAAGTTTATCTTGCAGGTGTCATTGGCCATACTTGATGCGAACATGGAGAAGTTGTTACAGTGCTGTGATGAAGGTGAAGCCATGACTATTCTGGGCAGGTACCATTCATTGTTCTTATTTATAACTGAATAGTAACGGTACAACAGCTGAAATTAATTTTTGGCTCAAGTATGGAGGAATCCCATATTTCTGGAATTGTTTGCTTTGCAGCATAATGCACTCCTGCTTCTCGGTTTGAATTTGAACTCTGAAGGGTTGTTTATCCAAAATTCACAGAAGAATTCTGATCAACTATTAAGAACGGGTCCTGGCAGCAATTGCATTCTAGAAACATAAAACTTTATCAAGCAGATTATCTCCGAAGTGTAATAAATGTAAGATTTTCATGTTTGAAATGTGAGTCTCTTCTACGTGCAGCAAGTTCTTCATCTTACTACTTGAAGCCCACTTTAAAAAGTGTAGATACCCCAAAAATAGGGTGAAAATTGACTTTACTTCAGATACGTTGAGGGTAGCATTGCAGGTTAGCTGGGAAAAATTAAATTTTCCTACATGTTTAGATTAATGATACAAAGAAGTTGGGAATGATGAGTTTAGGATATTACTACTTTTCCTGGACACTAATCCTGGAGTCTTGCATCTGTTCTGTTTTTTCCCCACAGATATTTGGACAACGTAGTTAACAGACAGAGCGTCTCTCCCCCTATTCCCCATTTGCATGCCTTATTGACAAGTGGAGATGACCCGCCACTTGAAATCGACATCTTTGAACTCATCAAAACATCCTATGAGGTAAGGTTCTGGCTTAGCTTTTGCCCAAGAGATTTTTCTCTACCAACATCCAGTTTTATACTTTGTGCAGCCTGAATTTGAACAGTGTTCATAGCTTGAGGTGCTCAAGGAGGGCAGGCCCAAGCCATTAATCCTCCTGTTTGGTATGAGAAGAGCACTGTTGGCTATTGTGGATTACAAAGAGTCTCCCCACCACCAGTGGAGACTAAAACAAAGACTGCAAATAAGTAAAAATTACAGACCAGAGATTTCCTCCTGCTTTGCCAAAAAAGTCTCCGTTCTTACTTGTATGCGAGGATTGTCAGTGCTAGGGAGTTGCGGGGGGGAGTTCAGGGTAAAAATTGTGAGGTATACTGCAGAAACATGGAAGCATCCCAGTTCATGGGCACAGGAATCCTGTTCTGGGATCCACATTATAGTAATAGGAAGGTGACCCGAGAATGGTGGCAATGCTGTTGAAATACCTCTGCACTGGTGGTGTACCTCATTATTCATACTGAGAACAAACTTGTAAAAAATTTGTATCTGAATGATGGAAAGAACACAGGTGAGAGAACTGATGTTTGACAGTTCTCTGCTACACTGTGGTAACTGTGGATTCGTTTCCCTTTTTATCTCCTGTTCTTCATCCTGTCCCCTTCCAGCTGCTTACAGTCAGGCAGCTATCATTTTGCTGTGTATTTTGTTTGTTTCTTCAAATCTGCCATCTCTGTTCTCGGTTTCTTTTATAAAAGAGTGTCACCAAATTCATCTTACTTGTCTGACCTAGTCAATAGAAAAGCCCGTTAACTTTGGTGTTTCTAGCTGAATCTCATATGGGCCCTATTAAAAAACAGGGCTGGAAGGAATGACAACTGGTCTATTCTCTGGTCTCTGCCACAGTACAGGATCTGTATTTCTGTCAGTCCTGACAGATGCTTTTTCAGCTGTTCTTTAGAAACCTCTGATGTTGGATTTCTCATGAATTCTGAATGACTTCTCTTGCAGGACATGGGTGAATAGCGAATAGAGCTCAAGTGTTTTCTCATCTTTTCGCTGCTGGTAAAAGGCTTCTAGGGGTTTTAGATCATCTCTGAGGGGATAGTACACTTGTTAAAGAACATGTAATTGAACAGGGGTTGTTCTTTCTTTAGGAGATGATGTTGACCTGGTCTGCTTCCTTTCTTGTAGAAATTTAGCAATTTGAAGGCAGAAGACATTGAACAAATGCGTTTTAAACAAAGGCTGAAAGTGATCCAGTCTCTGGAGGATACAGCCAAGAAGAGTGTGGTATGTGACTCCCAGATTGAATGAGCTACCAAACGGCGTATTAATGGAATGTGTTTTGCTGTAAGCATCTAGAAAGTTCACGCTGTAGCAGACCCAGTTTTAAGTGACTTAAAAGAATTGCAGTTCATGTGAAAAATGGATTTACTGGCTGGAATAATGGATTTTCAGTTTTCTTCTTTACATGGTTCTAGTTAATCTAATAAAATGGATTGAAGTGCTGGGCCACGATTGGATGAGATATTTGGCATGGAGGGAGATAAAAAACGACTTGTAGGCCTTGTAATAGTCTCCACTGCCTAGCGCTGTGTGTTTTACCGGTTGCCTGGAATCTTTGAGAAAAGCTAGCTAGCAGATAATTATTTTCCGGCCATTTAGAGAGTATGCTAGCACATTAGGGAATTTTACAGAAGGGTTCATGGCCAAAGGGGAGTATCCATATCTACTGCAATTATCTCCTATGTCCTAGGTGAAGAAACCTCATCCGCATGTTTCTTTCACTGTTGTTTCTCAATGCATCTGAGTCAAACATAGGAAGATAAAAACAAGAGGGAGGGGCAACACAGTCTGCACAGACAGGAAATAAGCGCAGTAATTTTTTCTAGCTGCTCAAAATGTCAGAAGTTTCTGCTTGACCAGAAACTGTCCTCCTGACCTGTAATCTATAGCAATGGGAGGTATTAGAATGATTGTTTTCCCTCCCGTCTTGTGTCATATCTCCTTGCACTTGTTCTCTTCTATGTTACACAGATTTTTCAGTGAGTCATATTTAATTTCTCTAGCTTTGAAATAAATTGTTCACTCAATATTTTCTCCCTAACTATAGGTCCGAGCTGTGTCTAGTGACATTGGCTTCTCTATTGAAGAACTAGAAGAGCTGTATGTAGTGTTCAAGGTAAGAAGCTAGAGTGACGAAGAACGTGTTCTGACACAGAGAGAACAAATATCAAAATAAGTTGAGAGGGAAGCAATGTCTTAGGTTGGATTAAGAACCAAAGCAATCAGAAACAGATGTGGCATTCTGTTCTACATGGTTATACATGGTGCCAGTGAGACTGGCCCTATTACTATCCGATTGATTTTGCCCCCCACCCCCCCCCGCAAGATGGCCAAAACACATTCACAGTATTTGAATGATACTTACTCAGAAAGAGATCGTGGAATCAATGGAAAGGAATGTGACATAGCACTTAGAACAGGGAGCTAGGATTGACTGTACCTCAATTTTTCTTCTCAAGTTTGCCATTGACTTGCTCTGTAATTGTGACAAAATTACTTAAGTGCTTTGCCTCTATTTGTCAATGTATATATTTTTAAAAGAGTGGTATTACCCAACTGCATTTACCAAGTCCAGTAAGACTTTGAACAGAGGCAACAATCCCAGCTATCTGTTTAAACTACCTTGTTGGAGAAAAAAACAGATTCTAGATTATTTCCTCGTGACTGAATTGACCTCTTTGTCACACTGTGATGAAATTACTAAAGCTAGACAATTTTCCTTCCCAGTAATTACCTAATAATAAGGTCCCAGTTTGTATCAGACATTTTTGTTATTAGCCCCTTGGTCAACAATTTTACTACTTTCATTGTTTCATTTAATTTTATTTCTATCACCCATGTTTACAAAGGTCTTTATATGTGGTATCTCAATTTTCTGTGTTGAGAAGTATTGACAATGAGTTTTGCAAGTCAATGTTGACAATCAGTTTTGCAAACTGAGTGCAAACTCAGTTGCACTGTGCTGCAGACTCAGAAAGAGAGGCTTAGTTCTAAAACCTGCATGTTCCTTTGCAGTAAAGCCTGAGTGTCATTTTGTTCAGACCTGAAATAATGTTTTTTGTATTTTTCACTTAAAATTATTCTTTGTGCTTTTTGTGAAATCCCTGTCTCTTCCTTCATTTCATATTATTTTATAGTGAAGTAACACTAGGAATAATGGGGGAGATAAACAGCGTGTCCTGAAATGTCTCTTCTCTGCTTACTCAATGCTATTCTTGAGCTATAACAAAGTCTCTATTCCTGTGAATTGTTGTACTGTAGTATAATCTGACCTATTAATCCTTTCCCTCCGAAGGCAAAGTATCTGATGAACTGTTACTGGGGAAATAATCGTGCTGCAGCTGCCCGCCGAGATCAGAGTTTACCCTACCTGGAGCAGTATCGCATAGACATGGAGCAGTTCAAAGAGCTGTTCATCAGTTTGACCCCCTGGTCCTGTGGCGCACATACGCCTGTGCTAGCAGGCCGTTTGTTCCGGCTTTTGGATGAGAACAGGGATTCTCTCATTAACTTCAAGGAGTTTGTGACAGGGATGAGTAAGTGATGCTTTGGAGATGATGGAATATTGCACAAATTGTTTCTGTCCTTTTCCAAGTAGAGAACTAAAAGGAGATAGTGATGTTTGCACTATCATCAGGGGAGGGTGACAGCCTTACAGGAAGCCTCAGACAGAACAAAAGATGCCTTTTTGCTGCTAGGCAGCCTCCCGTTTCGGGAAACAATAGGTGGCAAACCAACAAGATGCAGTTTTGCTGTAGATTTCTTTACTGCTTCTGCACAGGGCTTTGTGCAGTTAGCGTTTCCTCATCGCATGTGAACTCATTCTGGTTTGAGCCTGTGAGCAGAGGGTGATTCTTTATCCTAATTGCTATTTTCTTAACCATTTTTTTTTTTCTTCGCAGGTGGGATGTACCATGGTGACCTCACTGAAAAACTCAAAGTACTTTACAAACTGCATCTGCCTCCCGGTGAGTGATTGCTTTCATATATCACTACCGTTGAGCATGGTCTGTTCTAACATGCAATTGAAAAGAGATGCCTCATGAATTTTGCTAATGAAGTGGGTGATAATGCTGTTCAATTAGCTTAGAGATCTTAACATTTCCTTCTCTGTAAATACAGCTCTGAATCCAGAGGAGGCAGAGTCCGCTTTGGAGGCCACAAGTTATTTCACAGAGGATGTTACAACAGAAGGTAATACAACACTGCTGCCTTTACCTCCCAGTTTAGGCAGGAGTTGCAGCACAAATCCATGTGCTATGAATAGTGATTTTTTGCAAAGCATGGTCTTGCAGTGGCAGTATGTTAAGATTGCCGGTGTGTTTGAGTTCGCTGTCTTTGTTGCATGATGGGAAAGAAGTTTGGAGCTTAAACTGCTCAGCGCCCATTTCATGCAGGACCCCTCTGAAGCACAGTTACACACTGCTGAGGAGGAGCAGTGTGCTTTTACCAGCCCCTGTCTCCCATCATAATTTAGGTTTTTCATGCAAGTCTCATTGTCTCTCTTCTTGTTTTTGTTTCCTTCTCTGTCTGTCTATGTCTGGCCTTTTCTTCTGTTTTATCTGGGATATTGTCCCCTCAACCCCTTTTTCTGCTGCTCAAGTATCTCCTTTTGTCTCAGAGCTGGATTTCTGCCTGCACTGTGAGTCTCAAGGTCAGTCCATGGATTATGTGCATGCATTGAGCATGGCTATAATGCTGATATCGTCTGCCAGCACCAATGTGCTATTTTAAATACTCTGAAGTTGTTGCTGCTGCTCCTCTCTCATGACACTCCCACTATGAATAAAGTGCTAGATACCTTTCAGTATATTCTACCTATTGTGTTTCAACCTTGGTCAAAATAGGTTTTGTCCGTCTTCTTTCAGTGGGGTTTCTCTCGCTGTAGAAACTGGTGGGGGGAAAATACGCTCAGAGCAGAGTGTTGGGGGTGCTAGGCTTGCTGGCCTGGGTAGATGATACCTGTGCCTCCTCCACAGTCTTCTAATTTAAAGGAATAAGGATGCATGCCATTGAATTGTAAAACTGTTAGTAGACTAATCTACTGTATTTCTTAAAATACAATTTTAGGGATTGTCAAATAGGAGGTCAAAGTATGTCATTTGTACTAAATGTTTACCAAAATATAATAATGCTCAAAAAAGATGTGAGTGAGTAAGTAGTTGTGCTGTTTGGTGCTAGATGGCTAACTTAACAGTCTGAATTGAGCAAAGTTTTCCTGTAAAGCCTAGTGACAATGTGAGGAACCAGAAGCAAAGTTTGTGAAGTGAGAGTCTGCAAATTGAGTGTCAGTTCAGTCAGTGAATAATGGTGAGCGTAGATATTCGTCACATATGTGCTCAGTGGCGGTGGGGGGGTGTTGTTTTTTTTTTTTTTTTTCTGTCACATATGTGCTCAGTGGTGGTTTGGGTTTTTTCCATTCATTATCTTGCTTTGGATAACAGAACTTCCTTGTCTTTAAGCCATGACATTGCTTAGCTGTCTTTCATATCTGTTTCACCCTTTCTTTTAAGAGTTCTGCCCTCTACCTCAGCCCTTCAACCCGCTTTTTCAGTGTGGCTTTTTATCCAGTTCATCCCAGCAGCCTCTTGCTTCCATCCTGTTCTGTTCACTCCTTCAAACATGATGTGGGAGTGTGAGATCTAACTTCTATTAACTGCCCTCTACCTCAGCCCTTCAACCCACTTTTTCAGTGTGGCTTTTTATCCAGTTCATCCCAGCAGCCTCTTGCTTCCATCCTGTTCTGTTCACTCCTTCAAACATGATGTGGGAGTGTGAGATCTAACTTCTATTAAATATATTCTTGTAAGATTTTAATTTGTATATGAGTTGTCTTATGTTCTTCACGTGTTGTATTGCTGAAAATCAGCTATTAATCATTCTTTTACAATTCCATAATTTTTTAGAAACCCCAGAAGATAAAGGAAGGAGAAATGAGAACGGTCCAGAAAAAGGTAATTTCATCATAAACAGACCACATTCTAGACTTGTCTCTCTCGTATTATGAGCTGTTCATTGTCCTTTGCTGTATCAAGGAGACCTTTCAAAGTGTCCCTTTTGGACAGAGGTAGAGTGGGATGTGAACCGGGAAATAAATCTCTCTTATGCCTTACTGCTCTGACTCTTTTACATACCAAGATCATAACATTTGTAAATCATGTTCGGTAAGTTGTCAGCTCATAGAGTTAATTTATGAGAAGTCAAGCTGATGCAGCAGTGTTAAAAGTTGTGCTCTACTGAGCTGGATCAGATAAACCAGCAGAAAGCAGTGCAGCCATCCTGGTAGATGCTTTCCTGAATTGTCAATAAAACCTGCTTCCAGCATGATTTTTGCTGGCACAGCATTCACTTTTTAAGTCTGAAACCATTAACCACCTGACAGTAGTGGCCTGGTCTTGCCTTGCAGAGGAGAAAGGTACCAGTCCACAGGACTATAGATACTACCTGAGAATATGGGCCAAGGAAAAAGAGTCCAAGAAAGAAACCATTAAAGATCTCCCCAAAATGAGCCAGGTAAGAAGTGAATGTGAAGGTTTCCAGTTAGATGACTGACTGTTTAGTGGGGAATTCAGCAGTATGGGCAGCCATTTTGTCAGCATACTCAGTCCTTGTCTGTAGATTGCCCTGCTGTTCTGGTCTGGTGAGCTTTAGAAGCCTCTAATTCCACACGTTTGTGTCGAATTCCTCAGTGGACATGGACAAACTGCTTTGTTTCCAACAATCAAATATATTTGATTTTCTCTGCCTCCCAGACCAATTTTTCCAGTAAGATCTGCAATCTATGTTTTCCCTCCAGAGCAGTGTGTTTCAAATATGCTATCAGTCATATAAACTTGTTTGGCTTTTTTGGTTTTGCATCGCCTCAAGTTACAGCTGCTTTGTGGAGAGCGAAGAATGTGGTTACAGGAAAGAGTGTCTGATGACTGGTGTGATCTTTTCTGTCTCTAATTTCCTTGATGGGTGCTACTTAAACCAGTTTGGAAATGCTTAAAAGCTGACCACGGAAGAGTAGCAGGACAGAAGTAAAACTTTAGGTTTTCTCAGGTGTGAATATGTGACTACTCTCTTCATCTGTCAGCAAAAAAGCCCACCACCATTAAATTGCTAGCTGTGTCTCAATTTAGCCGCTACGGCAGAGAGAGGAGATTTTGCCTGTTTTGGACTGTTCTGAATCAGTATAAGAAGTTGCCACTTACTTGGTGGGGAGGCAGATAAACAAGGAGTCAGTGAAGATGGTGCCTGTTGCTTCATCTCAAGGAGCGTCTGGACGAAGGTTTTAGTCATATGGGTTTGTTTTAGGTAGTACTGCGAGGAGCGGGGAGTTGGACTCAATGATCCTTATTGGGTCCCTTCCAACTTGAGATATTCTATGATTCTATGATCTGCCGCTGTCAACTTTTTTCAGCCTGAAGTATGATTTTTTTGGTCTTTGTCTTTTAAAGGAACAATTCATAGAGTTATGCAAGACCCTTTACAACATGTTCAGTGAGGACCCGGTGGAGCAAGAGCTGTACCATGCAATTGCCACTGTAGCCAGTCTCCTTCTGCGAATTGGGGAGGTTGGGAAAAAATTCTCCAGCAGGCCCATGAAGAAGTCTGAGGACTGGAAAGCAAACAGTACCCAAGATCCTGTGAGTGAAGAGGAGTCACCAACGTCTGAACAGAGTCAGAATTCAGCAGTGGAGCAGCAACCCCAAGCTGACCATGAGGACAAAACCTGTGGAGATGCCCAGCCTGAAAAAACACAGCAGGAGAACCAAAGTCTAGGAGATGTGTCAGGGGAAGGACAAGGCTCTCCTTTACAGCTGCTATCAGATGATGAAACCAAAGATGATATGTCCATGTCTTCCTACTCCATGGTCAGCACAGGCTCCCTGCAGTGTGAAGACATTGCAGATGACACAGTCCTGGTTGGTTGTGAAGGCAGTAGTTCAGCTGCCAGGTATGGTAGTACCGTTGATACTGACTGGTCTATCTCCTTTGAGCAGATCTTAGCTTCCATGCTGACGGAAACAGCCCTTGTAAACTACTTTGAGAAAAAGGTCAACATTCTGCAAAAGATCAAAGATCAGAAGAAGGTAGAGAGGCAGTTCAGTTCATCCAGCGACTATGAACTTTCCTCCGTGTCAGGGTGAACTCAAGAAAGCAGGATTTGTCTTTGGGAGATAAAACAGGGAGATAATGTGGCAGATGGCAGGATGGTTTGGTATTTTGTGTTTGGGGTAATTTTTTGTTTAATCAGAGACCAGTAACTACACAATTACAATAGATTCCAATCGATAAGGGGCTTCTGACAGTGACTGTTTTGTGTAGGTGCTTCTTTGGCTACTGTGGCTGACAGAATTAGATTTACATTCTCAAGAGCCATTAGAACCTAATAGCCCCTGACATACAGAATTACCACCATAAATTATGCATGTCTGCCCTTTGCTATCTTTTATTTTAATGAAGTCTTATTTCAGACAGTAACTGCTCCTTGCCTGCCCTCGTTTGCTGTAGGTTCCTGGGTAACTTGCACAGCAGATGCAGCCTGGCTTGAAACCACATTCACCTCTGGCTGCCAATCCGAGCGCTAATGCAGTGTAGTCAAGTGCTATAGGACCCTGACCTATAAATAGTCTTGTAAGTTCTTCAATGCTGTTCTGTGACTCAGCAGCTATAATGCAAATGTGCCCCACTGCTCAGATCTGCAGGTTTCTTTCAGATGTGATTTGGCATTTTCATAGTGTATGACCACCTTTTTTTCTCCTTCAGCATTCAGGAGTTTTCAGACAAACCTGGTTTTCTAGCATTTGCTTTTCTAATTCTTTGAAAGCCATTGTTTTTAGTTGGTCTGGGAAGGAAGCCACAAGCTCCTTGACTTCAGTGCAGAAGTAATATTAGGTCAATCAATGGGCTCATGATGGTTATAATGAGGAAATATGTTCCTAAATTAGAAGTGGGTGAATCAGCCTCAGTGTTACAGGGCAGTGGCACACTGGTCTGCTGGACTTTCCCTGTTGGTACAGAAAACAGTCATTGTTTCTTGCTGATGCTCCATTTTTACTAGCTAATGATGGGTCCAATTTTTAGGAGGACCCCTAAGAATACTCTGATCAGTCAGCCCTCACAAACACTTGGGGCAGGAGGATGTGCAGGAGTGTTGTGCCACCTGCAGCTGCTCGGTGTGTCCTTTCTGAACATCTCCTGTACAAAGAGTCTAGCAATGGATGTGCTCTTAGAAACTACGACGCATCAAAGGGCATTTATACCTAAAGAGGAAGAATTCAAAGCAGTGTGGCCCTCTGCCATCAGCCCATTATGGGAAACGTCAACAGACTAGATCTCTTTCCAGTTAGAGACAAAATAACTGGGCGACTGAGTGACTGCTCTTTTAAATCAATTAAGACCAGAAGAAACTAAGAGTTAGCCTTCTGGTAGTAGGGTGTGTGCTCCGAGGAAGGAGAATTAATGCTGTTCCTACAGATAAATTCATCTCAGTACGCAGGCACCTGCCTTGCAGGGCCGGGGCAAGAGATGATGCTGCTCGGCGAGAGCAGACCCTGCACTGAAGGCAAGGTTTGCTACAGCTTTTGGCTGGCATTTGGAATATAAAGGATGGGAAGGACACGTACGGTTGGATGTTCCCATTTAACACTACTCGGTGTGCTACTCAGTGTTAATTCCTCCTTGTGACGTTCTCTGTATGTATTCACAGCTGGTACATATTTCTTATTTCACTGCCTCCTCTGTCCTGCATCACTGGAGAGCAGCCGTTAGTAAAACTGCTTTTACTAATTATTCAGTAATTTATTGTAATTTTTTAAAAGTACAAATAATACATGTGATTTTACACTGTCTGTCTTATCTGTCATGTACTCAATAAATGAACCAGAATCCTATAGGCAACCTTGACTGCCTTTTATTTTTCTGAGCTCATGGAATATTGCTTGTTCCTTGTCCATGGTGGTTATCTAAAAGAGCAGATTTCGTGTGACTGGAGTCTGACTGGGTTTTTCGTCCCTCCTCTCCTCCTCTCCTCCTCTCCTCCTCTCCTCCTCTCCTCCTCTCCTTATTGCTCCATATATTTACTTTTTACATAACACAGACTGACGCAGCTTCAGGTAGGTGCAGAAATGGCTGTTGATTATGCAGGTGCAAACACGGAATGTTTTTCCTCCTGGAAGAAGGTTACCGTTAACATCCAAACACGCACCCAGGCCGCCCTCGCAGACTGTTGCTCTGTCGACTGCCAGGCGCTGCATTAAGTCTTCCCGTTTGAAGACCGCCCGGGCCAGTTAATTGGGTTTTTTTTAAGAAAGGGTCAGAGGCTGCTTGTAAAAAA
>NW_008796044.1:13344231-13352951 GCF_000699145.1 Aptenodytes forsteri
GCTGGGGGGGGGGAGGCCCGTGCGGTGGCAATGGGAAGCCCAGCGTGGTGGTGGATGGCCCTGTAGGGTGGCAGTGGGGAGCCCTGCACAGTGGGGATCGCAGTGTGGCAGTTAGCCCTACCCAGGACATCACACGCTCAGCCGTATGTGCTAACTTTAGTTAGCACTTCCATATTACCTGGGGTGGAGCCTCACTTCGTGCTGTTTCCTTCTGGCTGCTCCCTGAGCCTTGTTTTTATTATTTTTTTGCAGGTTTACGGCCAGGGGTCTGGCCTGGACTGTAGGCACCATGTCCAGAAATTAAACTTGCTGCAGGGCGAGGCAGAGGAAGCAATTGGTTGGACATCTCGGTAGAGCGTTTAATCTTTATCCGCTTGTTTCCTTTGATGTGCTACCGTTGATGCACATCTTCACACATTGGGTGCCTGTTACCTAATATGAGCTCACAGGAGGGTTTTCTGTCCTGTTGTAAAGCCATGACATGTGCCAGTTTTGTTGTCACCACATAGGAACAAGCTATTTGTTGGGTGTAGTGTCTTGGCATGCTTCTTTTGACAAGGAATTTTTTTCAGATAAGTTTAGTTGATCAATAGTGTGTGTTAGTCAGGCTTTTACCCATTAAAATATATGCAGTAGGGTTTGGGTTTTTTCTTTTAAATTGGTCTTTCTTATTTACTGTTTGGTGAGCTGGCTGTGGAGGTGTCCATCTTACAGACTTGACAGTCAGTGCAGAGGTGCATCCTCAGAGAGAAAATATCCTCCACTCTAAGCTGTTGCTACCTAACTGTTGGCATTCAGGGGTTTCACACTGTGAATCTGTTGAGTAATCGCTGCTGCTGCTGTTGATAAAAAGACTTGTTTAGTGCAAACATTTGGGTGTAATTCCTGCTAGGCTGGAAAATCTGGATAGCACTTTCCTGTTTATTTCGTTCCTGAATCTGTTTAGAAATCGCCTAATCTTGAACTGGTCTTGAACTGGTCCAGCTTCCTTTTTACTCAAGGTTATTTTCAGAAATCAGTCAAAGCTAGTTAGATAACTTAGTTGTGTATATGCAGTGCTTCAGGGTTAAGCTTTGGGAAGAAAACTCATTGTTTGTTCACTTTATCAAAAAGGGTTGCTATTTCTATTCTCAAAACATTGTGAAATCCAAAACATTGTGAAATAACTTCCCTTTTTCCTTGGTTGCTTGGGATATAATTAGTGGGTTTAAGCTGTTGTCCCAAAAGACACGCTGTTATATCCCTAGTTATGATCAATTAGAATTTATCATTTCATGATTAGCGGCTTTAGATCAAACTTGCTACTCTATTTGTATAGAGAGAATGAGGACTACCCTCTAACTAGATTTTTTCAAGTATTTGGGCAATATATCTTGCAAATCCTGCATTTGACATCTGCTTTTCTATAGATCCTATTTTTCCTGACATGCTGCCTATCCGGTGTTCCTATCCATGCTTGCTATCCAATCCCTTGTGCTATGACTAGCTGATTTGAAAATTATAAATCGACAGACAGAAGTGTGGTCTAGAAACTCTAGTTTCAACCTCTATTTTAGGCGCATAGAAGAATCTGTAAATGACAACAAAAATATAGCAGCCCAACATGAAGACAGCTTGGTCCAGCAGGTAAGATACCTACAAAGCTGAGGTAAATACCAACCCATACTGACCTAGATGAATCAAAGTGAAATCAGTGATCCCTTTATATGGGTTCAGACAGCTGAAATAGTGTATATAATTGGAGAGGCTCCAGCAAAGAGAATGAGATGTATACAGAAACTCTGCTCCACTGGGATACTGAACCTGGGAACACGATACGGGAACGTGTCCTAAACTGACTTGTGATTTGAGACGTTCAACACACACATAACAATGCCAAAAATGAGAACCCTGTATTTTGCTGTTTTCAGTAATTCTCCAATGTTGTAGGAGGAAAGGGCAGAAGTCAGTCGCTGGAGTAAATATCTGGACAAGGACAGTGAGTATCAGGAAGATGGGGAGGAGGAGGCAGGTACAGAAAGACAACAGTTCTGTTCCCGAAGGAAGAACAGTGCGGAAGAACAAAGGTACAGAAAGAACTTTTTTTTTTTTTTGTAATTCCTGCCCCCGAGTGGTGACATTTGGTTTGCAGGTGTGGGAGGTAGCTCATTTCTGATAGCTGAACGAAGTACAGGTTGCAATGTACGACCTGACCTGAGCAGGGATTTGGTATCTGGGGGTAAATCTTCTCTTATTGCTAGAGCCATGCATTTTATGAGTATTTCTGGTGATTTGTGAAAAGAATTCACAGTGTGTAATTCCTGCCCCCAAGTGGTGACATTTGGTTTGCAGGTGTGGGAGGTAGCTCATTTCTGATAGCTGAACGAAGTACAGGTTGCAATGTACGACCTGACCTGAGCAGGGATTTGGTATCTGGGGGTAAATCTTCTCTTATTGCTAGAGCCATGCATTTTATGAGTATTTCTGGTGATTTGTGAAAAGAATTCACAGTGGAGCTAATCTGTCCTCTTTGTGAATGGTTTTCTTGGCCAGGAAACACCAGAAGAGCTTCCTCTCCAGTGATGTTCAGGAGTATGCAGAAGAAAATGGAGTTTTCCAGCTTGCCTACCGAGCCAAAAAGGTTAAAACCTCTGAGGTATTTTAGTTGTAGAAGATGTTTCCTACCAGTAAACCAAAACAGTGTTCTCCTGACCTCTTTTGTGTCATCATAATTTTGAAGTTTTACGAGTCTCCGTCTGCTCTTCTGTTTGAATGACTGGGGAGGAGAAGAAAATTGTGTCAGGAGTTTCTGTCTGAAAGGTTTTAGTCAGGCAAAAACAATGCCAACTTGTGTAAGCTGAGTGGTTGAGCCGGATTCCTCTATCAGCACAGTTGCAAACTATGCTGCTTTGCCTTACTGAACAGTGGCACCCATGTGGTATGCAGTTATTAAGGCTACTGTGATTACCTGCAGTGCCAGTGAAGTTGGCCTGAGTCTTCACAGCCCAGAGTTCATAGGTGCACCCAGTGCATCAGCCTCAGCTCTGCCTCAGGGAGCTGGTGAGAATTTGGGCGCATTTGAAGGACCTGAGTGCTCTTTCTTTGCCTGCTTCTGTGCAGCTTGGCTGTGCATGCTGGATTTATAACCATGCTCTCTTTCTTCTTACAGCGTAAGAAATGTTTAGTAGCAGTGCCTGATGAAGATGATGGAGATGGAGATGATGTTTGTGGAGACAGTATGGTTCCTGCTGTCTGTGAGTCCGTAGTGCCTGAGGAGAATACACAAACCCGAACTGCTTGTACCAAACCCTCAAAGTGGGAAAAATTTCTCTCATGTTCTGACAGCTATAGCAAAAACGCTGCCAGGGTCACCTTGTCACCACAGGAGGGCAGTGGAAGGTTGGGGCTACACAGCACCACTGCAGCAGATGGTGGTATGGCCAGTAGATGCTCAGAACAGGCTGGAAGAACTCTACCTCAAGGAACAGGTTTTGAATTTAAAAGGTGTGTTGCTAGCACTGAGCGGCTTGCCTCGAAACTGCCTGATACCACAGTGCCCAGCACCAGTTGCTCAGTTGAGGAGGATGTGTTGTTCAAAGAACCACAAAGCCAATCGATAAGGGCAGGATCTGTTGTCTTAGAGACCGCTGCAGGAAGGTGCTGTTTAAACAGCACAAGGAGGGCAAACACCCTTGTTAACTCTAACACTGGGCCAAAGGCTAGGGGTGTTTCTTGTGAACACCTCTTCTGCACTAGTGAGGAGTTTGATGATGATCTCTGAGAAGTTCAGGCATCTTTGGCATTGCTTTCTTGTTTGTATCTAGAATGCATTTGGCATGTTGAGTTCTGAGGCAAGATTTTGACCCGAAGATGGCTTTACTTTAAGCTGTACAGAACTGCACTATTAAAGTTGTTTACTTGCTCTGTGGCTGTGTTTGGGGGGGGAAGGGTATGAGGGGGTGGAAGAGACTGTTGCAGCGGGCAAGTACTAGGGTTACACAGTGTTGTCTAGCAACCTAGAATGGAAGTAGGTCAGCTTGGGGGGTGATTCCTGGCCAGTGCAATTAAATTCTGTGATTAGTTCCCCATTACAAACTACAGCTCTTTTCCCCTGTGCTCCCTCTTTGTTTAGATCTCCCATAGCAACCCTTTCTTCCAGAGCTGCAGAGCAGGCTTCAGAGCCAGCAAAGCATTTGATTTCTCTTCAGCAGTGTAGCCCTAAGGGGGTACACCAAGGTATGTGCAGAAAGGCAGGCCTACAGTCCTGGGCTGCCTCCCTTATACAGGGATGAAGTCACATACTCTTGGCCAAATCCTTCCACTCTTAACTAATACAGCTGTGATACTTAAACACTCACACAGACTCATCACAGGAAGTAGTATTTATTTTTCCTCCACTCTACAAGCACTTAGGAACATGAGACAAACCCTTAGCAGGAAGAAAGATGAACCACTGAGTAAGTTGTACTGCATTGTTTGCTTTCAGTTAGAAGGAAAGTGCTTTTTGTTACACAGACTACTACAAGTGAGGTGGCTGCTTGGAATACTGGATGGCATCTAGTGCTGCCCCAATGTCGCAGTTCTTTGTCTGCAGGAGTCGAGTGAGCCATCCACCCTCATCAGAGAAGCCCATAGAGAGCATCTGGGACAGAGATTCAATGAGACAAGGGTCTGCTTCTGTTAAGAGAAGAATAGTTTGAAGTTGAAACATTTCATGTCATCATTGGCAAACCAGCCAAGGCTTTAATACCACACAGTAGGTAGGGTTGGCACTAATCCTAGTAAACCTAGGATAGCTGGTTAAATGCCAGAAGACATGCTCTCCTTTGTCTCCCAGGAGGGCAGATGTTTGAGATAAGGTACATAACCAGCTAAGAAAACTGCTGAGTCAGACTCAGCTGGCCTTGCTGTAGGACTCGGTACTGTTGATCTCAGTTAAGTGGCCTGGCATACTGTTACTGGCTCCCACCAGAAAAATGCTGTCTTAGAGTCACAGATGTACTAGTCTGCATCCTGCATTAAAGGGCTCGCTTGGAGCCTATAGCATATAGCCTATAGCCATAGCAAGGACATGATTTAGGATACCACCTTTTTTCACATTGCTCGAATGGCATATTAGTCTAAGGTCAGAAGTCAACAATGTTAAGACTTGCTGCCCACATTCAAGAGGAGAACCACCTGTCTCTAACAGGGTGCAAGAGCTGCCATACCTGCTAACAGATTTATGGAAAAGTTTAGCTGTAACTTATGTGACCTTGGTTTCTACCATCTCTAAAAGCAGGTCTGCTTCTGTCAGGCAAGTTGGCAGTTCCCCAGTGAAAATCACTCTGTTATGAAACCTGCATACATTCTCATACCTGGTGGGAGGTGTGGGTAGAGTGCAGCTTCTCGCAGTCCTGTAGGCCCTGGTTGGGGAGGATCTTGAGATACATCCAGGGAGCTGGGACCCTCTGCCTCTGGCATTTGCAGAGACTGCAGTTCACCTGTGGAAGGATCCACTTCTTTGGAAGATAAGTGGGTCCAGTCCTCATCACCCCCTGATGAACTGCTGGACTCACTGTGTTCCTGAAAGGGAAAGAAAAAAGGTCCAGGCACTGCAGCACTTTCCAGGTAGGATGCATGCTCCTACTATCTGCCTTTAATATGCAGAGTTACATCCACAAGAAGTCCCACCACCTTCGCTGTAAACCTGTAAAGCAAAGGTGCTGTACATCATTTAATCTGCTGACATCTTAATATTCAATCCCACAATGCATGCTAAATGATTATCGTCCTTTCTAGTAAAGCCTCAGCAAGCATATTAAATTAGTGTCATAGTTCTTGTACCTGGGACTGGAAGCTGCCATCTTCCATTTGTGTGGGCACAGGATCGATCACCATGTCTTGTATCTGCTCTGCAACAGCATTTACTTCTGTAGCAGAATCGGTGCTATTCCAGTCTGGTTTGGTCTGAACGTTCTCATTAAGAGTACTGCTGCTTGACTCGGCACTGTTCTTCTCTTGATTGGGAGAAGCAGGAGTCACTTTGCTTCTCTGTCCTCCATGTTCCACATCAATATCAACTTCAATACCTAGAAATGCATTTGAGATGGAGAAAGTCTTCCAGAGATTTTTCCAAAGCACAGTCCTAGAAAAGCATGGATCAATCCTAGTCTAAATGCTGTAAGGTTTCTGTAATACTACAGTTTGCCATGTAACATGTAGGAATTAAAATGCAAAGCATTTTCTAAACAAAGAATAGTTAAGCACCAAATAGTCATCTTCCTCGAGATAGAGAAGCCATACATTTAGAGGGTCAGGGCAGAAGTTACCTATGTCCACATAAGCCAGGCAAAATCCTGAGTCACCACTGACTTAAAATTAGTGTTACAGTGGTGACATGTTAATGAAATCTTCTCTCATTTCCTTCAAAAAAGGAGGGCTCTGAAAAGGTACTGAGTGGATCTTCTAAGCCTAGGCATTATTAGTACCAGGAGTAAATTAAGTCTTCAAGGCTTAGTAGCATGAGGTAGTTCCAGTATCAGTCACAACAGCTGACTGCTGCTCCTGTTAAAAGGACCTTTAAGCCAGTCTCAGGGATTGGGATAACAAACTAAGTCACTTACCCAGGGGACTCAGAAAAGCTGCAACACTCTCCCCAACATTCTTTAAGAAGGTGACGTTGGGGTCCTGAGGCTGGCTGTTAGTAGAAGCTTCTAGAAAAACAATTTCTGTTAGCACACATAGAAGCTCAGAGGGAAAGAGCACCTACAGAGTGTATCCCCATGAGATCTTGGTGCTCGTTTCCTGTCACTCACATACACTGCACAACAAAGGCAGTATAGAGACAAAAACTAACTCTGAGCTACCTCTGGAACAGAAAACCAGTGGCATTAGCATTGTTAAGGCTCATTAGCCATGCTGAAAGGCAGATCTGGAATAGAGTAGGGACATGCTTGACCTAACAGCTTGGCTTGGTTTGGTTCCAGATAGTCTCTGCATCCTCATCTATTGCATGGGCCCAAGCATGCCTTAAAATAATCCGACTCTCTGCTGAAAGGTGCTAATTATATTTCAAGCAAACTAGATTAGTTCCTATGTCTATTTTTCCACCCAGATGCCACCCTGTGCTGCAGAACCTCAGCTGCTCCGGCTCCACCACCATGTTGTTTACCAGAGCATCTCCTCTTACCTTCTGCAGTGGGTGGACTGGAGGCTGCAGCACTGGCTTGGGCTTGTTGGGAGTTTTGGCATGGAGCTGCAGGGCCAGGATATCCCCAGCAGTGCATCCATGGGAAGGGTGGAACACCATGCCGCATTTTCCGGAGCCAGCGTCCTCGGGGAAGCCACTGTAAAGGGTAATGTTCATGTGACTCTGTTCGCACAGCCAGATTTGAGTAACTGAAACTTAATGACTTAAATTTGAGGAATAGCCCATTCATTAGTTCCCCTCCATAGATTTTGCTCACCTCAAATGGGTTTAGCAGTGGACTTTGAAACATCACCATGTTGTGCTCCTTGTGGATGCCTTTACCCTCACAGGTGCTGCACAGGTCATAGTCTGGACAGACAGTGCACTTGAACCTGGCACCCACCACCGGTCCTTCACAGCCATCACAGATCACATTGGGGTGCACCATGTTGCGGGGAGGCTCCTGGCTGCATTGCGCGCGATGTTCCCGCCTGCAATCCTTCTTCTCTATTAAGGAAAGGAAACTTTGCATCAAGAACGAGGTTACTATTTAAAGGCTGGAAATCAGGCAGAGGAGAAGGAAGCACAGACAGCCCTTGTCAGAGCAGTATTGACTTACTAGGTCAGTTTATTTTTACACTGGCTGCCAAACACAAGCTGCGGGCATGTAGGAGAACTTAAACCAAGTGTGAAGGGGTTTCGCAAAGATACCTGCTCCTCAAACTGAGCATGCCTTATCCGTAATGGTCTCCTGGCATGTTTATTTTAGATTAGTACTGCATTACCCAGTTCAGCTTCTCGTCCTACCTTCCTAAGCACTGCAAGAACAAAATGTTTCTGGAAGAGGGAGTTAGGAAGGAATGCCAGGAGGCATAACAGATGAGAGCAGGGACAACAGCACTGGCTTGTGACTCATTAGATGGACTGCAGATAAAGCTTTGCAGAAGGGACCAGGGAGCAACTATGCACTTAAGAATAAGCTGGAATTAAGGCTTCCTAACACATTGTTGTGAATATTAATATTAAAGATACCGGTGCTAATCTAGTGTTTCCAGGGAGACAGCATGACAACAGTGGCTCGCATTGGGCCAGCTGAGATGACAGGGCTAGGAGGAAACTTGTCATCTGTTTACCCCACCACAGCAGGGAGGATTCATATTCTGATGTATTACCCTGCCCTTTATTTAACCTCACCCCTGAAGGCTGCAGGTTACACCAGGCCCTTGAAGACAAGGGGAAGGGCCAGGGCTTGCTACTCCCATTTTCAGAGGCCTGGCCACGAGCGCACAGTGCAAAGCCAGAGACCTGCTACCGCCCTTTGGAGCTGTGCGGCGTTACCTTTGATGTAAACACGAAAGACACCGTCCTGCACGTAAGGCATTGCCATCTCCAGCTCCTCGTCGGTGGAAAAAGCAATCAGGTCACCGTCTTCATCTAGAAAGGGTAAAGCGCAGCATTAGGTACCTGGTCAGGTGTGACGGGAGGTGGCCTATGGTGGGGAGCCCGGGGGGCGGCAGGGACACCCCGGCCGCCGGGCAGCTCCGTGGCCCGAGGCCTTCCCACCCCCAGG
>NW_008796044.1:13353652-13359531 GCF_000699145.1 Aptenodytes forsteri
GGCACAGGGCCGCGCCGCTCACAAAAGCATCTGCGGTGCCTGGGCAGTGGGGAGCGAGCGCGGCGTCGGTGCCTTCTGGGCGGCCGCACGGCCTCTGAGACCCACCGGTGGGGAAAGACGACCGCGGGTCTGCTGTGGGCCGTGGGGCAGCCCTGGGCCAAACTGGTCCCCGTCTGCTGCCGGGCAGCAGCCGCCAGCGTTAGCCAGGGCACGTGCTAACGCGGCACTCGGCCATCCCGGTCCTGCTTGTCGCCTCCATCTTCTGCATCGGGGCGAGCAAAGCCAACCCCGGGCAGCGTGATGGAGGTGGGGAGCCGTGAGCCTGCCCCGCTCCCGCCAGGGTGGCAGTACCCATCGGAGGGGTTTGCATGCTCGGCGTGGCAGGGGTAAACAACTCTGCGGCTAATGCTCTTCCCTGAACCCGGTGTTTTGGAAGGGGGGGCTAAAAATAAAGGTACTAGTATAAACACAACTGACATTAAGGAGGATGTTCTGGCGGCTTTCCAAGTTGGTTGGCAGCGGTATTTTTTTGCAGATCAGATACAGTTGACAGGCCTCTTAATCTGGCCACAGGAGAGTCCAGCTGGCAGAACACACCGTCTGTGCCGTCCAAGTGTAATTAAATAAAGATGGATCAATGATTATTAGGTTCCTCGGTGGTGTTAATTTCCTCTCACCCAAGGGCCTGACCACTCTGACTCTCAGTGACATATTTCTTGGTTTAAGATAATAAAAACGTAGGAGAAACTGTGTCATGATTTATCATCTTCTGCAATCAAGAGGAGGATAAGTTTTAATTTCCATCATGGGGAGGTAGTTTATTTCTTGACCTAAAGTATGTATGTTAAAACACTTGGCCTTCCATATAGATAAATTTTTGGCATATGTGTGGCAATTTTGAAATCACAACACTTTTCTGGAAAACAGTATTTACAGTGGAAAGGGTTGCCCTTTTTAACTTAAAAAGTTGACTAGGAATTTCAATATCTAGGTATGACATGGCCAATATTCCACCGTGAAGTGATGAGTTAAATTTTAAACACAAGCAGATTCAGGTTTAAGCATGAATGATGCTGCACAGGGAATGATTCACCAGGTTTTACAGCACGAGATATCGAAAGGTTTGGGCACGCAGCAAAGGCGTATTGCACTCGCCTTCCCTTTTGCCTCTTTGCTGTGTGTATCCTTATTTCTGCAAATGTTGGTGAAAGTTGCTGACTGGACATCATTGGATTATTTTTTTTCTCCATAAAATCAGAAGAGGGACTGGCGGTAGCAGGGCATGCAGCACAGGGGACACTGCCGATGTTGAATCTGCCTTGCCAAGCAGCACCTCCAGCATGTCCATCTCGTGTCCTGTTTCTGAGGTCCCCGACGGCCACTTTCGGTCTTATTTATAGAGCCAGAGACTTGTATTTTGGGACCCAGTCCCAGCACATTCATTCCTTAGGCACCGAGTTGCTGCCATCCCAGACAGGACCAATTCCTTATTCCCCTCTCTGTCACTCTGCCTGGGTGTTTGAGGCACAGTGGGTTGTCCTCAAGTTGCTGGGTCTTTTCGAGCCAGTCGTGTCTCCAGATTAATTGATGCATTTATAATTATCAGGCAATGCACCAAATTAAACCCAGAAATCTAAGTTTTCCTCTGTGTGACCTTTAATCCAGTTGGCAAATACGGAAGGGGCCAAAAGCCAGAGGGAATTTCCCTTCTCCTGGTGGGGCAAGCTGAGTCACGCTCAGCTTTCTGGTCGTGACATCATGCACTTCTACAAAACATAACGAAAACAAGGCTTTCACGAGCCTGCTGTTAGCTTAGCTCACCGATCACCGGACAGGGGTGACTCAGTGACTTGTCTCCTCCTTCTCCTCGAGGTCGGGGATTTCCTCCCGGCGAGCCCTTCTCCGGCACAGACCTCGGACCTCGCTCTCCCGGCGTTTCCTATTGCCCCCAGCCCTGGGATGTGGCTCCGAGCGGTTTCTCAGCCCCCTGGAGAGGCCGTGTGAGAAGCTGTGCTGTATTCCCACGTATATTAACTTGAGATGGTTTTCCTGCTGTTTGCTGGAGGGTCTGGGTTTTGGCATTCTCAGCGTGAAGCACCGGCTGCGTGAATGTTTTCTTACGGTTCTTTAGGAATCCCATAGCATCACAGCAACCCCTGCCCAAAAAGTGGTTTGTCAGCCCTAGCTTCTGAGCAGCCAGCTTCACAGAAGGATACAGCAAAGGAACAGCAAAGGGGATGGGAAAAAAAGCTGTTCAAGTTTAAAATTTCAAGGTTACAGCGGAAAGGCTCAAAAAGGAGCAATTAGCATCCCTGCAGTGCTCTGCTTTCTCTCTACACCCACTTTCTGCTGGGAAGTGTTTAAAAATATTTGGTGAGATTCTTGCTCTGAGGCCACGCTCACCAGAAATGCTCCTTATGTCTAAACTTTTAATGTTCACAGTAAAGCCCTGGCAGGATGAAGGGAGGGGAGGGCGTCCGTCTTTTCCTTGCTTACAAACCACAACAGAGGCTGATGATGATTTACCAGAGGGAATTCTTCCCCAAATCATCTCTCCAGCCTGAGGCCCCCATCACTGTCCCGGCACTCCCGGAGGGCTGCCGTTTGGTGGGGATGGGAAGGTTTGGCCCCCGTGCACCCCCCGGCTCTGGCAGGAAGGTGTGTGGTGATGGAGGGGCGGCGCAGGGCTGCAGCGGGCAGGCGCTCGCTGGGCTGGACTGGGTGCCGCGGTCCACACGATACCACACGGTCCTTCCAGAGGCTTCTGGAGAGGTGCAGGATCCTCTGGACACATCGGGTCAGATGCTGGTGACTCAGCCCGGTCCCGTGACGGCTTCCCTCCTCCTCCAGCCCAGCAAAAATGCTGTTCGCCGCCTCCGAAGCAGAAACCCTCCTTCCTGAACAGCGCCGGCAGAAGGGAAAGCCGAGCGGCTTTTTTTTGCTGTCTCATTTTTGAGGGTGAGTTTTCCAGAAGGGTAGCTCTGCCACGTCAGGTGTTTACACAGGCTCAGCACCGTTTCTCATTGGTGTGACATGAAACTTTTAAGGGCAGAAAACTCTGGGACGGTTTTTTCCCTGAGACAGAGGAGCAGATAGGGAAAACGGGTGGACAGCAGGCTATGGGTGTCGTGCAAATCCGTAAGGATTTCGTGTTGCCACGAACTTTTTGCAACCTACACGGATTGCTTGGGGTGAGTGTTGCTTTGAGAACCGGACTTGTAGCTTTTGCCCTGAATTAAAGCATCAACGTGTCAACACGTCGAGGGGGAGCACCCTGTTGTGATATTCATCTCTCGTGGCTAAGGAGCATTTGGAGACTTCTGTACTGCAGTGAAACAAACCTTGGTGATGTTTGAACACAGAGAGCTATAAAACACATAGGAAATTAAGTTACTTTATTTTATGAGAAAATAGCAAGTGCTCTTTGCTTAAAGCAGTGCAGGAAGGACCGAGGCTGACCTGCTAGCAGATGGGCCAGCGTCAAATGCCAGAGCCGAGCTCTTTAAAGAGCTTGATAAAATCAGCTATAAATCTGGGTTACATTTTTTATCTAGACCTAATAACTGTTTTCTCTTTCTAATTTTTGTAATGGCCTCAGGACCTGTGGATTGCTATCGGAGTGCTTTCGGTGGAAGGCCCTAGTTTCTGCAGCATGCTCAGTATTGCCAACATCAACTGTTCAAAGATCATGAGATCCCCTTAAAAACCATCTTCTCTCTGTTTTATTTGCTGTTGGGGTTTTGAGTCTCTGCAGTTTGTATTTTAAACTTTGGTCTGCAAAAGGACCAAGCCTCAAAACTTGCTTTTTAAAAACAGAATAAAAGCCAAAATTGGGGTAGGAGGGAGCGAGTTCAAGAATAAAAGTGAACTTTGCAGGTCTGATATAAAAATCACAAGTGCTGACAATTTTGCTTCGTCCCTCTTTTTTTTCCAAGAGAGACGAAGGTTTTCGTCATGCGAGGGTGGTATAAGCTCATTCATTTCTTCAGACTTTTATGAAGACAAAGTGTAACAGCAGAAATTAGATTAAGCTTTATCCTTGGGAGTCTAATTAATTGTCTTGGAGAAATTATTAATGTTATTCTGTGCTCTTCCGCTGCAGACACACCACATATCCCGAGCAGTAGGAGCGTTTTGCACATCTGAAAATAAACACCCAGCACCTAATGCGCTAAAACACGCGATGTTATTTCTCTAAACTCTTTAACAGCAGTAGGATTTCACACGCCTTTCCCACAAGCAGCTCTTACGTGTCTGCCACCTCTGGAGGGTTTTTGCCATCAGTTCCTGTGAACCCTCTGTTGGCTCCTGGGTTTAACACGTAGGTTTAAGGCAAGAAAGCAAGCAGGCTGGGTGGGACAGATCTTCTGGAGCTTGTTTTCTTTGCCCTGATAGTGGAAATGCTATTGCTGGTGTGGTTGAGGCTTTACCTGCAGCCGAGGAGCGAGTTACGGGTGGGTGTGCTGGGTTGGGGATCTGAGCCTGGGGACGTGGCTGCTCTCTCTGCTATCCACGTCCAGTCAAGCGCTCAAGGGCTGGACTGCTCTGAGACACGGGACGTGCTGCTGGCTTACGTTCTGCAGGTGACGGTCGCTCGGGCAATGCCTTGCAAAATCCAGGTGAGGAAGCACAGATCCAGCCTCCCTCGGTTTTTTTCAATATTCCCGAGAGCAATGTTCGGTGCATTTCCCTACTCGGGGATGTGCCCGGTGTGAGCAACAGTCTGTGCTGGGGCCCCGCAGCTCCTCACTGGCTTCTGGCAGTGGAGGCAGAAACTTTCACTGCCATCCAAAGGGCTCCCTCTGCCGATTTCCTTCCCGGATTTTCTAATCACCGGTAGAGGCCATTTCAAGATTCGAAAAATGTGGTTTACTTTATAAACTAGAGAAGAGTCTAAGGACACAGGCAGGGACAAGACCATCTCATGCAGAAATGGGCGATCTGTGCTTTTCCTCATACACGTTTATGGCTTTCAATGAGGCACGTGCATCGCCCAGAGCACCTTGAGGCAGCCCCTGCACCCACACCTCCTGGGTGCTGAGCTCCCTTCACCCCTCGCCTTTCCAGAAGGAAACGGAACGGGGGCTTGAGGACCCGTTTGCTGGATTTCCCGGTTCAGAAGGATTCCCGCGTCGGCTGGAGCGCTGCCTGGAAGAGATGTGCCTGCGGAGCCCGGCTGGCTCCCAGCGCATCCCTGCCTGCCGCCTGGGCCGGTTCCGAGGCTGCGGCCGAGCATCGCCGAGCGCCTGCGTCGCCGCTCCTGCTCTCCGGCACTGGCATGCGCTTTGCTTTACGTTACTCTCTAATTGATCCAAACATTTCGAACAACAGACTTTGATCGCTGGAAGCCAGTCCCACAATATTTACACATCTGAGAAATATTTACTTACTGAAAGAGGTCCGGGGAATGGAAGATGACAACTTTCGCCGGAGGAGTTGTGTACCCACATATGGGGCACACGAGTTGCCGCCTCCTGTTTGACCTTACGAACAACCACAGAAGCATGGAGGGCGATGGAGGCATGTGAACTCAGCATTTCGAACCCGACCTCGCTGCACAGCTCCTCCTGGCCTCTAATGAAATAAAGCTGGACCCATTAACAGAAGAAAACACAAGCAAAATAATTTTAAAACCTGATTTCTTCTGTCCTTCATCCGGGCAAGCAGCTTGAAGCCGTAACCCCGGAATGCCAGGTCCTTTGGAAGAGTGATGATGTCCTTCGGAGGCGGCAGCTTCCGTTTGCAATATTCATCTGGCACCGATTTTCTCTCAATAAACATTAGATGCTGTTTCCTTAACCGAGATGAAAAGCTTCTGCGGGAATGGCAGCAAATATGCACTGCACGGCTACGGGGGCTACTGCCCCCCGACCTCGTCC
>NW_008796044.1:13360176-13361339 GCF_000699145.1 Aptenodytes forsteri
GCACCCCCCCTGTATGTAGGGCCGTGGGGACACCCCTGTGCGTAGGGGCTGAGCACACGCTTCTGTCCATAGGCACCCGTGCACGCCCCGGGTGTTGAGAGCCATTTCCACACAGCCCGGTGCACGGAGATGCAAACACATGGGTCCACGCACACACCCCGTGCCAGGGCCCATGCGCACCCCCCCACGCCCAGAGGTGCGCGCTCCCCATGCATATATACGGGTGCATGCGCCCACGCCCACACAAGCATATGGACCCAGGCGCGTGCACGCACGTGCACACACAGAGACATATGGATGCAGGCATGTGCATGCGCGCGTGCACACACATGCATAGACCCGTGCAGGCACCCATAGATGTATAGGGGTGATCTATACATTCTTTGTATGGACATGTGCATGTGCACAAGTATGCATGTATACATCCATACGGATCAGCCAAGCACATAGGTATGTTCGTTCATATATGTAACCCATGAACCTGCACCCGTGCACACACGTACACACACATGTACACACACGCGTACACACACATGTACACACACATACACACACGTACACACACGTACACACATGTTCACACACATGTCCACACAAGTCTACACAAACACGTACACACACATGTGTACACACATGTACACACACACATACACACACATGTACACACAGGTCTACACACACACGTCCACACACGTTCACACACACGTGTACACACACATGTCTACACACATGTACACACACACACGTACACACGTGTACACACACGTACACACATGTCCACACACGTCCACACATGTACACACACATACACAGACGTACACACGTGTACACACATACACACACGTACACACACGTACGCACACATGTGTACACACACATGCACACACCTGTACACACACACACGTATACACACGTACACACACATGTACACACACGTCTACACACATACACACACGTACACACACACGCACACGTACACACACACACACACACCTGTACACACACACGTACACACACACCTGTGCACACACACACACACGTACACGCTCTCTCCCCCCCTCTCTCTCTCATAACCCCCGCCCCGCTGCCCGCGGCGGCCCCGCAGTCCCCCGCACGGGGGCGCCCTCCGCCCGCTGCCGCCCCGCCCCTTGGCCCCGCCCCCT
>NW_008796044.1:13362163-13402368 GCF_000699145.1 Aptenodytes forsteri
GGCTGTCGTCTGGGTCGGGGTGCGCTGGGCTTCGCTTCGGCGGTGCACTTCTTTGCACCCCCACGTTTATGGCGCAAACCTTCGCGGGCGATGGGAACCACACGGGTTAAATCCTCGTGGGGAGGTGGTGATGCCAGAAATCGGGGGAACCCCTGGGCTGGGGGGTCTCAGGGCAGGCTGGAGGTGAGGGGAAATCTGAGCAGCCCTGCCCTCCCCGCGCCACACACGGCTCTTGCGGCTCGATGCCGAATCCGTAACTTAAACGCATGTGGGACGGGTGCGAGGGCTGCCGGCTTCAGCTCTTAAATATGGGTAGTTTCGCACCGAGTAGGAGGCTGCAAAGCAGGGGTGCAGGGCCCCGTCCCGTCGAGGCTGCGGGGGAATCCCGTGCGGTTATCGCAGAGATGCTCACCGCTGGTTTTTCCTGACTACATAATAGTTGCTTTTCCCCATCCTGTTGCTCACTAAAGCAGCGCACCGGATTTATCCTGGCCTGGAGAACAATTCTGGTAGTCGCTTCTGAATTGTGTATCCGTCTCGTGTATGGGTGTGCAACCTCTCACGCCTGTGCTAGTCACTCAGCTCTTCCAGTTCCTGCTATTTTAGAGGCCGTTAAAGGCGGGCGGTCTGGCTGTCCAGCCCTTGACCCTCTCTTCCCACTTGCCCTATAAGCATCTCTCCCCGCTACAGGTGAGAAGCAGCTTTTGCTGAGCGTAAGACGTGACTTGATGGCTTTGCAATCCCGCGGCACACCATGCGCAACCACAAGGTGCAGCTTGCGCGTGGTGCAAGGCCGGCATCGGGGCTGGGGCCTCTGGGGACAGGGGAGGTTATTTTGTCTCTGATGGGCAGGATGACACCAGCCCATGTAGGTGCCTGTCCAGCCCATCCCCTTCCCTGGCGGCAGGGCAGGAGCGCCTGGGATGTGTCATCTTCTCCTGGCAGCTGCGGGCATCTGACGGGCGGCTGCTTGGGCTTCTCTGCCTCATTCATCAGCTGAAGGGCTCTCCTGTCGCGCTGCTAATGTGGTTTAAATCCCACCAGAGCCGCCTCCCTGCAGAGGGGCAGGGTGGCAGCCGTTTGTAACGCGGGGGTACCGCTGGTGGATTGGTTAGCTTCTGCTGCTGAGAATTTTTAACTGGGCAAAATGTTTGCACAACCAGGTGTTGTTGTGTGCGCTTTCAGCCAGAAATGCTAGACTGTGGTAAGTCGTGCGGGGGCACAGGAGCACTCTGAGAGCTGCTTTCTTGTGGTTACTGCTGAGCAGTTGCTTTGCTTGTAGCTCCCTCCCATAAATGAAGTGAAACCAGCGTGCGGTGCTGCACGGGCTCCGAGCAGTCACTCCTGTTTTCTGAAGCAGGGTGGCCAACCCCACTAGGTAGTCTGTGCCGTCTGGACTGTATCGTCCTTTGACTCACTTTTATTTTTTAACAAGTAGCTTTTCCCCATTGCTTATTCAAGTGCCAAAATAATGACCTTGGGTACCACTGTCCCCGTCCTTGGTAGGACCCTCCCTGGGATACGCGTTTTCCTCTGACAGCAACAGATTGTCACTTGCAAACAGCAATCACTACAAGAGGTCACAAATAACGCGGGTCAGGCTGTGTCAGCACCGCAGGTTTCCGGCTATTATGGTCATTTACGTATTAGGCCATTATTCAGTACAGAGCTGGAGAAGACCTTGAGAGGTCATTCAGTCCATCTCCTGCCCCTACGCAGGATCGGTGATAACCAACCCCTTCCTGACAGATGTTTATCGTATTCACTCTTAAAAACCTCCAATGACAGAGATGCCTAAGCTCCTCAGACAATCTGTTTGACATTCAGCAGCCCTGCCATTAGATTTTTCTTACGATCTGAACAGAAATGTCTTTTTCTTCGGTTTGGTTTCATGAGTGCTCTTCTTTTTCCATTTATTGGGCACAGGCAGAAAAGTTCCTTACTTCTTTGCAGGAGCCTGTTAGATATTTGGAAGTTGCTACTGTGTTTCCCCTTAGTCCCTGCTAATATAGATTAAACCACGCTGGTTCCTTTGATCATTCTTTTTAGGTCATGTATTCTTGGTCTGCAGTTGTTCTTGTTATTGTCTTCTGGACCATCATCCTTCGTGAAGAGTGATGCTTAACCTGCGATACAGGACTGAAGTCGCTGCCTTATTTTTGCTCAGAAGAATAAGGGATTGCTTCAGGTCTTTTACATACAATGATCCTGTTTATACATCCCAGTGTGTTTGCTTTTTACTTTTGCCACAGATGACTTGTGTTTAATTTTTTTTATCCCATTGACCCTTCAGCCATTCTTCTCCAGAACTTTTCCTGCTTTTCATTCCTCATCTTGTATTTGCCTGGTTAATTATTCTTACCAAATTGCATTACCTCATGCTTGTCCTTGTTGAACTGCATCCTTTTTTTTTTCAGACTGCTTCTTCTAAAGTGTCAGGATTGTTTTGAATTCTGATCTTGTCCTCCCGCGTGCTTGCAGTCCCTCTCAGCTTGGTGTAGCCTTCAAAGGCAATCAGCATGTTTTCTCTGCCATTGGCTGAGTTGTGGATGAAAACACGGAGCGGTATCAGATCTGGGATGGGTTCTCCTGGAAGCCACTTTGGTAAGGTCCTCCCAGCCTGTGCTCAAAGAGCAATGACCGGTTCACCAGTGGTCTTCTCAGCAGTGGTGTGCCCACCTTCAGGTGGCTCAGTCCAGCCCCTACGTCCCTAGCTGTGTTATGGGGATGTCCCATGAGACACTATCAGAGGTCTCTCTGAAATCTTTGTTTCTTCTCCCCTTCCTACAAGTCCTGCTGCAGAAAGAAGTATGATAGATTTGATGTGATTTGTTCTTGATAAACAGAGGTTAGCTCTTGCTCAAGTTCTCCTCATCTTCTAAGCACTTCAACTGAAGTTAAGCTGTTTATTCTATAGTTTCCTGCATCCTCCTTATCCCCATCCCCTTATTTTTCAAAGGCAGGCTTTGTGTTTGCCAGTCCTCTGTAACATCAGCCATCCCCCATGAGTGGCTGGAGACAATTCCCAGTGATCCTGAGCTGCTCATGTCGTTGAGTTCTGGGGAAAGCTGGCGAGGTGTCTGTGTTGCCTCTGATGGGGAATAAAATTATATTAAAACACATGTAAAGCATTGCAGAGCCCGCTTGTCTTCCCGCTCTGTGTTGGGAGGACAAAACAATTAGTCGAAAGAAAATAAACCAGGTCAAACCAGCTCTAGAGCTGCTTTTCTGTGACCGGTGCAGGGTTTGTTTACCCGCTAATGGTGTTTTGCCGTGCTGTGGTTATTAGTTAAGTTTCGACCTCGTGGTCTGCAAAAACAGATGCTGCCTCTTTCCAATTATAAATGAGGTTTGAAATAGTCTGCTGGAGTAGGAAGAGAAGGGCAGCCTCAAATAGCACAACCAGTCACCCAAGCGGCTGACGTCCAGCATCACGGGGTGGTTCGGAGGTGGACCACATGCTGTGCACCGTGGTGGTGGGTGTCTTGGCCAAGGTTTAATATTCTCTCTTTGCTGATTTTAGGTTTAAGTACAGTTTAACTTTCAAAAACCAACAGCTGCCTTGGAAGAAGCTCTTCTGTAACCTGCTGTAGGGTTTAACTGTGGAGGGCGACCTGCAGTCGGAGGATCAATCCTTCGGGAAGGCACGGGCAGGCTCGGGCATTAGCGTGCCCAATGTGGGGATTACAGGGGGTGTTTTACTGAGGGCTCAGTAAAACCAAGAAGCTTTCATGACTTTAGATTAGTTACAGGTGCAGACGGGACGAAGGTGAACAATTTAACCTACGTGCAATTCAATTGTTGTGTTTTTTTTCTTTCCAATGATGAAAACTGTTCAGTTCTCATCCATAATGTTTGTTCTCATCTTGAGTGACCGACCAGCCATGCACCGTCCTTCCAGCCCTTCTCTTTGCCCCTTGCAGCCTACCCCAGAGCCATAAATGCTGCAGGATATTTGGTTTTTAAGTGGTTTTGGTTTGGGGTTTTTTTTTAATTGAATAGGAAATTCTAAACCTTGTGTGAACCTTTTAGGAGACTCCCGACATGCTGCCCCTTGCAAGTGCTGCGTTTTGAGGTTGGGACTGCACCTCCAGGGTATGGCTGCGTAACTCAGGGTGGGCTCTGTACCCATGCTGCCTGTGCAGGCTTCCCCCAGCAGGTTTTTCCCCCTTCAAATTTTAATGATTTATAGTTACCCAGTACCAGCCAGCTCCAGGTTTCCATTGTAAAACCACAACTGCAGGCACCTCCATACCTGTAGATTTGCCTGCGAAGTGGGGTTGCTCTTTGCATAGTGGCTTCACATCCCTCAGATCAGTTTTGGTTGTGCGGTATTTTGGATGCTCATCCCGTGGGAACTGTTCTTCCCGTGGGCGTTGTGAAAGTGCTTCAGAATAGATGTGCACAGCTCCTTGAAGGACTCGCCACTCGCATCCCGGGTGGGTATCTCGGTGCAGGTCTGAGCGCGGGGTCTCTCCCTTGATTTGTGAACGTGGTGGGGAGCAGGGTGCTGGGGTGTTGGTGATCGTGGGGCACCGGCTGCAGCCTGGACGTTGCTCCAGTGCCTGTTGCAGCGGGTTAGGCTCAGGCAGCATCTCCATAAAGCAATGCTACTTGTTTGGTGCCACGCGTGGTGGGATGCTCCACTCACTCGGGGTGTCCTTTGTGGGAAGCAGACTTTGTCCCGGAGGGACATTCCTCTGAGTGTGTTTACAAAGTCTTCTTATATAATGCATAAAAGCTGTGAACGCTAATCCACTCTCGAAGCAGCAGAGTCAAAGCTTGTGATACTGCTAAATACGAGCCATATCTTGCAGCATGCGGGGGTTCCCGCTGCTTTTTCATTTCTGTTACCTGCACCGGCTTGACTTCAGTTTTTTCTAGTTTCTTTGAAGTCTTGGGCACAGGCTGCAGCCGGACGGGTGCGAGTGAAAGCCCTGGTCTGAGCTGGGATCATTTCACTGCAACCCTTGGAAGCATTTACCAGGAGGAGAGACGCCAGCAGCAGACCCAGCATGTGTTTCTGATGGCTGAGGAGGTGCAGGCGGGGACCTGGTTGAGGAACCGTATAGTTTAGAAATCTGTCATTAAAATGCATGGCAAATAAAGAGATGTGCAGGAGCATTTCTGAGAGCCTTTACTTAGCCTGTGTGGTGCTCAGCAGACATTGTGTGGAATTGGTGGCTGGAATGCAGCAGTGTTTGCAAAATTATCCTGCGTATGATTTGACCAAATTCATCCCAAGAGCGAGGGACACCATGCAGTCTGTTGATATGCATTTATCAAAATAAATCTTTCATTGTCTGGAGTCACCTGTATTTCTGTTTTTATTTCTTTGCAGTTTTTATTAGGTCTTTAAATGGGGCTCTTGACCTGTACCGCGCGTGCCCTTGTCCGTGTCCCATTGCTGCTCCAACAATAAGAGCTGCGGTTCTGTGATGGAGTTGAAGTTACTGGAAGTGGAAGAGGGCTTTCTCCGAACCGGGACAGTGTTCCCCAGCGTAGGGGACTTGGATTCGGGTCCTTGCTATGCCGTATCCCTCCCAGTCTTGGGAAAGTCAGTCGGCTGGTTTCATGCCTCAGTTCCCATCTGCTCTCTGGGGACAGTGACTTCTCTTGTCACAGGGGTTTGGAGGACACAGCCACGCTTCTGTGACAGCAGGGTCTGTGTCAGTGTGTAGGAGAGGAGCAGGCAGAGGAGGTTGACACACATACACCCAATTACATCAAGTACTTCTCTTGGTTTACTTCTGTTACAGAACAAAACCCTCTCTCATTTGTGATTCCCTTTGATTCATCTAAAACAAATCATTGATTTGTGCTTATATCCTGAATGTTCATTGATTATTCACTTAGTGTTTAATGTAAAACACATCTATAGCTGGCTAGTTTAAGTGAAGCTGCCAGTCATCTCTAGAAAGCTCTGAAGCCTGCTAAGTGATGGAGAAATTGCTTTAGCGATAGATTGGGCAAGGCTGCTAGCAGGCTCCTGTGGGTAGGCTTGGGTTATCCGTGGTTCTCCCTGTTCACAGAACCCAACCAGTCACCAAAGTACCCATTTCTCAGTTCATGGTGTAAAGAAACACGAACCAATATCCGTCCTGGGGTGCCTGGCTCGGCACGGGCATCCACAGCCACCCATCGCTTTGCAGGAAACCTTTGCAGAGGTGGGGCTGAGCCACCTGCCTAAAAGCATTTGGAGATGAAGCTTTATGTTTCACGTGAAGATTTTCCATATCATTATCGTGCCAATTCTAATGCTGACGTTTTGTTTTTCACGAGACAAAGCCCAAGAGGTCGGCGGGGCTCGGTGGGTGAAGAGGGCTGTCGCGGCGGCAGAAGTCACTGGTCTAATTAAAGGATTATGGAAACTATTAAAATAAACAAAGGGCTTCGGTGGGGGCTGGCAGGTTAACGCTGTTAGGAGGAGAGGCTTTTCGGGGAGTGCTGATCAAGCATCTGCTTAACAGCTTCCTGATTCGGGGAGAGGATGGTAGTCTTTGATGGAGGGAAATGCATTTTTTCCGCCTTTTTTATTTGAATTGAAGTGTAGGGGGCTTTTTATTCAGCGATGCCCTTCTTGGGTTTGTTTTTGAGCTCACATCAGGCTTGTCTTGCAAAGCAAGAAAATCTGGGAGGGGCAGATTTCTGTTTTAAATCATCTCTTTCTGTGTTAATTGTGGCACTGGCCGTTCCTCATTCTGTTTTTGTCCCGGTGTCAAGGCACATTGAGTCTCCAGGATCCGTGCATTAGCATGGATGTGTCCCTGATGCGCAGAGACGGCTCCGTAACTCCATCTTCCCTCCTGCCTGCCCCTGCCTTGGAATGACTCCCCTAATATTTAAATATTCCTGTCCTCTTGTGCTACATATAGGATAAATACTTACCTAAAGGTTAATCTGTATTTTGAAGTGACTAGACACATTTGTGCCAGATGTTTTCATTTCTGCTTATATTAAAGTGGACAGCAGTAGCATTAAAATGGAAATTGCTAGGCTTTAAAGAAGCTTCTGTGCAAAAATTAATCTCTGCCTGTCTTTTATTTTCACTATGAGTTTTGTTGAGTTGCAGTGTCCATTTACTTGTAACTATAATTGTTGCACTGGGCGTTTAGGACTTGCTGGTAGTGGGATGGATGCTGAACTGGGGGAAGAGCACGGCGTTGGCTTGTGTCAGTGCTGCTACCTGGTCCACACCTATTCCTCAGTGAGTTGTTAGACCATCCTGATCACATGTTTGAGACTGCCTTAGAGCATATAGGTTTTTCTTCTCTCCCTGTGGTGGTAAGAGCTTTCTGGAAATAAGGTTTAAGCTGGAGACTCTTTTTTGTCACTCGCTACTTGTACGTATGCTGCAATAAATCCTCTATTTAGGGATTTAGGAGCAGATATTTTAGGAGCAGTATTGTCACTGCTCTAAGGAATTTCATGGCTTAGATAGGAGGCCTGTGGTACCAAAAAAGTTGTGTAGCCTTCAAAAGCCCTTGTAAATAATCAGAGAAACTTCCAATACTGAGATATGAGCTACTTAAGATACGTGTAATAGCACTGTGTGTTTGTATAGCCTGTTCTAGTGAAAGCATAGTGGCAACACTAGCCCTGCCAGTACCAAGAACTTCATACAGAAGAAGCTGGAGAAGTTTTCTGAGTGAGGACTAAATTGCTGTATTCCTCCCCAAAAGACGGGCGCTTAGGGGAGTGGAGCTGCTGTGCGGTGTCCCCATGGCGTGTCCCCGTGCTGGATGTGAAGAGCAAGAACAATATTTGATTGTTACCTGGTGGATGGATGGACCTGGACAGTGTTGGACTCTCTCAGGCTCAACCACTGCCACAGACAAGTACCTGTCAAATGAATTATTCAGTTAATGCTGGCGAAAGCGGTGTGGTGGTCTCCCCTCCCTCCTCTCTGCACCCAGACTGTGATCTTTTGCTTTTATTTGATCTTGCCTTTCGTGTTTTAACTATTCCTTTTTCGTGCCATCTCTCATTGCACTCTCTCCAGAGCTGGCTTTGATATCTTTTCTCTTTGTCTTCCATTTCCCCCAGTTTCCTCCCTTCCTTCTTCCTTTGATGTTGCAGAAAATGACCAGGATGGACGTCTTTCCACACGTCTCTCCCTCTCTTAATCTTGTCCAGTTCAAGTTACCCACCATTTGAAGAACTTCACCAGATGCTCACCTAATAGTGTGGCTTCGTTAACTCCAAGCAATGATTTTGGGTAGAAGCTGGTAAAGGTTGGGCTGCCCGGGGAGGAGGTGGTGCTGGTCCTTGCACCGGGTGTCTGGGGTTGCTGCGAGTCCCTCCGGGTCCCCAGAGTGATGGCGAGGCAGGGCGCAGCCCCCCAGGACGAACCCTCCCGGTTCCAGGGTGGGGACGTGCCATGGGGATGCTCGCACAGGCATCACGTGTGGGTGGCTGGCGCTGCCAGGCGGCGAGAGCTCATCCCGCACCTCGTGGATGGAGCTTAAACTAAGTTGAAGGCAAAGCAAGAATCGTATTTAAAAGCAGATTAATTTGCTGACTTTGGGGAGCGAGAGGTATTTAGAAAAAAAATTGGAAATGCAAATTCTAGCTGAGCACAAACTTCGTCATTTGATGGCTGAAATTCTCTGCTTTGTTGTGCCAGTGAAGCTGCATGAAACGTGTTTTTTCCCCGAGCTAAAGAGCTGACCTGGGTGGGGGAGGTAAGTACCCAGAATGGTGGATGAGCATAATTAGGACATGGATTGTGGGTTGGCTCTGTATAGATCAGTTTGTGTGTTGTTAATGTCTGGTTCCACCCTGTCTGTCTGTTTTATTAGATTAATTTATTACTTTCTGAAAGTGCCTCTCCAGTGAGCTAAAATATCTATTTACTGGAAGTATTTGGTTACCATGAAAAAGCGTATTTGGCTTGTGTTTGGCAAATATTAACTACTTTCTTCTGTTTCTTTTGCAATTTAATTGTCTATTTATCTTGGGTATTGATTGCTGAAGGCCTTGGTAATGATTTGCTGATTTTGGAAATAATGATTTTAAAGGCTCGGATTACTTTTGTAATATTAATCATTACCTTGGTGTGCTTGCCTCAAAGGATGGGATCTCTCCGACGGCTCCAGTTGCAATGTGGACATTTACTGTCTAAAACTATGCCTCTGTTTTAAAATAACAAAATCGTTACTGGCGTTTTGTTCCTGAAACTAAGCAGATATTTGCAGAGACGCGAACCTGGCAGTCGCAATTAGCTCACAAATTTGCTGTTCCTGTTGGCAGGAGGGGTGGCCAGATTCTGGAGTCAAATAAAAAGATAATTTTATTTACTTTCTGCTGTTTCACTCTTCCCAAATTAATTTCATGCCGTATTGGTCTCAGCTCTGGTGCAGGGTTGGTGGGGAAATGGGCTGCCCCTCTCCGGCGGCGGCACAGCAGCAATGCAGCTTTGCTTTGTGGGAGAGAAGCAATACTCCGAAAGGGTGTTACACTTGCAAGTAAATGTGCTGCCGTACAGCGGCACATCTTGCTTTGGGGGAAGGTGAGAAATTGGAAAGTCTCTGCTGGGAGCTGAGTAATTGGCATCTGCTATTATTGTGTCCCTCCTCCCCCCTTTAATAACTTGTTTATAAAGATAACGCTCCTACAGATCTCATTGTGCAGCTGTAAAACATAATTTTTTAAAAAATATATGCATTCCTATTTATGTCACGTCTGAATACCTACCTCCTTACATTTCTATAAGGAGAAGGGATAGTTTTTGTGTCGGCCAGGCATCTTTCCTCACTGCTGGGCAGACTCGCGGATGCCCATGGAGAGACGAGCTGTGTCCTCGCCATACCTGGAAGGAGATGTAATTCTTCCATTAATACAAAACCTGGCAGGCGGTTAGAGTGGCTGGGAGGGGAATTTTGTCTTCTTGTTGTTTTAGGCCTTGAAGCAAGGGATTGTGTTGGCTGTTTGAATGATGTTAGCTTTATCTCCATCGGAGCTCCCATGGTGACATATATTACTAGAGAGCACGAAACATGATGTTTAGCATATGCCCCTGGGATCTCTAGTTGCAGTGAATCCCACTTCTTTCTCTTGCATCAAGTGATTTGTTTAATTGGCTTTAACAGTTTCATCCTTGTTCTTTTATTAGCGGATCGTGGCGCAAAAGGAAGCTGGGAGCGTTTTTTGATCCTGTCCTGGGTAATTTGATGACTAAGTCTCATTGAGCTTCATCTCTGTGCAGGTGCAGTGGTGCATCTCCTGCAGGGGATGCGGTGGGAAGAGGGTGTCCTCCCCCTCACAAACGCACGCGTGGGGAAGGAAGAGGAGGAGAGGGCAAAATCATGTCTGTGACAATTGTTTTCTAATTCTTTTCATCACCTTATAGAACAAAAATGATAAAAGGAGGCTCAGAAAAGAGGGCATTGCAGCAAGCCCTGGCAGGGATGTAATCTCTTTTCTTCATACCAAGGTATAAAGATAATTCCAATCAGGATTGAAACAGTGGATGGCAAATAATTCTTGAACAATCCGCTTATGGTGTTCCAGGATGTGAATGAAAGCCACTAATGGGATAAAGAAGGATCTAGATAATTATCTCGGCTGCATTAAATCCTGTCCTTTCAGGAGAGTACTCTTGTGTGGACACTAATTTCATGTGTATGAAATGCTAAAGCTGACTAGACATTTTCAGAAGTTAGCTGATTCCAAAGTAGCCATCATCACTTGGTGATCATCTATCTTTTATCTACCTGGTTGGTCCTAATAAATCTGATTTCTGATCTCTGCTATCCTGTTTCCCTTTTTCCCCCTCCCCGCAGCAGGTTAAAGCTGTGATACACATTCTCTCCAGGGTGGATTTGAAACCTCCTTCATCCTTTTCTTTTTTCATTTGTTCTGCTGTTTTGGGGGACTTCCTGGGGGGTTTTTTCCCTTTTACAGCTGGTAATGCTGTTGTTTTAAGTCTGACGGAAGAGCTGCTTGCAATATTAAGGTATGCGAGATATTTTTTAATTTGATCCATTTTTTTCCCCCCAGCAAGAGCTCTCTGCCTTGCAGTGTGGGGGACAGCACTGTGCTCCAAAACACAGTTGTACAGTCAGTTAATGAGGCTCTTGTTGTTGGCTCTTTGCTGCCTTTGTGTTGAACCTAATGGATGCCCCACGGATGAAGTGGACGATGGCAGGAAGAGAAAGGAACAGTTTTGTATTGACAGCAACCGTGACATTTGGATGGGGTTGGATCAGTTAACAGCGTTCAAAGATCTGCGTTACGGGATCTCTGTTCTCTACGACCCCGTGGTCAGAGGAAATCTGCTGTTCGGAGGTATGGGCGACAGAAATACACTTCTAAGAAGCGGCTGGTTCTTCGTTATCCCCCATCAGCTGCAGGCAGCTGCATTTGCCAGCTGTCAGAGAGTCGTTTCTCTCCAGCCTCACACTAAGCGAACTGAGGCATGCTTGAACCGGCTGCAGCATCCTTCGGTGAGCCAGGCTGTGCATCCAACAACGGGAGCCAGGTCTGGGGACTTCAGCTGAGACGGCTGCCCACGAGCCATCCTCCAGCTGGAGGAGGAGGATGGGCAGTCAGTATCATCCCTTTACGCTGGAGGACAGATGCTGTGCATGGCTGCCTTGTCGGGGAAAGACGCCATCATTCACCACATGGAGAGTGCCCAAATGTAGTTTCTCAGTGGTAGACCCTCTTGAATCACAAGGTTCCCATCTTTTCTTGCTGGCATGGCAGTACAGTTAAGGTTCAGATGTCTTTTGGAAGTACAGAAGGGCTTCCTTGCTTTTAAGGAGAAGTCAAACGAGAAATGCTGTCCTGTCCAAGGTGGACTTGGGTTTCCAATCTCCTTCATGTGGCACGGAGAGGTTACGAGGGCCAATCTTGCACTGAAATCCAAGGAGTTGGTATGTCTATTTTTGCTGTGGACTGGAAGTTGCTCTTGACACCAGATTTGCCATTCACACCACCGTGAGCTGTCACTTGCCTGTCCCAACCTGAGGATGTCCTTAGAGGCACATGAAGCACAGCCCTCCCATACCAGACTTGGATTTGGGAGAGGTAGCCTGCAAGAGGGTCTGATATGCAATTAGGCACATCCAGATAAGGCACTCGCCTAGTAGGGCTGTGTGTAGAGAAGAGGGTACATGGGATCCTTGCTGCCTCTGGAAGGGTCTTTAAGAAACGAATTACATTTAAGAAATGTGGTCACCTTTCATCTTGGTGACATGCTTCTTGAACAGCAGCTCTTAAACTGAATTGCTTACACAGAAGAGTCAGCGTCAAGGTTTCTTCACCTCCTGGTCACAGTTACTAGCCCTGTGGCTCTAGGAGCAGGGATGAACTTTAACAGTAGTGCCTGGCACAGGCTTTTGCCCTAAAACTGCCGACATTCTGCAAGAGGAGTCTGGTGAGGTCTGGCAGTTGACCCCTAAAAATCGATCGATTGCTGTGTAAGGCAAGATATCCATCTTATCGCCGAGAACACCAGCCCTCCTACATGCTCTTGACTTCCACAGAGATCTTAATGGGGATTTTTACCTGGTTCTTGATATCACTGCATGCCCTTTGAATGAACCACTCGCTAAGAAATCTCATTACTTGCTCCTCGTTAAAGGTGTCTGGTTAGCTGAGTTGCTAGTTGAAGTCTCCTTTCCTCAGCCCTGTGCTGTGATGAAGTGGTACCTGGAGCTGTTGTGCCAAGTGTTACCTCCATAGAGCATAATAAACTATCCCTGCCATCTCCTGCTTGGGTGAGTTGTACCCAGGGAGAAACAGTGTGTTTTTTCTGGATGTCTGCAGAGCGCTCTGTGCGTGCATCGTTCAAGTCACTTGAGAAAGGCAGATATTTCACATCTCTCTGGAAATCTGTCAAGACAGTGGCAGATCGCTTAGCCTGAGTGCTGTTGTCTGGGCTGTGGTTCATAACTTCTAAAATGCAGGTCAAGAACTATTGCTGTAATAGTTAAAGGTCAGGCAAAATGACGATCTTTAGCCCTTCATAGCAGCTGTGGGCATCAAAGGAGGTGTTTTACTGCTGGGATTGAAACTTCAAGCATTCATCTGTTGTTCCGGAGTACTGATTAATTATTCTTAAAGCCTTCAAACCAAAGGTGGTCATTTCTGCAGCTACCCCTGATGGTGACCCCGTGGTGCTCAGAAGCCCCAGCTGAGAGCAGGATCCTCTCTGGTGTGCCCTGAACATGCCGGGTGCACAGGGAAGCCTTCCACATAGCTTCACCATGAAAGGCTGGGCTAGGAGAAGTGGGTCCGTGTAGGTGAGGCAGTCATCAATGGCAGAATTGGCCATTTAAAATGCACATCTACTTATCAGCATCATTTGGTGACCAAGATTGCTGCAGTGCCGGCGACAACCGTGGGGACCGTTTGCATCAGACTTACAGGTTTGGTGGAGAGGAGGAAAGGGGAAGATGTTGGCAAGAGAGGGCTCGGAGGTGGGTAAAATTCAGATTGCCAAACGGTGCAGAAAAGGTCAAGAACTTCTTTTGTCTGCTGGTGTGTGGCGTAGCACACAGGTGAGAAGGTGTGGATTTATTTGTATGTGCACTCTTGTTTAGTTTGGCTTCCAGGAGAAGTCCTTATCTCTCCTCCTGCTGCCAGCTTCCTCTGAGTTGCCCTCTTTCCCTCTGCTCTGCCTACATTTCTTGCTGTGATTTCAATTATTTATAGTATTTCTTTTCCCCTTAAACTACTCCGCTGCACGTGCACTATTTAAGCAGCTGTCACTTCCCAAGCCCATTCCGCTGATAGGTGAAGAGAAAATCCCTGTGCATACAACTCGTTAAGAGCATTTCAGGACTCTTCACTATGGGCAACTATGTGAATGTAAAATTGCAGTTGGATCTTATCTTACGGAAGGTTTTGATTACAGCTGGTGAAATAATGATCCACTTGTTAATGTAGAGTAACAGGACAAAGCTGCCGAGGATAACAAAGGGAGAGGAAGAAGAGTTTTGCAGAGGAGCACGCTCCCTTTTTTGGTGAAACTTCAGCAGCCTAAAAGAAGAGGCATATTCTCCTCTCGGTTACATCAGTGTGCATCTGGAAGAACCTCATTAAAATAATTTAATTTCTTTTCAACACAGGCTCGTGTCACGGAGAGGGGAGTCTTTGGTTGCAGGGAAGCGCAGGCTTACCGGGCTGGTCTGAATTCAGAGCCGAGGCTGGGAGAGGCAGGTTTAGCTGTTCAATTTAGTACTCCCTCATTTTTCCCTCTGCAGTATCAAGCTTAGAGAGGAAGCAGAAAATATTTGTTTAAATCCCTTTCTTCATTGCTGCCATGTTCAAACTGAATTAACTCTCATCCAAAGGAAGCCTGCGCTATAGGAAACATCTGCCATTGTCCAAATTGTGTTTGAAGTCGGAATTAAAATGTATGTGACTTGTTCAGCGGTGAGCGATGAATACACAAATCCTGCTCTTTGCCAACAGTTGTTTTGCGAGACATGATTTGTACGCTTCCCTTGTACCTGTGCGGTTACACAAATGTGTTATTGGAATACGAACCAGCACAACGTGTCTCAGGAAATAATGATTATAAGGTGAAGCAGCTTGCTAGAATGTCAAATTAGTTCCTTATTTCAAGCTTACGTTTGTTTATTTATTTGTTTTCTCCAAACAGTGTTTCTGGAGTGTACTAGTAATTGATGTGAGGACGTAATTGTATTCACGGTGCATCTGTGTCAGGGGGCAATATTTATGTGCAACGGATGCTCCCTGAAATATTTGTTGTCCTCTTGGCTCCTCCGTCCAATGAGTTGACGTAAGCTCTCAGGGAAAGTACGAACAATTTTTAGAGCTGTTCCAGATATAGTCCTTACAGATTTTTTTTTAATGTGTAACTGAAAAGAGCTTAGATATAGTCCTTACAGATTTTTTTTTTTTAATGTGTAACTGAAAAGAGCTTTTGAAAAGATAGAACAAGTCTCAAGTATAGACCGACCAGGGAGAGGCTAGTGCTTTGCTATATTTGATGAGCTTTCAGTCTGCTGAATTAAGAAAAAACTAAAGCTCCCGTTTTATGGACTATTGTCTGAGGACTGGGACTCTTGCAGTGTATTTGAGTGCTTAGGCTTCCTTCTGGCTTCTTTTGGGTAAAGACCATTCAAGTTTGAAAAAATTGTTCAGGTTCTTTAAATTGTGTCCTGTCTTTCAGTGGGAATTGCAGAGATAATTGCAAAATAAACTGAGGAGCAACTGACAAAAATGAATAAGGCAGAAGTTTGAGCAGGACTCGGTGGTGTGTGCTAATGCTGTATTTCTGGTGCACGGTGGCAAACGTTGGTACCACATGTATTTCAGAGGTTAGTTACATGATACTGCCAAATTCCCGATGGATTAGTGGGCATTTTGGTTCAGACTGACAGCTCCAGAGGCCCCAGAGCAGCAGGGTGAGGGTGGTGGCACATGTCTCCTAGACATGGAAGTGGATTGATGAAAAGCAAAGCTCTCTACAAAGTTGGCTGGGTATCATTCAGCCCATTTCACAGGTGGGAAATCAAGGCACAGGAGGGGTTCCCAACCTGCAAGGTGCATAAATCCCTTTGAAACCTCCCTCTGACCATCCCTCCTACAGCCCCTCAAACACAGAAACCATGCCTACAGAAGGATGGGTTTGCATTTCTCTGCTGGCACATTTGCTGCCAGAGAAATGACATTTATTTGGTTGCTCCAGGAGGTCTGTGCTTGTACTGGGATGGAAAGTCTGAGGGGCTTGGGGCAGGGACCTTGAGCGCTGCGGTAACTGCCGAGAGGACAGCCGGAGAAAGCATCCACATACCTAGGGCTGAGGTGCTGCAGCATCTCACCCCGCTCAGCTGTATGTTCTTCAGCAAACTCCTGGTGCCAGACAAAATACACGTGTGGGGAGGCGGACGGTGCCAAAGCAGCTCCAGGAAAGCAGCAGTTGGCCGTGAATTTGCTCTAAGGTTGGGTGGATTGATTCTGCTGATGTGGAAACCCAAGTGGATGAAGGGGCAGGAGGACAGGGGTGGTAGGTCACACCAGAGTCTGCTGTCAGCGCAGAAGAAAGAGATTTTTATGTTTTGTGGTGCCTCTTTTCCTACTTTGGAAACAGCTTCCTTTTTATGTGCCTTGTGTAAATGCTTTATAGCCCAAGTGCTGTGACTTTGAGTAGTTCCTCGGAAACTGATGATGAATTTTGACCACGTACAGCCGGTGTCTTCAAGTTCCTGAGGACTCTGCTCTCAGTTTGTGATTACATGAGTGATTTTATATAACTTCTGAGTATTGGCAGGCTTACAATCATTTTCTCCCCTCCCATTTTTTTTTTTGGTTTAAGCCTGTTTTTTCTAAGGGACTGAAGCTATGTCCTTCTTCCCAACAGGTTTCAAACTCCTAGTCTCGCTTTAGCCCAATTGGGCCATGGTATGGAAATCCCAGAGGTGATACAAAATCCTCCAGGTACTTTTGAAGGTAGCCAGAAGGGCAGAAGAGAGAAGGTCTGTTGGTGGCTCTGCCGGAGGATAGTATGAACTCCTCCGTCAGGCGTGGGGGAATCCGTGCAGAAGGCGTTACCTTCATAAAGCCCCAGCCACAAGAAATGTTTTAATCAAAGCTTTCGGTTGAGTACAGGACACCCAGATATTGGATTCCTCCCCAGGGAGGGATGCGGTGGGATGACTGGCCAACACCGTTCTCTGCGCCCGGTCAGCAGCTCAGCTGATCCCTCATAAAGTTCTGCCAAGTGCAGAAAATAAATAAGACCAAGGCTGGTTTTTCCTTCTCACACCTCTAGCAAGGATTAGCAGTAACCACAGAAAGAAAATAATAGGGGTTTTTTTTTTTTGTAATGGCTCCATCCATTTCGGTATTCCTACCTATGGCCAATGCCTCATTCTCTAATTTCCATTGCTCCGACTGCTTTGTTTTTTCTTCATTGCAATCAAGATAATGCAGTACAATATTGCACTAAGAATTTCAGCTATTCAATTACCTTTCAGAAGTTGACTTAATTGGCTCTTTAAGTGATAGCTCTCTATTGTGTGCAATCAGCACGACTCAAGGAGGGAGCAGGAAGAGGATAAGGACTTTGTTTCTAATCAATAAATAAAGGTCTTTGAAATAATACTGCTTGCAATTTGTATCACCAGTTAAATTGCACAGAAGATGATTGTCTGCACATTCCTTGCGGAGCACGGCTATAACAGAGTAATAAGCCTTTGCTGTCAGCTAGTATGAGGACTATTTTACTCTGTATTTCCAGCAAATCCAATTCTCCTCTTGGATTTTTTGCCCCCAAGTATTAGAGAAAAAACCAAAACAAAACTGCTGCAGAGCCTAGCACAGATGGTTTGGGAGAGTCTAATATGTAATGACTAATCATTTATTTTGCACCTCATAAAGTATGCAAATGAATGTCATACCTGATGATAAATAATTCAAAATGGAGATGCAAGGCAAGGGGAGATTATAGATGGAATGAATATACGGTAAACCAACTTTTTTTTTAAAAAAGCAATCCCAAAAGCCTAAGCTCTTCTTCCAAGCTATGATCCATAGAAACAGCTGGTTCTTGGTGCAGGTTTGCCTCCAGTGCTTGAATCCAAGGGACTTTGGGCCAGCAGGATTTCTAGAGTTTGCAGTCAGGGTTTGGCCAAAGCTACACATCTCAGGAGCTGCCGCCCTTGCACAGCTCTGTTGCACCTCAGGTCATCACTGAGCTTATTCCTGCCTTGGTTTAGGCAGCAGGAAAGCTTTGTCAAGCACACCAGGTTTCTTTTAGAGATTATATATTTTATTTTTTTTCCCTAGTTAGTGGGGTAAAAGTGATTGTCTGCTTCATACTTTTTTTTAAAGCTGAAGTTGCTAATCATAATTAATGATTTGGTCCTAATTAAAAATATTTTGAATCCAGAAAGGTGGTCTGGAGATTGCAAGAGGCACAAGATTGGAAGCTATCCTCAGTCCCCTGGTGCCACCGCTGCCTGGGACAATTCCAGCTCCTGTCACCACAGTCCTGTCCCCAAATCCATCCCCTTCCCAGCTGTGGGGGTAGGTGAGAACTGCAGGTGCAGAACTGAACAGAGCCACAGGTTTTAATATTTGAGCATCCAGCCCACTCCTCGGTATGGTGCATGTCTCTCTGCGCTCCATTTCCAACACCTTCTGCACATGTAGGGAGTTTCATTTGGTTTGGGGGAGCGACCAAGGGATGTTCTTTGCAAGGATCAGCTAGCTCAGACCGAGCTGGGATTTAACTGATTAAAGATGCTTCTTCGTCCTTTGCTCCCTAACCCCATCCTGGTAAGAGATGGATGATCGTCCTTCAGTGCGATATTCTTGCTGCGGGCAAGCAGACGATGCTGATCTAGATTTATAATTCTGCGCCAAAGGGCAGCGTTAAGACCATTTCACGTGTCTGCTTGTAGGAGTTTTCACGAAACTGTGGAGGTAGATTGAGCTTGCCCTTTTATCAGCTAGAAACAGTGACGCTACAGTGTCCTGGTCCAGCTCAGCGTTAAGCAGGTCCTCAAATTGCCAGCAATCTTCTCCTGGCAGCCTCTGGCTGGTGTCAGGCGCCTTCGTGCCCAGACACCCTGACAAGGCTGTGTTTGTTAGCGGAGGGTTGGTACGGTCTTGCCTCGGTGGAGAAGTGGAACTGAATGGTCATTTTGTGATGACAGTAATTGAAGCATCCGTGTAGTCTCACCATCCAAGTGTTTTACTGATGATCCCAAGTGCTGGGTTGATTCCATATTGACTTTGCGGAGCACCGCGGCACTGGGAAGGTGTGTAGCATCTATCTGTAAGATGCAGTAACTGCTGGTTTGCTAGTCATTTTGTCTGTATTGAGTTAAGCAATATAGGGGAAGAAGGGCAAAAGGAACAACTTTGTTGTTGTAAATTTACTCTGTGGCATCTTTTGCTCCTGGGAGGGGCTGTTATGATAAAGCCTGATACATTTTCACATCTGCCTATGAAGAATGTAGGATTTATCTTTCAAATAAAATTTGCTTTGCTGCGCTGCCAGCAGGGTTTTTTTTTGAGTAGCTATTTTTGTGAAATATAACCTGAGAATGTGTATTGGCTTAACGCTTAAAATGTAGCCAGGGGAAGATGGAATATTCATCTTTATCGTATTTGTTTCTCCCGTAATGAGACATTACTGTCTGTCGTAAAGGAAGCGGTCCTCGAGCCCAGGGAGCATGCCCAGCTATTTTCTGCTTGCTCCATTAGCTCGTGTTCAGACCTCCCGATTTTTTATGTGCATGTGCTTTTCTACTTGTTTAATCCTGCCAACTGCTCTTCTGGTTGGAAATCCATTTCTATAATGCTGGGTATTACACAAATTTGTTGAAGCTCTTAATGCAGATAACAGGGGGGTGAGGCTGGTTTGCCCAATCAGGCTGTGCCGACTTTCTGCTTTCCATCAGTCACACAGAGAGCTTTACGCTGCAGCTCACTGAGGGCATAAAATGCACGCAGTAAAGAAAAATAAAGTTTAAGGAACAACTAGAGTGCTGTAAACATCACTTGGATTTTGATTTACAAAGTTCAAGCACAGCACAAATTGTATGGCTCGCTGTGCCCGGTGGAAATCTCTCTTTGTATTCCTTTTTTTGAAAAATTTCCGTAACTAGTAATCATGGGATCGTAGCAGAGAGCCCTTCCGTAAATAGCTCTTTGGTCACCACTGCTGTTTACTATTACTCTGTACAGCATGGTAATCGAAGCTCCTCATTCATGGGAATATTCATAATGAATTGCAGCACGGATGCAGGCGGTGGAGCTTCGCAGCCCTGGATTTTGGGGGTTTGCTGTGTGCATAATGCTTCGGGGACCAGAGCTGGGGCGGGTGAGAGGCATCTTCTCTCTCTGAGCGCTGCGTGTGATTTGCAGTGTTTGTGTAGCCATTTCCAGCAGAACTGAGCACATCCCTGCCTGTTGTACTGTTCTGGTTGTTTTAATCTGTTGAATTTATCCGTGGCACTTTGCCTGGTGGAGAGCAGTGGGAATGTTGTCGGCAGTGGCAGAGAAAGATGCCAGGCTGCTTTCTTTTTTTATTATTTGTAGTGAAGCCATACAAAGTCTATCCAGGGCCTCATGGCCAGGGTTTAAGTAGCTCTCAGGCATGCACGTACCATTTGTTTAAGCAATGGAGTAGGTGACCTGCTCGAAGTTTAGTGTGAGTTTATATACTTGTGTTAACTTCTGACTTAACTGTCCAGTTTTATTAAAAATAAAAGGAATGAAATCATTCTGGCACACTTTGATAGCTACAGCATTTGGAAACTCTTCAGCTTCTCTCTCTTCTCTTTCCTGATTTCTTCCCAAGAATAGTTGCAACACTTTTCTTTTTTAGGACTTTGCCCTAATAATTACATCTGTGAAGATCCGCTGGGATGGGTTATCCCACAAGGAGGATTATGCCCTTAAATGGAAAATAAGCCACCACAAAGCCGAAGTTTGGGAAAAAATATTATTGTGGGAAAATGAAGTTGCTGGATGTATTATTCCATGTTGTGGAGCTGCATGGTCAGGAAATACTTGTTAGTGCAGAGGGGAAATGCTCGTGTCTTCTAAATGCTTGTTGCATTCTTTTTTTAATTGTTGTTAAAATAGGAAAATATACCTCTAATAAAATAGCCGCTAATACACCCTCTGTAAAATGGACGGGAGGCGTGAGAAAACATTCGAGGGAGATGGGGAGGCCAGTCTTGCTTTATGAACTCTTTCATTTATTTGCTGGCACGTGCTCCTCCCTTTCTCCCCAAAGCGGGTGGTGGTGCAGGTCCTCTCCAGGCTGCCCGGCCGGTTCCCCAGCCCTGCTGCCTCTCGGCCAATGATTTGGGCTAAATAATCCAATTAAGCTTTGCAGCTTATATAACTCTCTTGGCTTGAGGCAGCAGCCGGACTGACAGGGATACAAAACACATCTGGAAATAGTGTACTAAACATACTACCGCGGCCGGAGCCAAAACGATTTGGACAAATTTGCTCATACGCACAAGATGTCCTTTGAACAGCAAGACGTGTGTGTATGGTCTCCTTGCTGAAGAAGCCGAAGTTAGAAAATGCTCCTATCTATAAATCGTTGCCCTGGCTGGGAAACTTAACTGGCTTTTCTCCTCTCCCTTCGCCTTTGGAAGATCATCTGGCTCTTCCTCCAGCTCCAGAGGATCAGCCAGTCCCCGTAGTATGCTGATCATAAATAACACATATGTTTATGTATTTCGAAGGTGGAGAGGACCTCCAGCATCATTTAGTCTGACTTCTTATCTGATACCCATCATAGGAGTTGCTTTTTATTTAAACTGAAATGTAACTTGGTGTATAACTGGAACATAGCTCCGAAGAAACAATCACATTTTTTTCTGAGAATTCATTATAACCCTGGCAATTTATGCTAATGGTTAATCACACTTACTATTAAACCGTGGGCATTTTACATCAGCTTGAAGGTTGGGGAGAAAGAAGAACTCAGCAATTCTGTATTTCAAGTAGTGTGCCCAGCGCAAGCTTAGGAAAAAAACAGTGCACGTTTTAGCACTCTCAGATGTCTGTTCTCCTGTTGATATCCATTACTTTCACTAGGGAAGTTATGGGCATTAGCAGCAGAATGAATTTCCCTTCATGTGCAGTGATATGCTCTTATAGCTTCGTTTTATAGCTACTGTCTGATGTTAAAGTAAAGAATTTATTTGTCTTTGCAGATGTGCAAGGCTGGTTTAGCACTCGCGTCCTGCCCGCTCCTGGGTGCTTGCGCTGCTGCCTGCCCGACACCTTCCAAATCTGTGCTGGGGAAGGGGTGTAGAAACGCCACCCGCCCTGAGATCTGATATGCCACACACTCACACAGCTGCTGGGCTTGTCCTCGGGGAAACATGTACAGGGAATTAGCTACAGTCAACGAGCACTGGCCGGGTTGCGAAGGAGTGGTGCCAGAGCTGCAGGGACGCCAGGGGTGGTTTGGCAGAGGGTGCGTTTCGGTCCCAAGAGGGGATGTCGCTGGGGCACAGCGATGCCGAAGCAACGCTCTGTGGCATCCTGACCCCGGGTTGGCTTTTGAAGTGGTTTGGCCACTTCTGGGTGGTGCCCAAGGATAGGCACCCAGGCAAACCCCACAGCGCCAGGAAGGTGGTGCAGAGCGCCGGGCAGCTCTGCTTGGGGCTGCCCCGGCCTGCGCCAACGTAGGGCTAATGATGGGCAGCTCTGCTCCCCCGGCCTGCGCCAACGTAGGGCTAATGAACACTCAACCCACACTGACAGCATACAGGATCCCTTCGGTATCTTTGCACTAGCAGGGCTTACTCTGGTTTGTTATGGAAAACTTAATATATTTCTCCCAGTGTACTGATTTATAAGGCTGTCTGAATGTCCCTGCTCTCACCAGGCTTTGGACACGGCCGGGGGAGTCTTCTGCGAGTATCTTCATAGTCATAAATACCTATATACAGAGTCATGATCTTATAGTTTATACATTTTGGGGTTTTTTTCCATGGTCATAAAACTAAACAATGAGTTCCCCAAAAGAGGCTGTGTATCTTGAACCACTCCTCCCAGCCTGTGGCAGAGTTGGGGCTCACCTGTCTGCATTGCTCCTGTTCAGACATGGGTTTGCTGGAGATGATGGCACAGCTCTGCCTCCACTTCTTCCACATTGCTACTGTATTTGACAGACTGCCCTCTCTTGATGTTTTATCCCTAAAGAAGAAGAAAATTGGATTAGCTTTTTCACAGCAACGCACAGCAGTGATCCTGGGTAACGAAGCCGATCTATGCACAGGAGGCTTTGGGAAGCTGGGTACGAGGGTAAGTTATTAACAGGGGACTCACCCAGGGTGATTTGCTTTACGGACGACTCATAAAGGCACTCCAAAGGATGAACCGATCACTGAACGTTTCTTCATGTGCTCAGATGACAGCTTTTAGTACTCGAAGAGGTGCAGAGCAGCCTGGGTGGCCAGTGAGAGACCATTTCCAAAGCGGTGTTCAGAGGCATCGGGGGTACCTAAAGCACCTGAGTACAGAAACAGCCTCCCTGGGCACAGCAGTCCAACAGTAGACCTCTTTGTACAGAGGGAACAGGGGCTCGAATTGAGCATGCTGCGAGTTTTAAGGGCAGTTTCCATCGGAGTGAGTCATGCTGCTTGTTTTCCTTGTGTCGTGCCGAGCCTCGCTCCCCTGCGGTGGGATTTTCCCTGGGTTTTGACCTCCTGGCACCCCTGGGACTGCCGGACTGCAGCAAGCGGGGTCAGGCCCTGCACTCTGTCCCTCCCACTGGTGTAGTTTGCTGTGATTTCATGCAGTTTAACTCCCTCAGTACAAGCTGTGGCTTTGCTCGGCTGTGCTTGGGGTTCATCTTGTGCAAAGCCCCTCTCCCTCCTATGCCTTTGCCAAGCAGCTATGGCCCCTCCGGAGCTCTGTCTTCCCCTCACACCTTCCCAAGTTTAAAAATGTCTGGGCTCTTGGTTTGAGCATCTCAGCAAATCCTCCTGTCCTGGTATAAAATGAACTGATCGATCGGTTCCATCCTGAGGAGCAGCTGGGGACGACGGGGTGCTGCCGGGGGAGCCGTGGCTGGATGCTGCAGCGCTTTGCTCTCCGGACAGCCCGATTCAACGTCGTCCTGCGCATGCTCCTGTGAGGACATATGGCTGTGCTGGTGCTTTCTGGGCCACGTAAGATACAACCGTTTTGTCATGGAAAACTCTCTCCGTGGGCTCTGACACCATTTGCTGGGTGCTGCTCGTGGGTTCCTGCAAGGAGACGGGGGTTCTTCTTGCAGCAGGCAGCCCGTCCATCTTGCATTCTCTTTGCAGCACCTCAATATGCCAAATTCAATCTTTCTGTAACATAGCTTCCCTCTGGGTGGAAAGTCTGGAAAACCTGAGCCACAGCAGCCCACATAGCAATTAGCGTTACCTTATAGATGCCACCAGTAAAGGTAACGGTGTGTGAAATACTGCAAACCCAAATGCATTTAAATAGACAAGTTCTAAGGAAATGAGAGGCATGAACGGCGCATCCGCTCACAGGGAGCGTGAAGTGTCCTCTGCCAGGACTAAACAGCACTTCAGGAATAGTCGTGAAATTAAGCATAAATACCCTGGTCTTGTGGTCCCAGGCTACGGGAAGCATACCTATTTCTGGAGGTGGTAAGCAGCATGCTGTAAGGCTCAGTGCATTGTTTTTAAGCCATTAGGTATACCCGACATTGCCAGAAAGCAAAACCTCTAAGGATGTGGTTTCACAAGCCATTTAAACTGCTCTCCATCTGGGCTGTTGTCCCAAAGGGCATCCTAGTTCCCATGTGCTTCCTTTGCAGCACTGGCTCAGTCAGCAGGATGGTCTGGCTGAAAATTAGGCCTGCCTGGCTTGAGATCGCCGAAAGCCATTCGTGACGCCCTGCCCGGAGCTCGGCACCGGGGTGTGGGAGATGCCAGTAACATTTCAGAGCAGCAGCTTGTTGAGAAGCTTTCAGGCGTCATTTAATAAGCAACCAAAGGTCTTAGCGGTAGGACACCCGTGTAGTCAGCATCCTCCTCCTCCCCCAGCTGTTTATTTTCTACCCTTGAAATGTCCTGCAAGCCCCACCTTGTGCTGTGCCATCGCCAGCATCTGTGTTGCCTCGCAGCAGAGCCGATCCGCTGGAGTAACACTGCGGCTGCTGCTGCTGCGGGCACGGGGCTGGCAGGCAGCTCCGCAGCTGAACTCTTGTCGGATGGGGAACCAGGGCCTCCTAGCTCTGGGTTAGTCCCTGCGTTTTCGAATAGGGAAAAGTTAAATTACCCCGGGTTGCTGTTGCTGGCAAGTCAGGAACTCCATCTTTTTGTACCTCAGTGATGTGTTTTGTGCAAGGGGAAGAAATAAGGGGTTTTTTTTTTTTGCACTCTAAAGCTGGCTGGTGTGGTTTTGTGGGAGGGATTGTCGGCATTATTTGATAACCCTTTCTCATATTTTCTTGGCTGCTGAATGAGAAAAGGGAGAAGTGGGTCTTCCTGCTCTTTTAGCGATATGTTTTTCTTCCCAGGAATTATCCTAGCATATAAAATGAAACAGGAGCCCTCAGATAGCATCAACACTTATAGCTGGTCTAAGTGCGCTATTTAATGGCAATGTCCTGTTTTTTCTTTGGAGAGAAGAAAATGTACCCCATTAAGTGCTCATGTTACAAGCCTGCACCGTGGGGGATAAATATTTCAAATATTAATGCTGAGTAATTTTTAAAAGGTTCTGTATGCATTTTATTTTAAGCATTCTGCAAATTATTTAAGACTAATAAAACAAAATGCAATTCAGATCAGCTCATCCTGTGATCAGTATGTGGTGATTTAAAAATCTGCTTCTACCCACCAGCACAGGCATGCCTCAGATCGGGCATTGGTACAATAGGGAAATTGTAATCTGTTTGCTGCTGTGGGGCTGTAGGTGGATAAGATGTACAATTTAACAGGCATGCCTCAGATCGGGCATTGGTACAATAGGGAAATTGTAATCTGTTTGCTGCTGTGGGGCTGTAGGTGGACAAGATGTACACAATTTCCAGACAGTGGAGCGAAGGGAATGCTCTAAATATCCTTTCAGTCTAATACAGTCACATGCATTACAAATGAGTTACTCTTTTGGAAAAAGAAGTCAAACCTGACTTGCATTGAAGTTCTCAGCTATTAACAGCCGCGGAGCCAGGGACTCCAGCCAGAACTTCTGTGATTTCCTTGATATCCCTCTGACTTAGTACATCGCTAGACAGTGGAGCGAAGGGAATGCTCTAAATATCCTTTCAGTCTAATACAGTCACATGCATTACAAATGAGTTACTCTTTTGGAAAAAGAAGTCAAACCTGACTTGCATTGAAGTTCTCAGCTATTAACAGCCGCGGAGCCAGGGACTCCAGCCAGAACTTCTGTGATTTCCTTGATATCCCTCTGACTTAGTACATCGCTCTAACTTTTCCATATGTGTTCTCTGATTTATAACACAGCAATACTTTATTTTGCTGTTGTAAAACTCTTTCATACACTCACAGCCGTGCCAAAAGCTTCATATGTTATTGATTAAACAAATTCCCCCTGTTCCAGGATTTCGGCTCTTCTGAGTCTGGTGGTAACTTTTAGTGGAATGACAAGTGCGATGGTCAATCTTACAAGGAGGTGAGGAAATACAACATCCCGGCATTTATTGCTGCTAATCAATAAGCTATCCTTCAATTTGCAAAGTGGAACTGCTTTCTCCACCCACCACTGCCACATCTCTCCCGAGATGGGCCGAGCTCATCCATCAGCTGCGAAGTGCCAGTGGCTCGTGGTCATTTGTGGGGGGGATGATGATGATGATGTTGGATTTTAGTAATGTTGGGAGGAGGATTAACAAGAATTTCATTTCAACTCCTTCACAAGCAATTAGCGACAGCTGCTGCTAGAGAAAGGGCGTGATGATTAACACAGTGACCTTTGCAAAGACCGGCTTCCCTTCTTGGAGGGATTCCTTTCAGATGGACTTACGAGCCATTAGCATTAGGCACAGAGTGGGATGTGTGGGTGCTTTGGGGTTTGGTGGAACAAGGTCTCTGTTTCACTATTAACATAATTAGGTTGTAATAAAAAGGGGGTTCCTGTTAGACTGTGAGGCGTTTGCTCTGCTTCAGGATTTTCTGCTTCTTTAAAGCTCCAGAGTTGGCCCTTGCCAGCACCCACGGTAATGCGGTCCTGCGCGCTCCGGATACCAGCTGTTTCTTCGGGGTTGTTTCGGTTCATAACATTTTACTCACTAGCTTTGGTGCTCGTTGTGAGAACAAGGCAAAAGGGAAAGAAACCCAGTCTGGAGGTTTGAAAGTGGTGAGAGCCAAGCAAATCCGATTTGGGGTTTTATTGCGTGTGATGGTTTGCAATCCAGCACGCAGCTGATGGCCACAAGTGACAAGTAAAACAACCCATGGCATGGCCAGCGCCGAGACCCATGTGCCTGGACATCGATGATACATGGACAAGGCTGCTGCAGGTTCCTGCAAGTGCGTTTTCAATACAGGAGAGCAACACGCTTTCTGCTGCAAGTCTGTTCCCGCTGCCCTTAGGTGCATCCAAGAGCATTTTCCCTGCCCGTGCCATGGAAGGACAGTGCATTAGGTGAATGCATCTTCTTTTAAACCACGCACAGGTTTGCTCGGTCAGGACTGACCATGTCTATAAATTCCCAGCCTTTCCCATTCCCCTTTTTCCCCCCTTTCTTTCCACCCCTCGCCCAGGTTTGCCTGTGTGATGTCCTCCCTTAAAAATCCTGTAGAGCTGCAATTATTTTGAGGTTTAATGACCCATGATTTCTGTAATGCTTAATTTTGTTCACTTTCAGCATGTTTTTATTCCCCAATCAAATAAAGGGTATTAAAAAACCCACCAAGAACAAAGCCTTTGCTCTCCATTTGAGAGAAAAATGCTTCAAAAGCTGTATTTTTGCTACACAGGTAAATAATTAGATTGCTAATGAATTAGCTTTGCTTTGAAGAAGAAAGCTGCAGTGTTCCTAATTAAGTTGTGAGGAGAGACACAGAAGTTTTGGGGTCTTTCTCCTAAATAACAGGGGAAAAAGGGACTGCCAACCTGGACGAGGCCAGCGACCACTGGCAGGATGGTGATTTACCCCATCTTGGTCTCAGCCCCATCTCACGGTGCTTCTGTGCTTGCAACACCGTCCAGCTCTTCTGCATTGTTTAAATTCCTCATTTTGGTGTTTTTCTATGGCAGTGAATTTAGAGAAATAATATGCTTTTTCTGTGCAACACATCTCCTTTTATCAGTTTCAAATTAATATTGCAATTGAATGGTTACTTACTCCTATATTTTGAGACAAGGAGAATGGAAGTCTGGGATATATTTTCATTATATCACTCTATTTTATATGCTTTTCATCATGACCCCTATTATTATGCCCATCCTAAGAGGAATAATCTCTTTTTTTTTTCTTTCCTCACAGAGCAGGGGGTTTTTTTTTTCAGTCCTTTGATCATTTTCATCACCCTCTTCTAAAGCCCCTTTTAAGTCTGTAATAATACTCTTTTTCAGATGAGGTGAAAACTATTCTGGGATTAGGCAGCATCATTTTAATAATGTTATAATCTTCATACTATTATTCCCCATCCCGTTCACTAAGCACACTAACATCTTGTTTGCCTCCCTCTCTATCCCCCTTTTTTCCCTGGCTTGCTGCTGCCTACAGAGCAGCATCAAGACACTCTGATGCTCTGGGTTCCTTCCTAGTTAATATTGTTAATTAAGAACCATGTGAAAAATACCTTGATTCTCCCCCGATTAATTTGCATCTATCAGCTTTGGCGTTAATTTGCCGTTTTGTTGCCTTTTCTCCTGGTCATTTGCTTCTTTTCTGGCTTTGACGAACTTATCTCCGTGTCAGCTCTGTATTTGGCTACTTCACAAATTCATCTCCTTCTCCAGATCCTCACTAAATCTATTAGATGGTGGTTTTAATACCAATCCCTATGGCTTCCTTTTGATAGTTAACCTTTTGCTATGATGAAAATTCACTATTTAATTCCGTCTTCTTTCCCTTTATATCAATGGCAGTATTTGCCCTCTTCCCTTCTCCTCCTCAGCTGTTTTGCAGCAAAATGAATTGCCCTCTGATTTCTCCGTCTCATTAAATCCCTTGAATGGGTTGATAAAACCCCAGGAAAAATCAGCAGGACTAGTTCCTTTTGCAGAAGCTGATGGTGGTTTATACCTACCAGGGATTTCCTTGCCCACCAGTGCTTTTGTTTGCAGCACGTAAAACCCCGGGGATTCGCAGTGATCTGGGAGCTCTTTGTATGGTTCAGTGTGATTCACCCATGGAGCTGGGCTGCAGAAAGTGATCCCAAACCTGCTCTGCAGGTACCCGAGAGCCTTCTGGCGGCTTCTGCTGCCTCCTCTGCCCTGATCCAAGACATTTTAGGCATAGGTGATGGGCACCGCTGTTTGCTTTCCTAATTTCTGAGTTTCTACATCCTTGCTTTGGAGCCTGCATCCCTCCTGCAGCTCCCCGGGGAGCTTTTTGGGTCTGGGCACAGGCACCCCTGTGATTTGCTCTCCTCCTTGGAAGGGGAATTACAAAGTTCACTGTCCGTGTGGTGGTTCACCACCCCCATAATGGGAAACCTACTCATCCCCATCCCTGAAAACTTACTACTTAGGACTTTAAAAGCAAAAAAACCCCCACTTATTTTTGGAAGGATCTGTGTGCATGTTGTCTGAACTGGATCTCAAATGCAAACATTTGCTCCTACTTTGGAATAATAAGGCACAGGGGATATGTATTTTCCTCTCTCCTTCTGAGGACGTATGTGCTGAGACAACATTAAACTCCAGTGAGGAGATGTGCAACAGGAACATGATCAAAACCTACTGCTGCAAAAAGAAGAAATGGTGACTTAAGGGTGCCCATGTTCCCTGGGTAGACACCGTCAGTGGAGAGATGCATTGCATTTCTATCTCATTACACAGAGCTGTTGAAGGTTGAAATGCTGTTAAATATACCACAGGCTCTTATTAAATGGCTATATTAAAAAAGAAACACATACACACACACACACCAGATTGCAGTCGGTGGAAGCGCTTTCTTTATTTGAGGATCATTTTTTCAGACAGGCTGACTTTTAATAAGCCTCTTGCGCTGGCTGATGTGTTAGCTCAGTGTGACGGTGGTGTAGTGGGATGCTCAAACCCAGCAGCCGACCCGGGGGCAGCACGAGAGCCTCTGCGGCGCTGGGCTGAGCGGCTGGGTGGGCGCTGGCTGCGAAGGATCGCTCCTGCTGCCATCGCCCACCCGGGCAGCCAGCGCCTTTTACTGGGTATGGAGGTTGGGTACCGGTGTTTGTAACATGCCATAGACTCTGATGCTGCAGAACGGCAGGGTGCTGCCTGCGCTCAGGATGGTGCTTGAGCACAGGCTCTAAGTTGGGGCGTAGCGATGGCACTGAGATGTGTGTTGGGGTGGTGGTGGCATCGAAATACATTATTCGGCCCCGATTCAGGATAGCACACAGCGTAGGTAGTGACTGAACTGAAACAAAGTGTAAATAAAGGGCAGAGGATGAACGTAAGGAACTAAACCGTAGCTGCTATTTTTGATGGCTGCTTTGGCCGCCTGTGGCTGTTATGGTGACTCTGGGGCTTGTCCCATCAGTGCCAGCACCATCGTAACACAGCCCCTTTGCTTTGAGCTGGGAAACCCACGTGCCGCCTCCTTCCTTCCCTGTTCCCTGCCCTGCCTGCCGCTCGCCGCACCTACAGCTATTTTCCCAATAATAATGAGCTTTCTAGTGGTACTAAAGACTCTACTTCCCATGTTACTTTCTGTCTGGGTGTTAACCACAAATTATAACATAATATAATAAAGAAACCTGAAAAAGTTTCTTTAAAAACTTTTTGCCTTTAAAACCATTTTTCTTTTAAAAAAAAAGTTTAAAGAAACTTATAATAAAGAAACTCGAGGTGTGTTTTCATAAGCAGCAGCTAGAAAAATGTCTGTTTTGGTTCAGTATCTAGGTAGTTTGGGACACAGTGGAGCTGTAAATGTTGCATAATGTTTACATGAATAAAGCATCCGTGTTTGCTGTGTGGTGATGGCACTGCTGAAATGCTCTTTCTTCCTATGGGGACAAATCAGCCCCCAGCAGGGTAGCTGCAACTGCTGGAGCCTTTCAGGAGGTTCCCCCCTGCCAGATAACATCCGCTCCCCGAAATCTGGCCTTGACTGTGTTTGATTTGTTCCTCGGCATGTCTTGGTGCTCAATTCCTTAAGGTGAACCAAGTTCTCAGTGGCTGCATGTATCCTAAGCTGCCAAAATGTTTATGATTTTAAAAGATGAGTCTGAGAGTGGGAACAATGATCCACTGGTTCATCTAAGGGGAGATGATGTATCTCTCGCCGTGCTTATCTTACAGGAGCACAGTTAGTGTTTCTTTAGATTTGAAGGAAGAGACCTGCTGAATCTGCATCCTGCCTGGGAAGGGCAGTGACTTTGGGGGGGTATTTTGGATGCTGAACTATCCTCTCTTTTTCTTTCTGCTACTTAAAACAATATTTTTACTGTCACAACTTACCTGTAGCTCCATGTACGCCAGCAGAGTCGCTCCCCTGTGGCTTTTTGGGGGAGGCTTTGGGGTTTTGTTTATGGTGTCTCTAAAGCTGGTCTCTTCCTTCTACAGCCAAATAAGCAAAGGGCAATATTTTGCTTTTAATGGTATAAAAATGTTTATTGTAGAATTACTGCCGATCCCCGTGTACCTGTGTGCAAAGTGTCTAACAACTTAGATGCTGTGTGTCTACGCTAGCCATCAGATTTCCATGTAAAGCAGGACTAACCTTTTTCACATCGCAGGAGCTGATGTGGCACAGTAACTCCTTATATCCATTTTAATGGTCTGGTGAAATTCTGTTAGCAAAATACCTAATGAATGTTGTGATTTAATCAGGGCAATCTAGAGTGTAATGTGTGGAGCGGTGTCAGCATTATATAAATCATTAAACATCAAAATGTAAAAAAAAAATATTCCTAATCATCATCGAACTCCAAGAGCGCCTGTGAATGGCTGGGGACGAAGGCAGGCACGGGCAGCACAGGCGCCTGGCTGGGACGGGGACGGTGGCGAGCTGCGGTGGGATGGCTCGCCAGCTTGGTTCCCCGTGCTTCACCAGTTGCATTTTTGGATAACATAGATGCTGTAGCACGGGGAGGGGGTTGTCTGTGTGCTCTGGATTCCCCCCAGGCCCTTGCAAGTCTTAAAGGGGGAACGGTTATTAATTAAAGGAGAACTGTCATTGCAGAGAAATTTTCCGTAGGCAGTTTAGTTTTCTGCTCCAGCTCCGTTTGCGTTGTGAACTGGGGACTGCGCTTTTTTTCAGCTCTTTTGGCCCTGGGAACTCTTGCAGCAGACGGGTCAAAAGGTGCAGTTGTGCTCTTGAAGCCAAGGTTTTATAAAGATAAATGGTTTAGAGGTTTGGGGGTTGGTTTTAGTTTTTAAACAAAGTCTCTTGAAAGTCTTCCTAATGAGAAGCAAATCCAGCTAGCAAAGACTTTGCATTTGCTTTTGAAAAGATTGAATTGGAGGGAAATCTCTGGCTTTAGCCATGGGTCTGCTCTGCTGGGAGAGGTTATCTGCAGAGAACAAAACCAAAAGTAATTGGCCTGAAATATGGACATGTTTAAAATGTACCGCAGGCTCCCTGGGAGGTTGGAGTGCGATTTGAAAGACTAATGCAGAATACAGATTTATAACATTCCTGACTGTATATATAGATATATATGGATGACCGTGTGAGATTTCAAGGTGGGGGTTTTATCGGCACTGGTCTGATTTTGTGCCCATCTGCTGGTTTAGGATCGGATCAGGTATTTTGCTTTCACTCAAAAACTGAAAATGGCTAAGCAGAGTGGACGCAGGTGTCCCAGCCCTCACCTCTGCTAGCAAACATGGTTTGCACTCAATAGTCACTTAAATAAGAACGAAGCCATGGAATTCTCCATCACAGAGAAATACTTTTTATTAAACGGATGCTGTCTTGGGTGGACGAAAACTTTTGGGAAGGCTGCAGGAGATCAGCTCTGCAGAGCCCACGTAAGGCTCCTGGGGAGCAGCCCGTGAGCCCCACCAGCGTGTGCCCATTCACTGCACGCTGCTGCATCCCAGCTGCCGGGAAAGGAGCCCGTTCGAGCCATCCCTGCCCGCTGCTTCACCAGCGGTTCGCGTTGTTGCTCAGCAAACCCAGCACAGGCTTCTCAGCTGGAGGCCCCCAGCTAAAAAAATGAAGCCTAGCAGCTGTGGCCGGGCACAGCCGGGGCGAGAGAAGGGAGCAGAGGGGGGAGCTGTTGGTCGGCGAGCGATGCTCAGCCAGACGCTTCCTACAGCCGCTGTCCCTCCACCATAGGCTGCTCCCCCCTCCAGGGATACACGACCCCCAGATCTGCTCCGGTGAGCACCGGGATGGACAGATGGCGGCCGGCGCTCAGCTGTGCCCAGCGCTGCCTTCTCTGGCCTGCGGAGAGCCGGCTTGTATGAAGCTGCTCAGTGTACGCTTGGAGCCTCACAGCCAGCCTGTGTCTAAAGACAGCTCGCCGAAGACCATTGAGTGCAAACATTAGGCATGGCAAGGTGAGAAATGGGTTATTTGCAGGGCACAATGTGCGCTGCAAGTACTGCAAGTTTGAGAGGTTTTTGGTCTCCCAGGTCTGTCCTGCAGACCGTCACCTAACACCGCCTTTCTTTCTTTATTAAACCAGTGTATTTTAAGCCCGAAGCAATGTGTTATCTCTCAAGCAAAAGTAAGCTGAGTCTTTTTTTTAATACAGTTATAGCTAGGAGTTTTTGTCCTGCAATGCTTGAGTCTGGAGATATTTTAAGAGCTCTGCTATCTTGTGCTGTGAGGGAATATGATAAATATGTAGATAGGGAGTGCTGCTGCTTTGAAAGGTAAGTAAAGGGCCTGTGCTGAACTGACACTAGCTGAAAAATTTGTTCGGCCTAATTAGCAGCAAATAACTTCTGTGTCCAACCTTGCTTGTGGAGATGGGAGCCAATTTCCCCCCCCTCTTATCCTCTGCTGCCCTTCGTGGCTTTTCAGAGCCCTCCCTGGCTGAGCGGCTGAGGGTTTTTGTGAGGATGGCAGGTCTGCATCCACGTGTCATTGCAGACCAACAAGTGCGAAATGGCATTACTGGAAATTCATGGGAAACTGTACGCCCATCGTGAGCTTTGTCTCGGACTATTTGAGCTGTCACCGGAACCGGTCACAATCGATCAGCTTTTAAATTTCATGAAATTTTAATTAAAGAGTGGAAAGCCTACGAAGACATCATAGGACAAGAGCACTGGAAACAAATACAATTTCACTTCCAACCATTAGCCAGAAAAGCAGCAAATGGTTGACTGCACATCACCATTGCACTCTAATGAAAAGTACAGCTCTTGGCTTCGGCGCGCAGGTCATTAGTGACTGAATAATCAGTGACATTTCCCTTCTAAATCTGACACAAACGAAGTGCAGTGCTCTGGAAAAAGCCATTAAGTGCAAAGCCTTGCCTTTACTCTGCTCCAGGTATTGCAGAACAAGATCTAATGACAGCCTTTAGCTGTGATTTGACTTTGATAGCATCCACGGGATAGTAACCCCCCGATATGCCGAGAGCCAAATGCTTCCAGCCTTGCACAAGCACGGTTTCTGCCATCGTTTCGTGCAAAAATGGGGAGCGAGACTTGCTCCTTGCTGGGGTTCACAGATGCCACCAGTAAAAGATACAAGTAGGAAAACCTATAATCTAGAGTACTGGGAAGCTGAAAGGTATATTCTTACGTCTGAGAGCTACCAGGAGGTAAAGGTCTAGCTCATCGTGGAGTCACTTTAAAGCCTGACATCCTCCTGTGAATTCCTGTAGCAGCTCCCGGAGCTGGGTGTTAGCCTGTTTTTCTGCAAATTTTTAAATGTTTTCTCGATGGGAGTGGAAAGCGAGCGGCACCGCACAGGAAAACGGAAGGACTGGTCTTGTTTATGTCTGTCCCTTGACTTTCTCTGAATAACGTGTTGTCAGATGGATGGAGTAATCAAATGGGTGTAACTAACTTCCTCTGCTCCCTCCCCATGTGCCGGTGGCTTTGAAAATAATGCTGAAAGGTTAATAGGAGCCAGACTGCCTTGGGGGGGGTCCCCTTGTGTTGAAGCAGTAAGTCTTTAAGGGTTTTTTTGAGGAAGAGACCCCACGGGGGAAACTTTTCCTAGGCAAAAGCATTGGCGGGAGCTGGACTGGGAAGCACTGTTGTCTTGGAAACTCTGTGCTTCGGAGCTGGGTATGTCTGATCTTCAAAATTCCTTTTTCTTTTTCTTTATGGACCCCAAATTAGAAGTTGTCGATGCAGTCAGTGTGTCTTTTTTCAATGGCTCTGATTTATATTTAGCCCTATGTCGGGAAGTTCCAGTGCAGTGTTTTTGGTCATTAGCTCTCCTGGTTGTGTTTGGGCTAAGGGTCGACTATTCAGTGGATGAATCTGGTTTGGGTGTAGTCCTGTGAGTTATAGCCTTACTGAAAACACAGGAGTGACCACAGATGAAAGTGTATTTTTAATGAGTAGTTTCATTAATAATGGGGTAAAAAAACGGCCCGGGAAAGTTCATTAATGACTAACTGATTCCACTCCCAGCTATTGTATAGTTAGTTCCAGCTGAAGGCTCTCAATAGTTTTATTGCTTAAAAAGGGCATGGTGATAAGATGTTGTTTCAAAATAAAAAGCTTTATTGCCCTATCAAAAGTTTCTTTTTTATATATTACATTTATGATGCATCCTTAAGGTGCGTATCCACACACTTGGATTTATATAAGCATCCAGGCAGCTATTGCCGTGTGATATTCGTTATCCTGCCTCGTTTCGGAGAGCTTAGATTCCCAAAATCCCTTTTGGCCATTAGAATTTGGGAGTCTTTTCCAGAGCTGGAGGAGGCGCTGTGCCAGCCCTCGTCTCGCTGCAGAGTGGCGTCCCCCTTGCCAGCATCTCGCTTTCCATCACTCGGCGTCATCTGGGAGATGACCTGTGACATCTGGAGAAGGCCTTCAAGATGCTGTCTGGGGGTTCTCCCAAATTACCCATTCAAACGCCCTTTGATGTGTGCTCTTAAAACTCTTTCCTTTGTGCACCACAAGGGAACCACAGCAAGGAGCAAGGCAATTAAAAATATTGGTATTCCTTGGGTTTGTCGTGGCTTTAACAGGCCATCACCACCAGTGCTTTCAGTTCTTTTTCACTTGACTCTGGTTCCCCGCTGCTCGCTCCAGTGGTTGCTGTCTCAAACTTCTGGAGCTGCAGAGAGATGCGGAATATTGCTCATAAAATTAATGCCAACAGCTGACTCCCCTTTTCCAAGTATATAGTGAAGAAGAACTACCATGCAACTTATTTTTTGCTGCATGCTTTGGTCACAGAGAACGAGGTCATGTTTCTATATGACCTGGAAACCCAAGTTAAAGAGAAAAATGGAAGGAGCTTTTTAATTGTAGTTCTGCAACTTAAACTGCCCTCTCTCCAACACAACCCATGGGTGCATGCTGGACCACAGCTCCTTAAACCCATGTTTTAAGGATTGTGGAGGTAGGGGAGGTATGAGTGATGGGCGTTGCTTTTGTGACTTGAAACCCTTCCGAGCACGGAGGAGAAAGCTTCTCTCTCTTTTCCATCCTCAGGTGACGTTGTGGACATCTACCAGCGGGAGTTTCTCGCCCTCCGAGACCGACTGCACGCAGCCGAGCAGGAGAGCCTGAAGCGCTCAAAGGAGCTCAACCTGGTCCTGGAGGAGATCAAGAGAGCGATCTCAGAGAAGCAGGCCCTGCGGGATATAAACCGGACCTGGAGCAGCTTATCTGGTGAATAAACAGAGAAGTTGAGGATCTCGGGCTGTTTTGAAGCTGTGGCTAATGAGGAGGTAGAGGTGTGCGTGCGTGTGCGTGTGTGCAGGGCTGCGGACAGGACGTGCTCTTCTCTCCCCCGGCGCGAGCAAATTGTGGAGTTCAGAGGGACCTGGGAACTCTTAAACTCCTGTTTAATTAGAGGTGCATATACATCATTAAACACTGAGATTTGCCTCTGCTGCGGATATTTGCCAATTTGCTTGCTTACAAGCTTTTTTTTTTTCCTTGCAAGTCATACATGCCGTTTCCTATGACTGTATTGAATCCATATGGAAAATGGGTATCCAAGGAGAGGGGGGAGGGAGGAGTTAGGTTGGCTGAGCACCCCTCACCAATTTATTTGTTCTTTTTTTTTTGCTCAGTTGAAGAAAATTGGATCTCTACAGAAAGATCCGATTTGACCTTCATTTTATCTTCATTCTCCCCCCTCCTTCCCAAATATTTTAGGACTTCTTTAAGGCCCTCATGGCTCCTTCTGAACTTTAATTGGGTTTGTGGTAGCATGTTAAAGGTTGGCCTGATTTTTTGTGACCCAGCTGTAGTCTCGGGTGGCCAGGCTGCTCTAAAAAGGCTTTTTTGCCTTGCAGTCTCTTCTTACCTACCGTTCCTTCCAATTGATTCCCTTTTCCTTTTTAAGACGAAACCAAGTTAAAACTGTGGAATATCACCAACAAGAATGTGCTGCACCTTCCCACCATCTTCCATCATTTGCCACATTTGCTGTCAAAGGAGAACAGTCTGCAGCCAGCCGTGCATGTGGGACAGGGGCGCACTGGAGGTAAATGGGAATTAGTGCTGCTTCTGGTGCTCTTCCTCACCTTAGTGCCTGTCCCTCCCCTATCCTCTGGGCCTGGCTGTGGTACGGAGATGAGCAGGACTGGAGGAGTGGCTGCATGCATCATGCAAGCTTCCTTGGTATCATGGCACGTGGGGTGGGTAAGCCATGTCACGTCTGCGAGTCTACAGGGGAGTGCTGTCTGTGCTCTTGACTGGCACTAAAATGTTCTCGATGCTTCTGCCAGATGTTTTTTGCTGCTTTCCATCTCCAGAGTGCTCTAGACTTTGCCTGGAAGGTGGTCAGATGAAAGCACAGTTTGCAGGGTGCTTCACAGAGACTCTAACCTGTCTTAGGAGACAAATCCCATCTGAAATAGGACTTTGGGTACTAGATGATTCTCCCCCTGCTCCCAAATCCCAACTCAAAGCCAAAGACCTGACTTATCCCTCTTAAACTGAGGTGCTTCTGGCTATGGGAGGGGTTTGGAGAGCAAGGGTGGTCTTGAAGTTGACGTTCACGGGCTGAAAAGGCCCCTAGGAGGGGGAGGGGTTTTGGGTGTTTCCTTAGGCACCAGTCTTTCAGGGAGAAAAGAAAGAGTCTATCTGACTGCCATGGGTGCCCTGCCAGCCCAGCGCATTGGCATGCTGCTGGTCGGTACCAGGCTGAGGGACAGGAGTATGGGAACCCTACGTAGCCCAGGAACCCACCAACCTGCTGATCACTGCTGGTTTGTAATGACGGAGCATGGCAACAAGCAGGTGAACCATGAGGCTGTCATGGGAGCGGAGCAAAGTGTCTTGTCCCAGCACACCCCCCTCTCTAAAATCTATCCTTGGCTCTGGGCAGTGTCCGTTGTGATGGGAATCCCCAGCGTGAAGCGGGAGGTGCATTCCTACCTCACCGACACCCTCAACTCCCTCATCTCAGAGCTCACTCAGCAGGAGAAGGAGGACTCCGTCATCGTCGTCCTCATCGCCGAGGTAAGACAGAGCTTTGCCTGTTTATTCCATTTCGCTGTTTATCCCGTTTCCCTGGCCCCCGTCCCATCCCACTGTCTCCCAAACTCAGTGCCAAACAGGACAGCTGCCCACCTGGAGGCCAGCTCTGCCGCTTGCCGGGCCAGATAAGCCCAGCCTTGGGCTGCCGTCTGACCAGGATCATTAGGTGCGTCCTGCCCAAAATGAAACACCGATTGGGCCAGAGAGGGTCAGGATGCGAGCAGGCAAACATTAGCAGCTGCCAGTGCAGCACGTGCATTCATCGTTCTGGTCTAAATCATGATGGCTCTTGCAGGGTGCTTGAGTGGTTGTTCCCAAAATGTGCTGGAGCAGCCCCATGGCCACATCTGGGGGAGCTCTCCTGAAGCAGCTTCGTTTCTCCGCGTACCTGTAAGACAGCACTAACCCCCTCTCCAAACCCAAGAGCCCGCTGCTTTGGGGCTGAGACTAATATGATGCCTCTTCGTACCGGAGTCTGGAGCCCAGAATCAGTTGCTGAATCCAGGGGCTAAAAAGCCTTGATACATTAATCCTCAAGAGCTGCTTTTATCGATGGGTTTAGATGGTTATTTTTCTCCATGGCTTTCCCCTCAGGATTATTTTCTTGAGCTTGAAGTGCATTTGTCTTAATTTCCAGAAATCCAGTGAGAAAGTTAAACCTCAGTGGCGTGTTACTGGGAGCGGAACAAAGATAAATGTCTGGGTTTGCTGCCTGTTTACCCATAATTTGACATTTTGAGTAGCATTTGGTTTTTGGGTCTCTGGCTGGTATTTCGTACAAGGAGAAGGCTGCACAGATGGGTGCAGCCCAAAGTGCCTGGGACAAGGTTCGGTCCTGGCTGTCGTTTCCCTTCGAGCCAGGACAGGTTTGGTGGCTGTTTTCACAGTGGGTGGCTTAAAGCATGAGAGGATTTAAGTAGCTTGACCAAAAACATCTGTTTAGGACTGCAGTAATATTTTTTTTTTTAGTTGACTTGAAAATAGGGGGCATGCTGCGATGGCAGCACCTGACTTTCCGTGTGTACCTGTGATGAGGGAAGTGAACAACAAAGAAATTAATTCCGATACCGTGAAGTGCAGGAGCACACCTGGCCATAGCCCAGTAACAGCGATGGTAGTTGTTGCAGATCACCACTGTCACTCTTCTTTCTTGCTGACACAATGTCCTCCTTCCATGCAAGTGTCAACCACCGCTGTGCCTGCTCTGCCTCTTCCCAGACAAAGCGTTTCTCAATGTACCTGCACTTGGTGTTGCTTGTTAGGGCTCTTCAGGCATGGGATAAAGAATAAACAGTGGAGAGGTGGTATGAACCTGGACCAGATGCTGGGTAATTTAGAGATGCAGGACAACGAGTAGAGCAACTGAATGTCCTTTTTGGGATGGGGACTTCTCATTTCTGAGTGCCACCGCTAACCGCCACGGGTGTCATGCACGGCGGCCAGGCTGCCTGGGAGAGCCGGGGGCTCCTCGCCTGGCAGACGGGAGCCCTGGGGAGAGCTGGCCGGCTCAGCCTGGACCAGATGCTGGGTAATTTAGAGACGCAGGACAACGAGTAGAACAACTGAATGTCCTTTTTGGGATGGGGACTTCTCATTTCTGAGTGCCACCGCTAACCGCCACGGGTGTCATGCACGGCGGCCAGGCTGCCTGGGAGAGCCGGGGGCTCCTCGCCTGGCAGACGGGAGCCCTGGGGAGAGCTGGCCGGCTCAGCTGTCACCAACCTGCCGTTTTGGTGGCAGCTGGGCACTTGGAGTGGAGCTGTGTGTTTGCCCCCAAAGCCAGGAGCATCTTTCCTGCCTTTGTTTTTCCCGTTGCTGTTTTCTTGGCAGCACTGGGGTAAGAAATCAGTCCAGCACCAGAAGCCTGAGCCCTGTTTGGGAAAGGGACCTTTTTCCTCTCGAGAAAACCCTCCCTTGTCACCGTTCCAGCATGGAAGCACTGTCCTCAGCTTGTGACATACATCCCCGGCGTCTCACTTCTCACCTCCGCCTGGCGCCAAGCGCAGCGGCAGGGGGGGGCGGGGTCTGGG
>NW_008796044.1:13402421-13413777 GCF_000699145.1 Aptenodytes forsteri
CCGCCCCACGCGCCCCGCCAGCCCAGCCGGTCTTCTGTGATGCTGCGTCTGCAGATCCGCCCGGTCCCGTGATCCGTACAACCTCCCAAAACAATACCGCCACCGGGAAACAGGCACAGTTTTTGCTCCTGGGTCTCCTGCCCTTTGTTCTTGGATTTTGTTTTCCTGGTCACTGTGCAAGATGGTTTCTGTCCAGTGCCTGTCCCTGTGTTTGCACTTACCTCGCCTGCAGATAGCGGCGGGCGGTGCTGCTGACCTTTGCCTCCCAACTGTTACGGGTTGCCAGGTTGATTGTGGGAAGAAACTGTTGTTTTAGGAAGAAAAGCATCGAAATAAACCTGAAATGAAAAATGCATGCTTATAAATAGACCCCTCTTTTTCACAAAAGGGGTGGAGATCCTTTTCTGCCGAGAGTATTCGCTTGGATGAAAGCCAGCATGTACAGAGAAAAAAAAAATAGTCCAGAAGTTAACACTTTGTGCAAACGCTTGGCGCTGGCAAGGGCAGAAGTGCCAGGAGAGTATGTGGGGAAGATGTGCAGTCCTTTGGGGTGGCTTTTGGTGTGTGGTGCCTTTGGTTAACACTGGCCACAAAGGAGGGCTCCTAGGAGACCATCAGCATGGGGAGAGCGGTTAAACTGGATAAAAGGAGACATGAAGATGGTACAGAGGTGCTGACAGTACCCCCGGGGTGTGTTGAAGGTGATTTCTGAGCCATGGGGGGCACAGGCTGAGGCTGAAGGATCTAACGCTGCTTATCTTTTGTTTTCAGACAGATCCGCAGTACACAGCCGGAGTGGCAGAAAATATTAAAAACTTGTAAGCACTTCCAAATGAGTACGGCGGTACGGTCTGTGCCTGTAGCGAGGCCAGGGAACGGCTTCATTAAGGAGAAAATACATGCTTTTATGCTTCACTTTTGTATTTTTTTTGTTGTTAGGGTTTTTTTCTGTTCTTAAATTCTGGGCTATCTTTGCTATTGCCGCTTCCACTTTCTGCTTGTTCTAAAATGCATCCCATACGTAGCTTCCATTAGGCGGCTTTGTGCTTGCGGTATTTAACACACGCAGTCATGCCGTTTCATTTTGCTCTTTCTGTCCTGTGGCGTTGCGAGAAGATGGATAATTTAGGTTTCCAGTGATCCTGGCAATTGTTTCTGTGTCTAGTGCAGCCCTCTACCTGCTCTGCGGAGTCAGAGCAACTGGGCAGCGTGGTAAGCACACCCAAATGCTCCTGCCTTATTTTGCTTTAAAATCCGTGATCCATTTTTCTTCCTGCTCCAGCCTGTTTGTTTTTCCCTTGTTCTAGGCGCTAGTTACATTTGTCTCTCACGCTAGCTGCTATTTATGTCCTGGAGTCTTAGTGGCTTTTGCAGCTTCGTCAGTGGCTGTTTAGGCAGGAGCCGGTGACGGATTATTAACTGTGAGCCAGTCCGGGCGTTAACAGCATCAGAGCTCAGAGGCAAAAGAAAAAGGTGGTGAGAGAAGAGGCTGTGACTCCTGTCCAGCTCCTGCGATTGCATGTTTCCAAAGGATCGCAGTCGCCATAAGGAGACGCAAAAGGGCAGCACATCCTCCCGGCACCCCACGTCCCCGAGCCAATGATGGGAGAGGGGCTGGGACGTGTGCGGGGAGGGTTGTGTTCCCGGGCACTTGCAGAAGAGCTGAAACAGAGCCCTCCATCTTGCTGTACAGGAGCTGGCAGAGCTCCCCTCCTTCTGCCTGCTGGCAGGAGGACGCACTTATCAGGGGATAATGGACTAATTGTCCGATGGGTCCTGATGAAATTACTGGGCGCTGCTACAGAGAGTGCTTCTGCATAGAAGGGCTGAAACTTTAATTGACTTAATGATTTGATTTCTCGCTGTCCCCCTCTCCAGTGCCTCCTGCCTTTCCCTGATTCACTGAAATTATTTTTCTTCCAAATTGAATTGAGGTGGTGTGGGGCCAGGGCAGGCTGAGCTCATATCACAGGAGGGAGAAAGCCGTTGCTGCTTCGGTACAGGTTTTGTCAGCTCAATGAGGAGCTTCTGTTTCACTGCTGCCTGAGGAAGGGAAGATTTGAGTGTTAGCTGAAAATCTTGCCAGTCCCAAGGAGGGAATAAGGAAGGGAAAAATAAGTGAGACCTTTTTGGCAATCTCGCTGCTTTGTCTCCCTCTGCCCCATCTTCTGTCCTTCGGGCTCTGCACAAACAAAGGAAATCAGCCTTGCACCAAATGTTCTCAAAAAGGCAGTATAAAAATAACTGGTTTTCCCGCTTATCTCTCACAGTTACAGTAATCTCTGGGTCTTGCTTGCAAGGCTGTTGTAGGTACCTATTTTTCAGATGGGTGACATTTTTTTCTGTTTGAGTTTGACTCTTTAAAGGGTTCTTAACCGCATTATAGGGAAAATAGACGCTGATTTTATCAGCGTAAGGGAACTAGGTAGAATTCCTGCTGGCTGTCCTAACTACAGGACAGCAGTGTTTTAAGTAACTTAACAGAAATGCGTAACATAATCTCTGCAAAATGGCTTTTAATTACTGATGCATTTGGAAAATGTCTAAATGCCGGTAATGCCAGCAAGTCCTTTCTTTGGTGCACCAGTCTGCAGGTCTGTTTAATCCTGTAGAGAGTACATGGTGCTCGCAGCTGGTCTTTAAAGCTGACCCATGTGTGCGTGTGGGAGGGAGGAGGGATGCTGGGGGGGAGCACACGAACGTGGGGCTATTAGAGACCATGGGAGGGAGAGAGCAGCTTTAAAACTCCGGGGCAGTCCCTCCTGATGTCCTTTGGTGGGGCCTGGAAGTGCACTAGCTGCTGGGGAAGTTTTATCTTAGAGGCTGTATTTTTTGTTTGGTTCTGCAGTTCAGTGTTTACCCAGCGATTTGGTCTATGAAACGGTGTGTCAGACACGGAGGTATTTGTTTACTGCTGCTTTTCTCCCTCAGATTCCCAAAGGAAATACACTCAGGTCTCCTGGAGGTAATTTCCCCGTCTCCGCATTTCTATCCTGATTTCTCCCACTTGCGGGAATCCTTTGGGGACCCCAAGGAAAGAGTCAGGTAAGAATCAATGAGCTTAAAACCAGGCAAGCCCTGAATTAAGTAACTGCAGCATCTCCCCCCCTGACTCCAGCAGGAAAAGCTCTTCCACAGGGCCAGGCGAGGCCCTTGAACTTGCTTTATCCAAGAGCTGGAAGGACGGGGGGGCGGGGACGGGGATATGAACTGGTGCCAGCTTTGCAGGGCTTGCCTTGTGCTGCAGTGTTTCCATCACCAAGTGAGGGGTCATTTTAACCCAGATGATGTTCATTTTGGAAGTCCCTGAGTTTTCCAGTAACTCTTAGCTGACCAGTTTGAGACCAAAAGGGGGAGGCCGTATGCCATCCCCTCCTCCAAGAGCTGTGTCACCTTCCTGGCTTAAACCCAGCCTCGGCTGGCTCCCCCGAGCAGCCCGGTACCGCAGGAGAGATCAGCGCTCCCATCATGTTTGTCTCTTGCAGGTGGAGGACAAAGCAAAACCTCGACTACTGCTTTTTAATGATGTATGCCCAGTCCAAAGGCATATATTACGTGCAGGTGGGTTTGGTGCTGGGGGCGGAGGGGAGATGGGTGTACCTGTGAGTTCACTGTGGCTCGTACCCAGCTTGGGAGAGGGCAAAGAGCATGTCCAGTTGTGTGATACAGCAGAGTGGGAGCAGGTTTTAACCAGATAGGTAGGTTCAAAAGCTAGGTTTCTGAGATGCTTTAGACTTGGAGACCTCCCGCCTAGGGAGGGAAGGAATCCTTGTTTCATTTACCTGTTAGATTGGGTGAGAAAAATCTGCTTGGAGCATCTTCCAAACTAAACTAGGTCTGTGCCAAAGCTTTCCTCCGGTCTATGGCGTGATTGGCCTGCACAGGGAGGCTCTTACTGGGACCTGGATGGGTCATTGACACCGAGTGTCCTTTCCTCTTGCAGCTGGAGGATGATATTGTGGCCAAACCAAACTATCTCAGCACGATGAAGAACTTTGCCTTGCAGCAGCCCTCTGAAGAGTGGATGATCCTGGAGTTTTCTCAGCTGGGGTTTATTGGTAACGTTCTCCCCCACTTACCCCAGTCCCATCAGGCACGGACACAAGTGCCTGCTGGTTCTTGCAAGCAGTTATGCTCTTGGTCCAACAAGTTGTCTGCACAAGATGGTAAAATACTTGGACTTGGTCCCTCCCTATTTTTGCAGTGACTCTTGTGTTTGCACAGGGGAGAAGGATCCTCACAGCTGGTACTGCTGATACTCACTTTTAATAAAAATAAACCTGGTCGGTGGCCCAGCTGACAGCCAAACAGCTTAGACGTGACCAGTAGCTTTTAGGCTGGATGGGATCTGGAGTTGCCTAAGAGTGTGCAAAAGGAAGTTTACATCAGCACAGAACTATTTTGGGAACAGCAGTACATGGTTGCAGTAGCAGCTTGATCTGTTATTTTGGATGCTGGTTTGACTGGCTTAAAACTTATAGTTTTCGGGGCAGGAAATGGTCTGTCCTGCAGCTGGCTGAATGTTTTTCATCCTTATTTCTCCCTACTGAATGGAAGAGTTTTAGACCTTTTGATACTGTTGTGACCTGTGAGACACTAATGCTTTCTAATTCTGCGATGAATATTAAATCCGGAACTGTATTAGCAATGCCAGCAGTACTGGTACATAAAACAGAGCTGCACGCTATTTCCTTTACGTAGAGAGATGGACACATCCAACCTCCACAGCCCACTCTCCAAAGTTTTTTCTTCCCAGCTCTGATTCTTGACCATTTCATACCGTAACTGCTCTCTCTTCTCTCTTTCTGTGCTGTAGGAAAAATGTTCAAGTCTCTGGATCTGAGCTTGATCGTGGAGTTCATCCTGATGTTCTATAAGGACAAACCCATTGACTGGCTGCTGGATCACATCCTTTGGGTGAAAGTCTGCAACCCTGAAAAAGATGCAGTATGTAAACAACCTCTGTTGAAGGGAAACCTTCTGTTGTGTGTGGGCAAATGTACACTCGTTCTGTGTCTCCAGAGGATCTTTTCTGTGAGCTCTGGTGCTGACTTTGCGCCGAATCGTGCCGTCCCTGTGGAGTGTGCCGCAGGGTGTCCTTGCAGATTGTGTAAGCAAAGACCTGGGAGTTCAGGCTTTTGTAGTCTGCAGCTGCCAGAAAAGGCATTATTTCTGCATCTAAGCACTAACAGGGTATTCTTCCTCCAGTCCTCGAGGAAAGTAGCCGTTCCCCATTCTTCTGTGTTGTTTTTCATGCCGGTGTGCTTCTCTCCCTGAAGCCATTCCCCGCTCGCTGACTATAACCCCAGAATAACCCTTTGGCTCTGGGCTCGTGTGCCATACCCGCCTGGAGCACACACGCAGGCTGCCCAGAGAGCTCACCCCAGATGACCCAAGAGCAAGCCCGCCGTGCGTGGTGTGCCAAAATGAAGCCAGAGCACGCAAAGCTCTTATTGGGATTTCTAGGAGGGCGCAGAGAGGTGAAATGGGCTCCGTTTTCATGCTGCCATCTCGTTTGCGGAGCCATGTCTGCATGAAGCCTTGCAGACAGCAGCACAGAAGCCCCCGTGCCCTGCGGAGGTTGTGTTTGAACTCCCATCAGCAGCAGCAGCGAGGGGCTAAAGCGAGTGGGAAGGGCAGAGGAGGAGTGTGTGTGACAGCAAGTGGAAGATGAGCTCACCACCAGATACTCTCCTGTCTCCTCTCTGAACATATTGTATTTACTCATACGCTCATTCGCCCTCCTCCCCCGGCAGAGAATGAGCAGCGGAGTCCCCGTGCAGAGCTTGAAGCCAGTCACTTAGGACAGACCTCATGGCCACAACTACTTTGTGGTGGCAAATGCCAGAGCAAGTGGTCACTCTGGGGATAAATACTGTATTTATGTGTTGAGGGGGGACAGGGCATCCTCAGGGCTCTGCAGAATTGGGGCAAGGATGTGGTTTAATTTGGCCTGATCCCTGGCAGAGGCCGTGACATCAGCTCCAGTCCCCCACGTGCAGCAGGGCCAGTCTCAGATGATGTCCATCATGTCCTCCTGGCAGTTCAAACCATGTGCTCAGGTGTGACAGAACAGTCCCCGGGCCTGTCCGGCAGCCCCCAGGGTCCTCACAGCCATGGGCAAAGCCGGGGTGGCGGGATGCTGGGATGGAGCTGGGAACGATGGAGCTGCTGTCTGTGCCCCCCCTTCAAAATCTTCAGCTTGAGCATTGATTAAATGCAGATCCTGCTGTGCAGGATCATCTTCTCCTTAGCTCATCTTCGCTCATCTTCTCCTACCTGGCGGAGCCAAGGTTTTCCCAGGGGAAACTGCAAACCTCTTAAATGTGTTGCCTTTTTAAAAATTAACCTACTTTCCGTGTGGATTTCTGGCTCCTTTCCTCACTGTTTGCATGATTAACTCTGCACAGTGCCCTTTCAAACATGACTTTCCCTTGTGAATCCCACTGTGCAGAATCAAATTGGTAGCGGGGAGGATTTGTCTTTTTGATTGAAAGTTTGTTTGACCTGAGCTTTTGGTAAGTGCTTTGCCTGCTCTGGATATATTCTGCTCGCTCTTTTTTAACTAATTTTAGATTTACCTGGGGTAGAGCTGTGTGAAAGGATGACCTTCTTACCACCAACTGAGCCATTCCCCCTCCTGGCTCGACTGAGACAATGCTGCTTTCGGCAAATGCTTCTTTAGCAGAAGGGGAAAGGGGAGAAAGACAAATCAGGAGATGCTGTAGCTCCCTCCATTCCCCTTCCTCCTCCTCTCCCCATCCAGAGCAAGATCAGACCTGCTGGGGTTGCATCTGGGGTTGCTGGCATTGAGTAGGGTCTCTCCCATTAGCATGGCTAGTTTTAATTTTCTAATGTAACGTGAGCTGGATTAGGGGATTATCTCTTCTGCAGCTCGCAGGGGTCATGCCTGGAATTTCCCAGCTCCCGGCACGGTGGCGGTGGCCCGTGTGGGCAGCCCATCGCGGGGACTCGGTGTGGCTGGCTTTCCCCGCTGCTCCCTGCCTGGTGCCAGGCAGCTGGTGACGCAGCGCCCAGCAGCGGGATTTCTGCCAGGGTTGCTCTTGGGTGGGAGGTTGTGAGAGCAGATGGTGGTAGGGGTGCGTGTGTGTTGCTTTTCTTGGAAAAAGCAAAATTTGGAAAACAAATGCCCTCTCCCTCTGGTTTTTAAGCCTGTATTTTTGTCCTGCTCCCCGAAACTGAGAGAAATGAACTATTTTTAAAATGTGAGTTCTTGTCTCCACGCTCTCAGTGTTTTTCCCTTTGTCTTTTATTCCTTCTCCATCGTCTCTCTCCCTCCACCCCACGGAAAATCACTGGCTGGATCAGAGTTGCATCTCCAAGTTTATTTACATGGTGGGATGGGTGTGAAACAGTCAAACAACTCAGACAATGGCACGTGCCATACATCTGCCTAACAAAAATCTACCAACAAACTGAAAACTCTGCCCGTCTGAAAAGAACCCGCAATTGCTACCCGTTCGCTTAGGCTATGAATCATCCCAGGACTTACTGTACCTTCAGACATCAGTGATCCCGAACTCTGAGTTGTAGGAGAAAGACTTTCCTGATAAGCCAAGGAAAAAAGAAACAAAATTATCTGGCTGTCCCTACTTGACAGCACGCAGAGGAGATTTGCTCAGCGTTTGCTAAGCTATGCTTGGCAAGGAGACATTTGACGCTTAAACCTGGGCACAGCCTGGTGGGTGACCAGCCAAGAGTCACGGTCAGGTTCCTCCAGAGTGTGGTTAAAAGCCCTCTTGCCAAATTAAAGCCAAAATAACACAGAAAGACATAGAGGTGGAGGGGCAGGGATGTTTATCACTCCTCGTGCCCTTGTCCGTTCCTCTCACGGGGCACAGTGGACCATGGGGGTTTAAGCATGGGGCACTGCGGGATTGTCTTGTTTCAGAAACACTGCGACAGGCAGAAGGCAAACCTGAGGATCCGCTTCAAGCCCTCGCTCTTCCAGCATGTGGGAACCCACTCCTCCTTGGCTGGGAAGATACAGAAGCTGAAGGTGTGTACCAGCTGCCTGTCCAAGCCGCAGACAGCCTTTCTGTCCGGCCTGGCCTGCAGGCACATGGGAACTGGCTGCTTTTGGGGTGGGGACATCAGTGACAGCAACTGGTGGGACGGTGGCAGCTGGATTTATGTGCAGTGGTTGTGTTTTATTCTGAATTACAGTGAGCTCATGTAGCTCCTACTTCTCAGCATGGCAGTGATGTGTACCAAGAGTTGCTGCAAGCTTTTAAGCCTTGGTACTGGTCCTGGCCACCCATCTTGAGTGCCAAACCATGATCCGGGCAAGTGATGTTGAAGCATCTACTGAAAAACCCTGGAGAGAGGACTCCTGGGTTGGTCTGACTTCCTTCCCACCCCGCTCCTTATTTCTGGGATTTGCTGATAGGCAAACTAGAGCTTGCCGTGTAAGAGCTTAAATTGTGTGTATTTAAACATCAACAAAATCAAGCTTCCCACAGCTGTATGTGCAGGACCCATAGACACGTGTCCCTGGGCTGTGCTCAGTCCTGTGTCTGTCCAATACCCAGGCAAATGGATGGTGTAATCCAGTTTGTATCACAGCGCAGTGCCTGTCAGGCTGTGTAATCCAGTCATTTTATGCTATTGTCAGCCTCCCAGCCACCTTCTCCTCAGGTGTAAGGGCTGTTTGCAGAGCTCCTGGGGCAGGGACACGCGTTTGGGGATGCTTGGACAATGAAGGGCTCTTTGGTGCTGGATCAGAGTGCAGAGCAGTGGTGCTTCTCTGTGCTGCCTCTCCTGAAGTTGTGTCCTCCTGGCATCCAGCCACACATTGCCCTGTCTGGTGCCTTCCCCAGATCACTTCCATCCCTCATCCTTCTGCACTATGCCCAGAGCTCCTGGGGCAGGGACACGCGTTTGGGGATGCTTGGACAATGAAGGGCTCTTTGGTGCTGGATCAGAGTGCAGAGCAGTGGTGCTTCTCTGTGCTGCCTCTCCTGAAGTTGTGTCCTCCTGGCATCCAGCCACACATTGCCCTGTCTGGTGCCTTCCCCAGATCACTTCCATCCCTCATCCTTCTGCACTATGCAAATCGAGAGCTTTTAATTTGCGGTGCCTTGTTGCTGGGATCCCTGTTCCTCACGGGCGAGAGCAGCTCATGACCCTTTTCTGCCTTTTTGCTTTATGCCCACCAAGGACAAGGACTTTGGCAAGCAGGCCTTGCGGAAAGAGCACGTCAACCCTCCTGCGGAGGTGAGCACCAGCCTGAAAACCTACCAGCACTTCACCTTGGAGAAGGCTTACCTGCGGGAGGACTTCTTCTGGGCCTTCACTCCCACTGCCGGAGACTTCATCAGATTCAGATTCTTCAAACCACTGCGCATTGAAAGGCCAGTGCTTTGGGGGCGGGTTGGCAGAGAGGGACGTGGGGACAGCCTGGAGCATGCGGAGACACTTCCTTTTGCTCTTCTGGCTCATGTTGAATTTCTTACCCGTCTCCTGCTTGACTGCCCAGGAGGAGGGAGCAGTGCTGTTCCAGGGGGAAGATAACTTGACCCTTTTTTTTGGTGGGGCCATGTTTGCCGGAGCCCTTTGCTTTCCTGTGCTTGTGAGCAATCCACGCTTTAGCTAATCTGGCGCAGAAGGTCTCCTTCTAAACCATGTGCCCGTGGGCTTTTTGGGAAGATGCCTGTTAGGTTGAGCTGTTTGATGGTTCAGCCGGGGTGAAAGCCATCACGTCCCCCCTCACTCAGTGTGGGTTTCCATGGCTTTGGTCTTTGTCACAGGTTCTTCTTCCGCAGCGGGAACATCGAGCACCCAGAAGACAAACTCTTCAATACGACTGTGGAGGTTTTGCCGTTTGACGTAAGTGTTTTATTGAGAATTGAGACGGGGGTGGAGTGGGAAGCAAAAGAGGTTTGAGAGAAGGGAACTGCTTAAAGCCGTCAGGAAAATCTTTACAGGACTCAAGTGCCTTTGAGAGATGCTGGCTGGGAGCCAGGGGGTCACACCTGGTGTGGTACCACCTCGGGAGCGGGGATGCTGCCCTGAGCAGTCACTATGGGAGCCATCCATGCCTGCAGAGGGGATGCTCAGATGGATGGGACGGCTGCAGAGGAGGGGTTGGAGCCAGGATGGTGCAGTGGAAGCAGCAGCTTGAGGGCAGCAGATGTCCTCTTGTTTTGGGGCATGAGGCTCGGGGTGCCAGGCGGGGGGAGATGACAGGCCAAGGGCTGCTGGCGAGGGCAGCTCCGGGGTTGCTGCTGTTGCTTGGGGCTTTTGGGTGGCTCTTGCCACTGGCCTTGTGCAGAGCTCCTCTCCTTCCCACAGAGCCTACAGTCGGATAAGGAAGCCTTGCAGGAGGGAAGGGGAGCAGCTGTCAAATACCGCAGGACACCGGATGGCTACATCCAGATAGGTACAGCAGGGTGCAAGGTGGTAAACTGCCTGCTGGGTTTGATAACACAGCCCATATCCTCACCTTCAAGTGAATCGAGACCCCTTAGTGTTGTTTGCTTGGCAAAGAGTAATTTCTGCTTGCCAGGAGCCAGGATTTAATTGTCACTGTCTCCTCTCCTCCACTGCCCTCCCTCCCCTCTTAGACTAAGTGTCCTCTTCAGGTAGTTTTCAGTCCTATGTTTCTGCCTGTCTCTGCTCAGAGCTGGGACCAAATTATTCAGAGTAGCCATTTGCCTAACCTGGTCTTAAAAACCTCTGCCGTGGGCGATTTCGCACTCTCCCTCCACAGCCTGTCTTGGTACTCGCACTGCTTGCAGCTTGGACTTTGTCTCCTGCCACCTGAGCTTGTTTTAGTGCTTGTCCTGCCGTTGGACAAGAATGAGTGATTGCAGCCTACAGGGACCCACTGGTGTGTGGTAAAGCCCTGGTGTCCCTACTAAGACTTCTTTTTTTTTTAAATAGACAAATAAAAGAAAAATTCCCTGGCACACGTAGCTTTTTGCCATTTTAGCATTCCTCTGCATGCTGTCTGGTTTCTCCCAGTTGCATTTTCCAAAAAAAAAAAATCACACCCAAAAATGGGACATAGCAACAGGCTGAGACCTTGCTGGCACTATGGATGAGACTGGCCTCCATGGTGTGGATCCTGAACCGACATTTGTCTCTTACAGGACAGTGCTGCCGTCAGGCCACTCTGCCTCCCTTTCGCACAGCAGTGAGGTGTAGCCAAATACTCCCCATTTTGTTTTGTTTAGCTGATTTTTTTGTTCCCCTCAGTGTAGCATTTTGCACTGTATTGATGTCCACGCTGCTGGTTTTCAGCCCCTCTCTCTTGTGTTGGGGAGCTGCGGGCAAGGGGCTGCCATGGCTGCTTGTAGTCCCCTTGGATGGGGGGGGGGGGGGGGGGGGGGGG
>NW_008796044.1:13413865-13450388 GCF_000699145.1 Aptenodytes forsteri
CCCTCCTTCGGGCCGCTGGAGGCCATCAGGTTGTCCATCCAGACCGACTCCCCAGTGTGGATCATCTTGAGCGAGGTAAGCTGGGCTTCTTCGGCAGAGGGACAGCCCTGCCCAGCTCCTCGCTTGGGGCTCCCCGCCGCCTCCGCCGGCTTCTCTCTGATCCCAACCCTCTCTCCTTTCAGATTTTTATCAAAAAAGCAGAGTGACATGGGCGTGAGGAAGGGTGGACACACGCGTGGATCCCGGTCCTGCTCCCTCCCCTCCTGCTCCCTCCTCCCCGCGGCGCCTCGCCCGGGCACAAGGACAGCCACGCCAGCGAGGCGCAGGCCCGGCTGCCGGGAGGTGGCACACACCGACAGGCCTCGGCAAACCGGCTGCCAGGCCGGCACCACCATCCCCAGCCGGCGCTGTGGGGCCACCACATCATCTTCTCTGGAAGAAGAGCAAAAAGCAAAAACGAATATCCCGTGCAGAGGGCTGGCTTTGCTCCCCTCGGCAAGGCCCAGGCGCTCCCTCGGCCCCTCACAGGTGCATGGCTGCCACGCGTGCCACTCGGGCCGCACCAACACGGGACAGTTTGGGGTCGGGATGAGCTTTAGCAAGTGTGGGGACTAAAAGCACCTTCAGCCCAGGACAGGGCAATCACTGGCTGTACTGGGGACAGAGAGGGGGCTTGGTCACGTTGAGTCCTGCCGGCTGACCCTGCAGGCGAGCTGGGATGGAGACGGCCAGGGACCGAGGTCTGCCTTGCCTTCGCCCAGGCAATGGTCCTGGCCACAGTTTGAGGATTAAGCGAGGGTGAAGACTGACCCTCCTTTGGCAGAGGAGGAACGAATCCAAAGGGGTCGGAGCTATGAGTATGGCAGGGAAAACAAAAAAATAAAATATGCCACACTGTGCCTGCCAGCATTGAACACAGCCCCTTAACTCACGGTGAAGTCTCCAGTGTCTTCATGCCTTGAGATTGAGTGCAGAAACCATCTTTTTAAATAACTATTTCAGTTATTGATTGGTGTGAGGTTTTTTTGGGGGGTGGGGTGGAAAAAAGCAGAAGTAGCCCAGTTCAGAAATAGTAGGGATTAGTGTAAATCCCAATGTCTCTTCAGCTATACACTGGAATGCATTATACTACTTTAATGTGCTGTATTTTTTATTATTGGATACATTTGATTTTTCAAGTACATCTCTATATATAAATATATAAAATAATGTGCACTGTAATAAAATCTAAATTTAAACCTTGGGTGCGGCGGGGGGGGGGGGGGCAGGGGCGGGGGAAAGAGGGGTGGCACGGGTTCTGGCTCTGCCTGCCTGTTCCCCCTCCCCAGGATGTCCCTGGGGTCAGGGACCAGCTGTAGCCCCTACACCCTAAATGGAGTCATCACTACCTGATACTCCCAAAGCATTGCTCGTGCTGGGGAAAGCACTTAGAGCAGCCCAGTGGGAGACTGGTTATTTTTTGCCCCAGCGCCACAGAAATCTTCACCAGTTATTAAAAAAAGAGAGGTTGGTCAGGTCTTTCCTCATCAGGGAGCAGGGAAGGTGCTTGGGCATCTGTACACCCAAGGGTACAATTGTGGAACAGTTGTCTTTCTTACAAAATACATTGGTTTTTTTATACCCACATACAGCTTAGCAAGGAGCTGCCTGCTTGATGCCTGCTTTAGTTACCTGCAAACCCCAAGTTTGCAGCAGAGGTTGAAATCCAGAGAGAGGGCAAAGTCCTACTGGTGGGTCGGTGGTAAGTGAAGTCAGGGCCAAGTCAAGATCATTCAAGTCAATGCCAAACACTGACATTAGCATTTGGACTAGAGTCAGGCTTTTTTCCCAAAATTTAGATAAGGTTTTAGACAAGTTTACCCATCCTTTCAAGTTAGTCTTAATTGCAGCAGCTTTTCCCATGCAACCCAGTCCCCTAACCCTCAGACGTTCTCACACCCAGTCCCCAAGCACCTTTGACAATCACAGGTGATTCCTACTGAAAAGGAATTTATTTTTTGTATACCCATGGTGTGATCCTTCAACATAGATCATTACAGCAGTAAGGAGGAGTGACAACAGCATACAGGTCGACCCGTGGTCCATGAGGCAGAGCCAACGCGTAAAGGTTTTAGAGCAGACGGTGCTACAAAACCTGACAGTGAAGCCCATCAGCAGGGGCAGAGGCTGGGTAGCGTTTGCTTTCTAGAAGGGAAATTATCTCTGAAGAGTGGAGCTTTGTAAGCAGAGGAGTGCCAGCATCTGCCTCCCTTCAAAAGGTAAGCACAGAGCTGGGGAGATACTCAGTCACAGACCACGCTCCCCTCCACCAAGGGTGAGCAGTGGTTTTGGGAGAGCCACAGCCCTGCTCACCAGGCACCGAGCAGCTGGAGGGGCTGCGCCAGTGCCGCCATCCATGCAGAGGAGTGGGGCAGCAGGAAGTGTGCCAGGAGCCCAGCCACTGCCAGCCCCACCAGCAGCCAGAGCAGCCGGGTGCTGGCGTATAGCGGCCCCAACCTGCGTGGGGAGAAAACACCGTCAGACACCGCCAGCCAACCCAGGACACGAAGCATGCTGTCAAGGGCTTGGCATTCCCCCATGCTCCTCTGCGACTGCGCTGAGGAAGAGCTGGTGAGGCCACGAGCAGGGGCCTGTGGGGCAGGAGAGGGGGGGAGAAGGGGGTGATGCAAACCTGCCTTCAGTCCCACCCGCAGGAAGGAAACCTGCCCCAGGGGACGCATCCTGCACCCAGCCTCCCTGGGTTGGTTTGGGGTGCCCGCAGCCCCCGGATACTAACCGTCCCTGCGCAGCCACAGCGTATCCCTGGAAGTACTTGAAGCGGGTGTAGAGGTACAGCAGCCCGCACACCGTGGCCACACCTGCGGGGGAGAGGGAAGCCAAGTCCTGATGGGGCTGGGGTTCCCCGGACACTGCTGGAGCTGCAGCCCAGCTCAGTCACCCATGCCCCCACTTCCCCCTGCAGATGGAGGCACAACCACAAGAACCAAATAGAGGGACTCAGCTTTAAAATGCAGGAGTTTAAATGGTTTTTCTTCCTTTCCTTTTTGTGAGGGATGAAGCTCTCTACCCCCTGAAGTTGCCCTGGGACTTGGGTTCGCAACACTCCCTGCCGTGGTCCTTCCTCGCATCTTCCCCGCAGCGGCAGCCAAATCCCCTAAACCCGCTTGGTACCGGATGGGCCGTGGATGACTAATTGTTTGGGTTATGGTTTCTCGTTCTGACATAGCGATTTGGGTATTGTGTTGCAGCTCAGCTTCAGCTTGCTCCTTCCCCAGCGCAGCAGGAAGCAGCAGCCTCCAAAGCAGAGAGCTACACTGCTCTCGGCCCTACCGCCGCCCTGGCGCCACGAGCCAACCTGACCTTATCTAAGAGAAGAAGCGTGGGGGGACGGCCGGGCGCTGGCAGTGGAGCACAGGCTGCCGATGCCACCAAACCTCTCCTCTGGGCAGGAGACCGGCTTGGCTGCTACCAGCAGCTTCATGCACGCTGGAGTTGGGGTGCTCCTTGGTCCATCTGGCCAAAGGGGAACTTTCCTTTCCCCAAGTAACAGCCTCACAGGTACAGAGAGGACATGCCCAAGCCGCAATGGGATTTAAATTGGGTTTTTGTTTGTTTGTTTAGAATAGAATAGACTATTTCAGTCAGAAGGGACCTACAACTATCATCTAATCCAACTGCCTGACCAGTTCAGGGCTGACCATGTGATACACGTGGTTTGGGTTGGGGTCATCCCCCCCCCATCCCCCTTACCTTGATGGAAGAAGATTCCAGCAACCCAGAGGAGTGAGATGAAGATCGGGAAGTACTCTGAGCAATTCGCCCTGGTGGGAACCAGAGATGAGCATTAAAACTGCATCCCGTACGTCAGAGACCAGTTAACCGAGGCCAGAGAGGTGAGCTGGAAACACACGTCGGAGCAAACTGAAAAGGCTGGTAAGAGGCATTGCTGTGCTGTGGAGAAAGGGCCTTTTCTGCGACCAAGGACACCCAATATCTGTATTTCAGAAAAGAAAAGCACCCAAACAACACACACCGTTCACCTCATCCTCATTCACATGGACCCTGCAACAACGAGCCGTGGCCGAGATGGAGATTTGTCTTTGCTGGACAGGCTCCATCCTCAGCCCCACACACAGTGCCTTCACAGACATCTAGTGCAGCTACGGCTTAAGAGCTGCAAGGGTAGAGGTTCCTTGACATTATTTAAGGAGCATTCTCTTCCCCTTGGGTGAGCACAGCTCAAATTCAGGTGTCACACAAGTCATGCTCCAAGAAGGAGCCTTCTCCCAGATTTACTTCAGCAGAAGGTGATCAGATCTGCAGCCAGGTTTTATTCCTTCTTTTTTCTTTTACTGACAAAAATACAGATTTTCTGTGAGGAAGGACAGTGGGAGCTGTGCTATTAGAGACAATGGTTTTGTTTCTCCATTCCTCCTACATTTAACCGTTCCCTAGCCAATTTAACCTTAAATTTGGCCAAAAATTTACCAAGCCTCAGGGGAATGGAGCCAGATTGGGAGCTGGAAAAAGTCTGAAGAACGTTACGCTGCAAATGCAGTTTGAGCCTCAGCAAGGGGAGGCTGCCAGGTTTCCACGAGTGAGTAATAAATCAATACCTTTCTTCCCCTCTTTTTTTTTTTTTTTAAATCAAAACAAATTATCCATTTGTATCCTTTTCCACAGGGAAAAGAATAAAGGGAGGAAAAAGCCCACAATGAAGAAATACCTTCTCAAACTCAAGTTCCCTGAGGCTGCCTCCTCTGCAGAATATAGCAGAGGGCTCCCCGGTACACCGCAGCCCACATCACAACTCTTTTAACGCACAGCCCGGTATTTAATTAAAAGCCTCATCAACAGCTACCCAGCTAGCAAAGGCTGCTGCCTCTCATGCAGGCTAGCCTTTCACTGCCTTGCAAAAGGACCGAAACCGGTGTTTTTGTCACTCCACAAATGCTTCCTGCACGCTGGCAAGGAAACGCAGCTGCTTTGTTCAGGATTTAGTGCCGTGCTCGAACTACCCTTCAAACCAGCTCCGGCCAGTTCCTTTCAATCGCTTACAAAACAGCATGACTGAGATGAAAGATGGAATCTGGTGCTTGCTGGAAGCCGAAGGGATCTGTGAATATTTCCAGTTTAGCTCCAGCATTGCTCTCTCCATAGGAACAGAGCAAAAAGAAACAGCTCTCGGCATGGGCCCACGAGTGCCTACTTTCACAGTACAATGGCTTAAAAAAAGAAAAAAAAGTCCTCGTAGCTGGTTCTGCCAGCAAGGCCCTTTGCTTCAATTCAACAGCAAATACTTACGAGCAAGTATTAGGTTATTAATGTAGCTTCAGCTACTCTCACAATTTGGAGCCAACATTAATATTAAACTTAATGATTATAATGCGTTAATGCTCAGCACCTCTTCCATACAGACACTAATTTGTAATTTGGCTGCCTCCGACGATGCCAGAAGGAGGATTATCATGGATGGACAGAAACACTCCAGCCAGAGCAAAGTGCTCCAAATCAAAACTCAGACCTCTGCACACAAAGCATTAAAAAAAAAAATTTAGTATCAGCAGCAATAAGTGAAAAAGTGACTTGAGGGTGACTTCAGTCTTTCCTGGTAGTGACATTTGACTCAAGTCATATCTAGATGGAGTCACCACAAAAAAGTCAAAATCTTACTGAGCTCTGAAGATCCGCTCAAATTCAGGGTGACCTGTTGTCTCGGGAGGGGAGATCTTGTACTTCCGCCGGGCATAGATCACCTGCAGTGCAAAATAGGCTAAAAAAAAAAAAGAACACAGGAGCGGTAACAGTCCAGCAGCGTTTTATTTAGCCAAGCTTTATCTAGCTTGGAATCAAGCAAGTGGTTAGAGGAAAAGAGCTGGTACTGTCTAGGTTCATAGTCCAGGGCTGTCACGCACGACCTGGAATAAATATGCCATTTATTTCGGGCTTGTACTTTAAATTCCGATTTGGTTATCCTAGCAGAGCACATGTACCGCAGAGCCGACGTGCTGGCTGGCGCTTTGCATAGTCTGACACCCAGCGCGCAGCAGCAGAGCCCTCGGTGCTGCTCCCCAACAGATCAAACACGCCCAGGAAGGCCAGCAACGCACATTAAAACCTTACCGAGTCCACATGCCATCACAGAATTATGATTCTTTTTTTAATCTTGCACTCTGTATTTAGAGTATTAGTACACCCTCAGCCAGTCTGATGGGAATAACGTATAATGCCTCCCGTTATGCCCAGCGGGCACAAAGCTGTTGTACAAGGACAGCACCATGTCACGGAGCAGCATCCAAACTGTGAAGCACTGGGATATCAAGTCGATTAGAGATGCTCATAATCATGGCAATATAAGGAAATGGGGAAGGGGGAGATTATTCCTCCCACTTCATTCCTGCAGGGTAGTCCCAAGGCTTGAACAGTTCAAGGAGCAGACATGCTGCCAACGACTGCCTGTGCCAAGTTTGGGCCAAGGTACTAACTCTGTGTCTGCTACATCGCTCCTTTGAACATTTGTAAGGGACATGGAAAGTCACTTCTTAATGATAAAAACTCATTAACATGAGGATTTGGACTGTTTCACTATTTGATGAAAGTTCTTACAATCACAGGTCGTTGCTGATGTTTCAAGTATTTATCTTTTAGGTGCACTACTACATTGTTGCCTTTATGGATAACAAGGATTTTCATAGAAGAGAAAACTAAGTTATAAAAAACAATTACTTTGGTGGCTGTGGCAGCATGCTGCTAAGCGAGTCACTTGGATTGGCAAGGTCCTAACGTAGCAACATTTCCAGAGCATCAAACAGAGAGACAAGGAGCCAGGCTACAAGGACTGCCTTGCCTTCTTCTAACAAAGAAGATAAAAGCAGAACAGCAGGAAAGTAGGGACAGATGTTGCAAGATTAAAGACAAGACAGATCCATGCGTGCCTGCAGAAAAGCATTAAAACATAGGTAGGAGAAAAGGGAATTAGAAATGTAAATAATCTGATGCTATGCGACCTGTGTATTACACAACATATTATCCATTTAAATACATGGACATTCACTTAAGAAAACATCTGTGTGTTCTCGTGTCTTCCACTGTGTGCAGTGACCCAGCTCTAAACAAGAGGTGCTGGGAGAGAAAGGTGGGGAGGAGCAAGTTTGCTTTTCCCCTCCTGATTCGTGTGTAGCACACTGATTGCGGTCGAGGGGGAGGATATCATCCTGCATCTGAGATGCAGCAGGATGTAACACAGCACCCCCTCCGTGAAAACAGACCGCTAGGTCTGCAGTAACCCACAACAGGCAAATTCAGCAGCAGCTGACGGAGCTCTGGGAAAAAGATGATGAAAGTGCGACCTGTCCTGTTACCTCCTCTTCACATCAGATAAGCACATCTCTCCTACGCAACTATTTAACGCTCTCAGGATCTCATCTCAGCCACCTCTCAAGAAATGGACTGAGCTAAAGTTACTGCATCGCGCGCAGCTCTGGCTTGTGGCATAAGCCTGACTGTGCTAGGCAACGGCCTTCATCCTGCTTCGTGCCATCCGCACCCTTCCTAACGTAGCATTCTTGTGACTGACGAGCATGGTAAGAATCTCCATCAGCTCTATGCTTAACATCTTGCTTGTATACAGGGGCAAATACTCAGACAAGTCCTGCAACAGATCCCTTATGCTTGGGGATGGATAATATATAAACCACCCACCCAAGAGGAGCAGGAGCCTTTTGGAGGACGGCTAGCTGTCCTCCAAACTTGGTGTACGGGTGAAGCATTAAGGATGAAGAATTACCCTCCAAAAACAGTTCTCAGAATGAGGTGTTGAAGAAAACCACGCTGCACAAGCCTTCTCAGCATGGACTTCTAGGGAAAAGAGCAAAATACACTCCACAAAACCTCACAAACTAGTTTTTTGTGATTCATAACAAAAAAATTCATAAGACAAAAGTATCTTCCGTTTGTAGTTGCTGATATTTCTCTGTAAATTGTCTGAAATTACTAATAATTCAGAAATCTTGAACTCTATTCTTCAAGTAGCATATTTGTTTTAAATAATGCTTATATTAAGAGATTTATCATCTGATGGCTAAAAATACATCAGGCTGCTCAGAGATTCACATCAATTTGTAAGCAAAGAGGTGTGATACAGTGAATTAATTCAGTACTAAAAAACCCAACAAACCAACCTTCCCTCGTAGAAACGTGAAGATTTGAATAAAACGGGTGCTCTGTCCCCACCCCAGGCAGGGGCAGCGTCCCCTCCCGTGACTCTCCCGAAGCCCAAGGGGGAGAGGCCTTTGCCCGAAGGACCCACAATTAAACACAAGAGGTAGACAGAGCTTGGCAACACTACTGCTTCTTTCTAAATGGTCTAAACCAAACGCATCTATTTAAATCATGAGAAGTTGCCGAGTTTCTCTGAAGATGTCCGCGTCTATTTCTGAACAGAAGGGCTTGCATTAGTTTCCAAATTACTGTGTGCTGTCAACTCATCTTGTCGTCCGCTCCGTGCAGCTAAGCTATATGAATTGAACACACAACAGTATCGGTCACAGAGGAGAAATACATGTGTACGAGATGCTCTTTTCTATATATGTACGATGTATGTTTGTACACTGACCTCTTCATCAGCATATTTATTAATCTGCCTTTATTTTGGCTACCTCCAGCCACTCTAAGTAACAAATTACCTGCTAAAATTCAATCACAGAAAATATTTTACTTTAAAAGACATTCTACTGTTGAAATTGTTTTAAGTTTAAAAGTAAAACTTACATTTCATTTCCTTCTAAGACACTGTCTTCGAGCTTTGCGGATCTTTTTAGTTCCTATTAAATAATGAACGTCCTCAGGCATGACACTTCCACCACGAATGGCCAAACATTTGCATTGTTTTAACATGTTGGAAAACAGCAACTTTCATTCCACAGAGACTCCAAGCAAAATACAGGAACCAAGTTCCATGAAGTTTAATATAGTTAGCTTACTACTAACCTAGCATTACATAAAGGACATTTACCTTGCTCCAGGACTCCCAAAACCGTGACAGCGGCCAGCAGGTCTATCTGGTTTCTCATGTTGCCAACTGTGGACCAAAACCCTAGCCAGGTGCGATGAGTACAGCTGCCCTCCAATCCTCTCTCCCACCCTCCCACTACCGCATGCTCTACAATAGAGCCTTCTTACTGCTCTGCAGCAACACGTGTTTCCTCCACCACACATTAACTCTCCCCACACCACACAATTTTCCAAAGCAGCCAGCCATCCGAAAACGTCTATTCGAGACAAGTGCCTTCTGCTGAACTACCTAACAGCAAAAGTTTTGCATGCGCCAACTGTGAAATTCTTGCAATTATATTTACAGATTTTGTACCATGATTGAATTATATATTGGAATTGAAAGATGATGGGAATTTTTCCAGCCCTTTTATTGATAGCTTTAATCAGCTCTAAAGCATCTAAATTATGTGCAACGTTGTAAAAATTATTAACAAGCATTTACAAATTAATGACTTGACCTTCTGCTCTTATTCCAAGTAGTGGAGTTGACCACACGAAAGATTTTCTAGACTTCAGCTGGAATAACTTAATTCTGTTACTGGATTCTGATTTTTTAAAGAGCATTAAGGTATTTTATCCTATTAATTAATACCGTAAGTTTACCAAACAAGAGTACAGTCCTTTTCTAGTGCTCAGTCACTTTTTGTAGTTTTCTGGTGTTTTTAAAATTCTGCAGTACAAACTTTTTCCTGGCTAACATACAAAATAAAAGTTCTCAGTTCAGAACGGATGGCAGCATAGGATGTAGAAACACATGGACCCTCAGAAATGTTACACTGACATCAGAATTGTAGCTGTGAAATGTAAAGTTTGAAAAACAGCAGTATTTTAGCCTGAATAACTTTTCTCCCCGGTCCACAAAAGCAGAATATGCATCAGTTCAAAAAGTTATAAAGTTGCTCCAAAACACGGGATATGGATAGAAGACTACTGACTTTAAAAATTTTAAAACCAAAAAGGAAAAAAAAAGGTATCATGCATTATCAGCTGAGGTTTTCCCTTGATTTCGGTGAAGAAAGGGGACAGGATACGGTTGAGCTATTGCATTTCTCTCTGTACAGTCACACACAAAACCTCAGTACAGAATTTGTGCACAATACCAACAAGAAGCGACCAGTTTCTCCCGAGTGGGACGCAGCAAGTTCGTTCTTCTGGGTTGGATCTTCATCACCTCAAAACCCCATCGTGACAGCTTATCAAATTGAACACTCAATTCAAATATACAACCGTACATTTTTTGTAAGACATGCATGTAGAATAGCAAAACCGCTCCCTTTCTCTGCAAAACACCCATAGACATGACTTTTGACCCTCCAGGCTGCTAGCAGACCCAGACTGAAATACAAATAAAACAGTTAACCTTAACAGAATCTATTGGTGACCCAAGATTTCATCTGGGGTGTCCAATGTAAAAGTCAGAGGGGAAACGTCACCAGGAGGCTACTTCTGCTTACACCATCTCAACAAACAATTCAGGCTTTAGAAACACTTCCATGACAGAGTTACATTAGCCTGAGGAAAAACACTAACATCGAGCAAAAAAAAAAAAAAAAAGGAAAAAAAAGATCAGTTTCTGAGCAGAGGTTGGTCACAAGCTGCCACCGACTCCTTAAAATCTTTGGAAAAACACACATGTGCACGTCGCTTCAACGGGGGATGGTTTGGGAAATCTCTGTTTTACTCAACTTTAAATACAATGCAGCACTTCTAATGGAACAATAAAGCAAAAGTTAATAGTAGTAACTTCACAGTTCCCCACAGGCCAGAAGCAGCTCATCCTGGTATTGTTAGTTATTATTATACTTAGTTCTTTATAAGCTTCTGAAGTTACAGGTCCCCTCCTCCCCCCAAACACAACTCAAAACTCGTAGAGTAGGAATATACTCCAAATATACTCAGGTAAGTCAGGATGCACTTTGTGAGGAAATCTGAAGGCTCTGAGCTGGGGCCTTAAACACAACAGCTATATGGCAAGACACCAACTTCAGCGCTTGGAGAATGATCCTTCAATGTTTGAAGCCGATTAAAATTCTTACTGCATAGGGGGATGCTTGAAATTACAGCAACGTGTAAAATGCATACAGCCTTAACAAGAAACGTATGTGTCACACTTTGCAAATTCTTCTTTATCGCTACTGCTAAATCTGTGGTTGGAGAGATATGAGACGTTAGTTTAGAAATTCAGACTAGATATCATCAGTTAAAAGGCGTACTTGACAAACAGGAAACACTACATAAATAACTGAATTCTTGGGTCTGCTACAAGTGGTATGATTCACTAAGAGAGCTGCTTTGAAGTGTCCAATCCAGAGTAATTCGTCAAGTAATAACTCGTTAACAAGAACATATTAACATCCAAACACACACCACTAAGGCTAGGCTCCTTTGGGCACTGATGGAGCCACAGATCATTGCTCTACTTCTCTTCTAACCAACAGACATGCAAGTCTCCCTCTTAAGAGGCTCAACAATCCAGCAGGGTCTGAAAGCTCTATTTTGCCATTATTTTCCACAGCCTCTTCGACCCACCAGCCCTATGCAGTGGCTTAGGGATCTTACCAGCTTTAAGCCAGAATCTTCCCGCAACTCGCTGCCAGTTATTTTGTTCCTTGTTCAGAAACATTAATTCATGCTTGCAATAAGTGTTCCTCATTTCTCAGTTTGGGTTTTTTTTGTGCAATCTGCCTACATCAAACAAATGTAATCTTTGTCTTTTTACAAGTCTCAAGGAAACCAGTTTGAACCTCTAAGGCCTGTTATTTTGAGGGAATCTGAGCACAGTTTTGGAACTCTACAATTTTGCACATGTGAGGTCTCGGTAGTTATTAACATTTTTTTCACTAGTAACAACCACCTCTGCAGTCGTATTTCCTAGCTTAAGGCCTACAACTGCACTAAAGAGAAGTCCAGAAGCAGTGGGTGTAGCATAAAGCCTTGTTTTCAAAGGAAGTTTTCTAAGGCCTCTTTATCCAGTTCTGGCCTGTTTAAATGGACTTTCTGAAACCGTAAGAATTGGTAAGACACAGCAGAGGAATTTGAGCCTTAGTAACAGGCTGACCAAAATTGTGTGTTGGAATGAAAGGAACCATCTCACTAGGAACAACACCACTCAGCTCTGCTCAGCTGACACAAATGTATAAAGTCACACCATGTATGTTTAATACACTAGCAAAATATTTATTTTATAATGATAAAACAGAAGTGAAGGATTTCTTTTTGGTGTGCACCAGTAATTGTAGTAAAAGAATAAGGGGATTAATGGACTCTTTATACATTTCAATGACAAAAATTCATAAAGGTTAGCATCAAATTCAACTGTTCTCCATTTACAAGCATAAAACTTACCATAATACCCCCAAACACATATATAAAGAATTATAGTTTTAAAATCTATAAAAAGTAAAAAATATACAGTCAGAAGATCTAACTCTTATTCAAATCTTTAATATAAAATTGTAAACATTTATTTACACAAAGGAAATGTGTATAACAAAATTTTGAGCACCCTTTTCAATTGAATCGTGGTTTTTGGAAGGCAGTGGATGTTGCACAGTGACACACTCACCTTTCCTACCCAACCAAAACCGCAGTTTATAAATAAAGCCATGGGCGGCTGGCTAGGTACAGTTCAGGGGAGATACATTTTATTGCTCTGAAGCTGCAGCAAATGGAAAGCCCAAGTGCATATATAGACAGCTACATGGAAAGGGCATAAAGGCAAAGCCCAGCCCTACCCATGCACCTATGTACATCTCAACCTTATTTTCATTTCCAATGAACTGTTTCGACTTTGTTACAGTGACACCGTTTTTCCAACAGTCTGATCGCATTATGTGGACAGGGACCAAAGCCAGAAGCGAGGGCTGTTTTTTCTATCAGGTTAAATGCTGTTTGGATCCTGTTCACATACGAAGACCAATGGGCATTATAAGCCAGTTTGCCTAAAATCACACTTAATTTTAGTTCAACAGTACCATGAAAAGGCCCTGTCATCAAATCCAGCTACCTTCCTGAACAAACCCTCTGGTCAAGCAGGGCAATATCCACCTTAGCTTCCAGAAACAGTGGAGGAAAGAGTACATCTGCGTTTTCCTGGACATTTAGCTGGATTGCCTTTTTGGTAGTAATAATGCAAACAGCAGATGTTCTTTTCCTCCAATTAAGAAATCACAACTGGATGGATTGTATTTTGACTTATTCAGAACAAAGCCTGTGTGCAAAATCTACTGGAAAACATAGCAGATTTCACCACAACCTAAACAGGGAAGAAAGAAAAGCTGAATCCTACTACCCTGTTATTTCTCTCAAGTGTTTGTAAGGGGGAGAAAAAACTAGTGACACTGAATGATGTCACTTGAAATTATGAGGTCCCAAGCACCCCCAACAGGAAGGGAAGGCACACTGGTGCAAAGTTAACCCTTAAAAATAAAAATACAGCAAACACTCCTTCCCCTGCCACTGCTAGTTTATATCTATACTCTTCTAATGACACTTACCTTGGACCAGTTTTTGGTTTAACTTAATAGTAAACCAAACTCACTAGCTCTTTTCTTAGATTGCCAGTATAAGAAAAGTTAGCATCAGTTATTTGCATCTCAACTACTTATTCTAGAAAATATCAGAAGTGTCAACAACCAAAGTCACTAACACCTTCGTCTTCCCATCCAAAGACAATCTTTAGGTAATCTTTTCAAAAGCAATACGAGGGATTAAGTCTGCTTCAGTGAAGTTTCATCCACTATTGAACGGTGGGATCCACTGATCAATGCACATCTTTCACCAACAGTTCAACATGATAGAATATCAAATCTGTTCGACAGAGCGTAATTCATCCACACTAGGTAAGTGTGCTGGACAAACCATGTTCCATGCATATTTGGAAAGGGTTAAAGTATTAGTGTTAAAAAGCAGTTTTTAAAAGTGCAAATTGTCTCATAAAGGAGCTGCAGATACAGTAAAATATTTTCCTTCTTCTAAATCAATGATATCCTTCACTTCCCTTCACCCACTCTGGAAAAAACCCTCTCTCACGCATCTCTGCAGTGCAGAAAACTCCTGAAGAAGCCAGTCTGTGTTGAAGGAAATTGCTTTTAAATCACAATGCTGGGTTTGGTTAGGACGTTCAAAGGAGTTTTCCAAAAAAAGTGGATTTAAAAGGGAAGAGGTATTTGTGCATTTAAAACAAAAGCTTTCAACTTTATTTTCATTTTAAAATAAAGGTTAAGGCAAGGTGGTTTGTTGGTGGATAGGGGATTTTTTTGGTAGAAAGTAAGGACTTCGGAACACTGACTGTTCCCATTGTGTTTTTTGTCCTTTCTGGGACTGACCCCAACAGAAGAGGTCTCCTTGGGCTGAGCTGAAGAACCAGCATTTGCTTCAAGGGATATTAAAGAAGTAAATCCACCAGTCTATAGAAAGATTATCAAACTCATAACCCAGTATTAAAAAAAAAAAGTTTTAAAGGGGGAGACTTCCATATTGGAGCAACCCTGACACAAGTATTCTCCCAGGCTGCCTGTGCTATTATTGCTGACAAGGACTTTTCACCTCTCAGCCAAATTCTTTTTTCCTCATTTTTATCCCGAAGTGACAAAGTCTTGTGCTCATTGAGTCACTGCTAACTTTGGGGAATGAACTGATCTCAGAAGTTAGTTTTACTTTTTACAACAAAGAAAACTAGATGAGCTGTCATGAAGCAAAGCCTTCATTTAAATACAACTACCTTTGGAAATAAGTTATGAAGAAACAGGTGCAAAGTAAATGGCTTTACAATTCATGTTAGACCTACTATAGTTTTTAAGTTCTCCCATAAGAAATTCCCCCTTTAAACACAGCAAGGTATAAGCCAAGAACTGTGCCTCTCTACAACAGAGTGCAAACTGCAGCTTAAAAGACTACAATCTATTAAGATGACTACCTAGACTAACTGGCCAGGTTTTAATACTTTCTTTCATCTATCACCAGCATCTAGAAATATTTACTGTGAAATATCACTTGCTTATTGAGAGTACAGGCACATGCTTCAGCGATGGGGAAAAGAATTCAAAACATTTTGCAAGCATACTCAGGTGCATACAGCCTCTTCTCAAATAAAAAGTCAGAAGTCTGATGGACAGTACTATAATAGCATGTCAAGCTATGAACAAATAATGATTGCAAGTAATAGCTGCAGGAGACTAAGCCCTAAACACAATTTGTGCAACTATTTGCTTTCTTTCTGCACTATTTCTGTGGAATTTCGTTTTATTTTTAAATAATTAAAAAATTTAATTTTAGAACACTGCAAGTGAGATTTCTGAAAGGCTGGCTAGGACGCACACAATTTTTTTTGACCTGTTCAAGTGTGCGACTCCTTAGAGACACCAAGATAAAGCGCACTGTTCCTGCAGACCTGCTTGGTGCGCCATTACCATGTATCAACACTCATTGAGAAGCAGCTCCAGTCCCTTTCCCAACCATTTACCTCTAATGCCTGCAAGTCTCCTCAATGCCACAGGTTTTTTGGTCCAAGTGTTGTTAATATTTCATGAAATAATTAAAAAAGTAGAACCCCCACCCCCGGCCCCATTTTAATGAGTTCCTAACAACTCATCCAAATCATTCATCCACTCCTCTGAAGTCCTGTTTTTCAGCAAAGAGTCTATCAGATCTGTGTCACCAGTTAAGTTCTGAAGTCCATTATTGCCCGACTGGCCGCTGTAGGCAAAAGGCAGCTCTTGACTGGTTGTCCTCACAGGGTACCCTTGACTACAGTGCAGATTACCTCTGTTGGGCATTTGCTGATTTGGATTCTGGTTGAAAGCATTCAGATCTGGAACTGTCTGGTTCATGCCCGGCAAGACTTGCTGTGAGGGTACCTGCTGTTGTGTAGGTGGGTTTGTCCGCTGCTGCGCGCCTAAAGATGATGACAACATCTGCCCAGAGACGGCAGCATTCATAGAGGTCATCGGTCTGCTGGTGCTTAGGCTTACCTGAGGCATTCCTTGGGCAAACTGTTGGTTGGCCATCTTTAGATGAGTTTGCTGCATGTGGAAAGAGGAGCTGGCAGTAAATGGTCCTAAGCCACTGTTTGCTTGTGTCTGGTTGTTAATATTAGGGATACCTTGGTGCTGCCAAGATGGATTTTGAGCCCCCATAGCAGCTGGTACTCTTGCCATCTGTGGCTTAGATAAGGTTGGATTCAGTGCACCTTTATTGTGCTGCTGAGAAATACTTGAGTTTGCTAAGGTATTCTGCCCATACCCAGCAGGAACGGCAGCACCCTGGCCCAAGCTGCCTTGTCTCTGCATCGGTGGCTGTCCATTGGCACTTTGTGTTGCATGCTGGGGAACCATCTGTGTCATACCAGACGCCAAGTTGTATAATCCCCCTCGCTGGATGTTTTGCATATTGGTATACTGAGTCACCCCCCGATCCTGCTGACTGGAGCCCGACTGGAGTGGAGGAACAGAACTGTGTCCAGGTCCCATCTGAATCATGTTCTGGGTCTGAGGAAACATCCGTGGACTACTGGAGCTGGACTGTCCTAAATTACTGACCCCAGGCATGGCTGAAGATGACCCTGAAATACACAGAAATATTTTGTACGTTAAATACCTTGGTTCAACCAGAGCCAAGCTAGGCTTGTAGACACCATAATCCAGAACGGAGGTGCAGCTGCATTTGTATAAACCAACCTATGCAACCAACACACAGACAGCAGTACTTTAATTAAAAGTGTGTCAATTGTTGCTCCAGTTAGCACCCCCACCTTGATCTCAAACACAGATATGCCAATGTCCTAAAAAAATCTGAATACCACTTCTAAGAGTTCAGCATCATCAATTTAAAAAAAATTAGACTTCAAAGGCAAGACTCATACATATTTGTGAACAAAGGTATACACACATACTTTGAAGTGCATGCACAATTTGCTAGGCTGTTAAAAAATACCACTTACTGCATACACACATTGTCAGTTATTCTGTGCATACACTGTATATCTCTTATTGTACAACTGTAGGGTTTCCAGTCCTGCGTTTTCCCAGTTCCAGAATTTTTTTTCTATAACTTTCAGAAATTTTTGGTCAAGTATCTTTTGCATTTCCACAATGAAATATTCGCTATGTTAAGATGCAATGCTGATAACCAAGCAAGATGATTTGCAAAAATAAGTCTCTTCTCAGCAAACCAAAAAAAGTCCTTTGTTCTTGTAAATTCTGAGTAAGAGTTTCTTCCTGTAGAAGAAACAGCCCCCTACTTAAAGCAAAAAAAAAAAAAAAGAATAGAAAAGCACTGTGAAGTGTAATGCATATAATCCCCCCCACTTCTTACAGTCGGCCAAGGAAAACCTACCTACACTAGTACTTTCTCTACCTTCAAACCAAAAAGTAAGGTGCAGAATTTTTTCATAGTTTAAGATAGCTGAGGAATATTTACTCTCCATTATTATTAATTCAAATTTTATTCAAATATAATTTTATTCAAATGCATTCAAATATAATTCAAATTATATTTAATTAATTATCAACAAAGGACACCATAAAAACACCAGTGTTGCGGGGGGGTGGATGGGTGGGGGAAGAGTCTTACTGGAACACTACAGTGAAGAGGTAGTACACATACCGGGATTTAAGATGCAAAAAACAGTTACAATCAACACAAATAATTTTAATAGTGCTGATGTTCATTATAGCAAAACATAGTCTATTTCTAACAGGTGTACTACTGTATTTCTGTAGAGAAGTGGCAGGAGGAAAAAAGCTTCAGTGCAGTATTTGAAGGATGCTTCTGATCACTGTGTTAACACACAATCCTTTTGTATTGGTATCAAGTTTTTTCAGCTAAGTAACAAAACCCAGTCACAGCGCTACTAGACATGGCACAGTCACGAACACTGTCAGAATTAGGGTATCACATTTCTATTTGCATCTTTTCCCTTCAGTATTTATTTCTGTGGGAACATAACGAGTAAGGAAACAAAACAAGGGAATAAGCACTTTTTCTGTACTCTAGGTTTATGAAAAAAGACAAGTGGCTTCTTGATGCCCTGTTAAGTAAGGATTTTTCAGGCAAGGAGATGAGTTTTTACTGTTCTCTAGTTGTTCCACATTCATGAAGCTATTCCAGCTTAACGGTAACAACATCTTTTATTTATCACTGAAGACATACCAAGCTGCTGCTTCTACAAAAAATAAAACATGTAGGACCCTAACATGTAATGAAGAAAATTGAAATTGCATTCCCTTCTAAAGGTAGCAGGGATAAGAATATTAAATTTTAAACTCATCCTAGCAGATGAGAGAAATAATACATCACTTATTTTTCTTTAATGAGGGCCTGTGATAGATTCAAGCAGTAGTGATGTTAGGCTTCAGAAAAAAAACATGAATCCCAATATATGAAAGTTAAGAAGACTTCACAAACTGTAAAAGGAAATGGTAGTATAAAAAGGCCTTTAGAACAATGAAGGTACTTAAGAATTTTACCCATTTCCAAAGCAATATTAAGAATCAGAAGCTTAAGTTGTCCCAGATATCTGGGACAGGGGAAGCTGTTAATTTGCAACTGAATCAGAGTACAGGTCTAAAAGTATTAAGGCACAGTGACGTGGAAAGATGTTGTAATAAATTAATTAAAAGCTATCCAATCCAGGAAATTTGAAGACACCTTGTTTTTTACTCCTGGTATTTTTTCTGCCATTATTTCAATTGCCATGTTTACTTACCTGTGAACTGTCCAACCTGTTGCTGGTACAGATTCTGCGGTTGATCCTGATATTGGGGAGGTGGTCGAGTCAGATGACGCTGCAGCTGTTGCTCTTGCTGCTGCCGCTGTTTCTCCTAGGAAAGGTCCAATGCAAGACAATCAGAAAACAAGTCAAGCTTTTTCCAAGGGTGACTATCTTGGATAAAAACAAGCTATCTGCATACTTTTATGCAGAGCTGGTAATTAAAGGGGCTTCTGCAGCCTTAAAGTCACTTTAGACCTTTGTTCTCAAGGTTCAAACAGTCAGTTTAATCTGATGAGTGACAAGACTAGGAACTCAGACAACAGGACAACAGCACACATTACAAGAGTTATTGCAATGCACGTCTCAAGCCTTTAAAACACTGAAAATCTGAGATGTTAGTCTTTTAATCAATAACATGATCAACAGGCATTTTTAGCAATACGCTAAAAACACTAACAGGTACAAAAAGAGCAAAAGTGAGTATGCACAAAAAAATTCACACATATTTTTTTGCTCTTTACCCTCAGATCAATTTATTTTAGACCTCTCTCTGGAAATTAAAGTACAAGTCATAGATATCGACAATGTTACACGGAAAAGTAAAAACTGAACGTGTAAATATTTTCTAGCCCTTGTTTTCAAAAATGAAAAAGCTATACACAAACCCTTATATACCACAGGTTTTCCTCGAAGATTATGGAAAACTGCAGAACTAAATTTATAACAGAAGCTATACAAGTTTTATTACAAATGTTCAAAACCATTTTCTTAACAATCAATTGAAACAAACCCTACTAATGATTCAAAATAACCTTCCTTCTTTAAAAGCACATTCAATCCATACCTACTTTATGATAAAAACATTTGAAAAATAAAATAAGCAAATTTTCTATTAGGAAATTTTTGGAAAAAAGGAAGTTTAAAACCTTGAGGGGAAATGTCGAGAGTGTATGTACATGCACTAGCAGTACCCTCAGAGATCCTGACAGCATAAACAGCCAACAGGCTGCTTTTACAATACGAAACGTATCAGGCATAGCATTTCTGGCTCTTCTTCCATAGATATCTTCAACCGGACTGAAATTCTGAGATAACCAAGTAGTGATGTAATGCACAACTACCTACTTATCTAAAGTTGCACAAGGCACAGAAGGGGACAAAAATTCTCTTCCAAGAGTACTGGGGTAAAGACACAAGCAATAAGCCTTTAAAGAAGAGACTAGTGCAATGTAACAAATAGGCAGATGCACATTACTAGCATCCTTTTGAAACGTCTACAACTAAGAAGCTGTTGAGACATGCAGAGGAATGAAGAGGGCAGGCTGCTTGACAGAAAGGACCTGCTACTTGCAGGACTAGTCAAACCTGAAAGAGGCTGACCACAGAAGCCAGAGAGATGCCATAGTTCTGAGAGAAACCAAGAGCTGCAGAACCTGGCTGGGGGGGGGGGGGGCCCCAAAAAACACAAGAAAAAAAAAAGGAGGGGGGGGGGGGGGGGGGGCACCAAAAAAACCCAAGCAAAGAACAAGATGCAGAACACCAAATGCAAAGAAACAAAAGCTTCAGAGTGGCAGGGAGTGGCACTGAAGCTACCTGAAACTATAATTGTCCTGCAAAATAGAGATCAACTGATTCGGAAATCTTTCTGTAAAACTACATCCAGTATCATGTGTATCTAAAGAAATAAGTATCAAATTAGAATGCTAACAAGATCTAGCTTGACTGGGCAGCACAAGGCCAAGAAATGTGGCAAATGCAATATCCAAGCCTGTTCAGCTCCAAAGCAAAGCTGCTCCTTATTTGGGATCAGAGTCCCAGTATCACTATACAGAGATGCAAGATGTACAAGTTAGTTGTAGTTACCATAACTAGGACAGGAATAAAATATTTTCATAATACGGGTATTTACTACAGCAACATACGCTGGCTAAGCAGCAGTATATAGGGAGGAAAAAAAAAATATTTCAATACTGTTTGAGATATGTTACTTACCACCCTGTTAATATACCACCCCACTGTTCAGCAAGGTCTGACGTGTTAGGTCCATTACTTAGCTAAGGGAACCTACTGAGCCACAGCTCTATGAGCTCTAATAATCATTCACCAGCGGTGCAAAAGTACAAGCAGGATGCCAACACCCCGTATTTCCTTTCTCCCCACCTTCCTTCAAAGAGTACCTGTTTGTTAACATTTTGGGAGAGTAATGATTAGTAATTTTTGCTAATACATATTAATGTATGTTCATACAATTTTCTTTAAGACATTGCCAGGCACATGCTTATATGTTTATCTACACTGGGTCAAGAACTGAAGGGGCTTTTCTGTCACCTCAGTCTAATCCATATTTCCTTTCTCCCCACCTTCTTTCAAAGAGTACCTGTTTGTTAACATTTTGGGAGAGTAATGATTAGTAATTTTTGCTAATACATATTAATGTATGTTCATACAATTTTCTTTAAGACATTGCCAGGCACATGCTTATATGTTTATCTACACTGGGTCAAGAACTGAAGGGGCTTTTCTGTCACCTCAGTCTAATCCTCAATTTTAACACAAGTCTCTAAGCGATCAAAAAAGCCATTAGCTAGGACTTGGCACAGCCATGGCTTCGCAATACTGCAGATTCTACCACCCTCTTCCCCTCAAAATATGCTCCCCAACCAAGATTTCACATTTTCTGTTCAGAGGAGACTGTATAATTTCCTTCTTAAATAAAGCTTCTGATGGACAGTTGCTGCAATAAAAGCTAAGGTATCCACACACCCCCATTGCCTGACCTTCTCTCACCATCTCTATTGTCCAAACTATTATTACAGTGAAAAACCTTTCTACCAGGATAACATCTCCCAACTTTAAAGTTGAGAACATTGAGATTTATCACCTTTTATCAGTGCTGAAAATTAAGGAAATTACACATTCCCAACTGTTATCAGTTGAAGGACTCCAGATAAAAATAAATAAAAATTTAAATTAATTCTCAGGGATAAATGCAGTTCACCTTTTTTTATTTCATTAAACCACTGGCTCTTTTTTTTTTCCCCTCCCATTATCCTCAAAGACAATGCTTTCCATGGCTCTTCCCTCCCCCTCCCCCCCATTATCTTCAAAGACAAAACTTCTCAGCAGTACAGATCATTACACTTTTTCCAGAAGATCTGAATACCAGGTTCTCCCTGGGTCTCACAAACCTTCTTTGAAAATTCATCTTCCCCTTCCTCCATACCAGATACTGGTAATTTGTACGTGCAGTGCCAGTGCCTGGAACACGCCTGCATGGACTTTTAAAAATGCAGAAAAGCACCGATGACAGGAATAAGGCCCTTTGGGCTAATTCCCGGCTGAAAGACTTGCAAAAGTTTTAAAGCTTAGAAAGATTCACACAAGGAGGCCATTTCCCTGAGAGAGGCTAAAGCAGCTTTCTGCAGTCTGATGGACAGCAGAGTTAAATTATTTTGGCAGGAGAAGATGCAAGTTGGATGCAGACATCTAATTATTTTCCCCAAATAAACACGTGAAAGATGTTTTAAAATTTGAAACACAAACTGCTGTGCATCTCACATGGAAGAAAGGCAGAAGGCACAATGAGCTTACAGAGTCCCTTGCTCATTGCTTCAATTTTTAAAGCTTTATGGAATACATCAACAGTATCCCAATCTTATATTGTATTTTTGCTCTGATTTCATTTGCCTTTCTTCTTTCACAAAGAATTACACCGTCGCTGGTATGATACCTTCTCTCCACATAGGTACTGTCTTGCATTTTCACACTACTCAATTCTACCTGTTTTATTATTTTCATTCACCGCAGTGCCTTGTAACAACAGAAAAAAATAAGCCTCGGCAATCAAGTGCTATATGTTTGGGTTACTTTTATAGAAATATAAACCAGCAATTATACTTACAATACCAAAGCGCCTTGCAGTTTACATTCCTTATTTTGTAATGCGGTAACTATTTGACAAGATCTCAAATGCTGTTTCAGTCCAAAGCAAATCAGTGCAAAGAAGAAAAGACTGCTGGCCCCTCTCACCTGCTCAGCCAGAAGATGTTGCTGTCTCTGCTCCATTAGGAATTGCTGCTTCTGTTGCTCCATGAGCAAGTGCTTTTGTTGCTGCTCCCTCTGCTTCTGCTGGTCCATCAGCATTTGGTGTTGCTTCATCACTGCCGCTTGCTGCTGATTGCTGAGATAAGGTGGGTTGCTGTGGTTACCTGCCATGGAGACATTGGGAGCCTGGGCACCCACGCCAGGGCCCGGGACAGAAACGGGAACACGAGGAACATTAGGAGAAGGGTTTTGATCCTGCAGAATATAGAAAAAGTGACATGAGTTACAGAAAGAGGTTAGCCCTCCAGAATTTAGAAACTGTATGTAGTTACACAGGTGAGGAAAGGCACTTTCATGGTGATGACCACAATTCGTATTATTTTTATCATTTTACAGGATAAGGGAGAGAGACTTTATAAACAAAGCCTACACAGGGAAAGGAATCATAACACATCTCAGAAAAACAGAAATTGTCAATTATTGCTTATTTCTACATTTACACTATTTAATAAAAATTAGACCAGTTCCTCATATTTTGCCATCTTTATGCAATAGCTTCTTCACTTGTGATCCTTCTAACAGAAAAGGCAAAGTGTGATACAGTTTCCAGTTCAGGTAATTAAAGACAGCCAAAAACCCATTTATAAAGTGCCAGACACAGAAGTGACAGTTCAGACTTAAGGTCAGAAGCTCCACAACATTCAGGAATAGAGGCTTTAACTTCAGTCTCAAAGTACTTCCCAAAGTCCAGCTCAAACAGGTTAGTATAGCTCTGCGTGCTTCTGCTGAGCCAGAGGAATGGCACCAGTTACAAACAGCAATTCAAACACACCAGCTTCAGTTAACTTTGGTAGCAGCTTTTCAAACACTACGTTTTAAGTTTTCATTATACAAAACATTTATTTAAATCCTGCCTCTTCTGTCAACATTTAATTCAGCAAGTGTTTATGCTTCCCCTCTTAAAGTTGCTTTTTTTTTTAGTATCAGAGTATTTACTACCTGCAGGTGAAGGGGAAGAAGGATATCACTGATCAAAATGAGTCTTAACATATTTTTCCAGCAATCCAACCATCACCACATTCCACAGAGAAAAATACTACTACAGATAAGCCTGTTATTAATTTTTCATAAGTCTGCTTTTTTTGGAGATTAGAACTTGGGATAAGCAAAAACAACATGTAACGATTATCATTCAAGATCTGATACTGTCCTCTTTGTACCAGCAAATCCATTTGAAATTTGAAAATTTTTATCATTTTTAAGCACAGTTCAGCCTCACCTCTAATTACGCAAACAAATACTACTTTCAAGTTTAGAATTCAGCTAATGGGTTCAGCTGTTGGTTCTCTCCCTCTGCAGTTTCATAAGAAATCATGAGCCAAATATAGGTAATGCTGTGCTAAGTTGTTCTGTATGCAAGTTTTTGAGAAATTCTCCAGAAGCATTCATCAGTATTTCTGTTAATTAAGTGCAAGTGTGGCAGTGTACATGCAAGGTCATCCTCACGTTTTTCAGTAAGGGGGAGATGTGACATACACAATCATCTCTACCCTTCCCCTTCTTCTTCCATCAAAATATCGTTACATTGTTACTTCTGCTAGCTTTTAAAGAGATTAATTTTTTTTTTGTGCCTTATGAAGCACACATTGATCTCAGATTTTTATTTGTATATCAGTGTGGTCTTTGTCACAGACTAATCAGATCTTTTTCACGGGTTTTTTGTTTTGTTGAGGGAACATATTACTAGAATTGGATCTCCAACAGCTTTTGCTAGAGGAGCTTTAATCCTTGTAACAAAGACCTTTTTTCTCAACAAGACCTCTAGTATGTGCATTGCAGGCACATGTTACAGAATCCCAATGAGCCCATACCTCCATCCACTACATAAATGTTCACCTGCAGCATACCTCTAGTATCAGTTATATATAAGGCAAAGAAGCACCATCTGGAATTTTCCTTTATAGGAAAACCCAAAGCATATTGCTTCAAGCAGACAAATATTACTATTACTTATTCTTAAAGATATATTTCTCTCCTATCCCATGCTTCCCCAATCCCAAGACTTAACCAATAACAAATTCTTAGATTTGAAAAGCCCCAAGGAACACCCAAGAAATGAGGAAAGCAGCCCTCACTTCCATCTCTCTTCAAAAAAGAAGCAACCGAAGGCATGTCTTTTTATAGTAAGGCAACTCTGACACAAGTAGGGACTAAAAAGACAGTAAAGAAATCAAAGCTTCTTTGAGAACAGTTTAACGCTACAGTTTTACATGAGTTATTTTAGGCAAAAGTTTACAAAGCATCTATTTATCTTTGTAAGTAGATGCTTTGATGAAGTGTGACATAATTTGTTGCCCACAAAGTATATTAAGCTGGAAATCACACATTACCACATGACCTAGAACCAAGTATTAAAAAATGTCCCCAGTGGAAAACAGAGTTCTTGATTCTTGTCTCAGCTTATGGCATGTTATCATTTTCTTCTTTAAAATCATGCGGCAACTGTTTTGAAACAACACCAAGTAATCTGTACTCTAGCCCTACCTATACAACACCCTCTTGCAAAACTTTAAATCTGCTACTAAACAAAGGTAACAAAACCAAGAACATTCACCTGACTGTGCGGTAGTCGGTAGGCAATGTTTCCAGACTTGGGTTTCAATAGGATCATCCCATTTTGGTCATCGCTCACATGAGACAGCGGTGGCTGCTGGCGCTGTTGTATGTATGCCAACATGGGAGTCTTGTTCTGACCAGGTACTGTAACCCCCTGTTCACATTCTGCTTTGTAATGTGAAAGAGGTTTGGTGTTCCCATAGTCTAGCATAGAGCCTTGACTATTCACAGGGTTCTGGTTCAAGCTGTTTTGCTGATGACCCAAAATGTTCACGTGGTAATTGCCTCCAGCCCTCGGTGAGCTTTTATTTCCCATATTAGGCATCATGAGTTTCTGATTGTTGAAGTCGGGCTGGTAAACTGATGGGCTGGTGGGATTTTCCATGGTATATGGGACAGCCAGTGGACTATGAGAAGGCCCAGACTGTTGCCACGTAGACATCTGATTTGTTTGGTGGACTTGTGAAGCTTGCTGCTGGTTCTGCAACATCTGGTCTCTCTTCTGCTTGGCAGCAATCTGCTGAAGTTGATGGGCAGAAGACATTTCTTTGGCACTTCCTGCACCCTTCCCAGGTAACAACACATTGGGAAGAGGCCTCTGGACATTCTGAGAGTGGTTTGATGCCTGCATCATGGGCTGATTAGGATTTTCAGTCATTGACTGGCTGGAAGGCTGAAACATAGCCTGAGAACTACCAACCGCTGGAGAAGCAGCACTTACAGGTACAGAAGCAGCACCAATAAATGCTGGACCTGATGAAGTGGATCTCACCTGGGGAGATCCCATCTGTTCCTGTTCAAAGGGTGCTGGGGAAAACTCAGTCTTTATGTTAATATCTTGTGGCAATGGAGTCTGTGCAGCTGAATTTGAAGAATCTGCATCTTTTTTCTCTTCAAAGTCTTCATTAAAGAGATCCTTCATGTCTTCATCGGGCACTGATCTATTAAGCTCCTCAATAAGTTCCTTCCATTCTTGCTCATTAAGATTAAGATCAGGCATCAAGTTATTCTGAGATATAGAACCCCCTGCTCCAGCAATCATACACGGAAGATCATCTACAGGCTCCTGCTTCAGCTCTTTGTTCAAACTCAGAGGAAATGAGTCATCAGCATCACCACCTCCATTCATTTGCAGGCTGGAATCTGGAAGACACTTCTTGCTGATGCCATCTAGCCCCATCGGATGTTTTCCATTAAGTTGTAAGGTATCTCCGCTGCCAGATTTCTTGTCAAGATGATGGAGTGGAGACACAGGGGGCATTCCATTGGAAGAACCACTCACTCCACCAAGACCATCGTCACGACGCAGTTTCTTGGACACAAATACATCACCATAGCCATTCTGCTGGTCTCCATTCTGAGGGGAAGCAGCACTATCAAGCTTTCTTTTCACAGTCTCATGAAGCTGCTGAAAAAAAAGGAAGGTTTTAGTTATTTAGTTTTATGTTTCATAGATTAGGATTTTTATTTCTTACCAGAACGTTGTCTAACTCTGAATAAAACATTTTAGGAAAAAAAGGTTAAAAAAAAGGTTACCTCTTTGCTTTGATAAGATTGGTTTTACAAGTCATCACGAGATGACTTCCTTACTATAATCTCTTAGGGTAAACTTTCAAAAATACGTACTATATCAAACAGAGCCCCCTCCTTCAACGAAAACCAAAAGCTGCCATATACTTTAACGACAACAAAAAGTTGAGAAATGGCTGTGAACTGGAATATATTACGATTTTTCCTATTCAAAATGAAAAAATATTGAAAAATGTTAAGATTCAAATTTTAGATGAGAATAAAAACCTGTATTTTATTTGGCCCATGTACACATGGTATAATTGTTCTGTAAGACTGCTTTATAAAGCAGTCTCACATTTAAATATTTAGAGAAAGAGAGAACCATTTCTCTTGAGATTATTATTTTTGGAGAAGAACTATGTATATAAATTTTGTACACAATCACATTTTTGGCACTAAAGCAAAACCAGTTTGTCACTAAGCGACCACTGTTTCACACTTATGTAAAACGCAATTCAGAATTCAGTCAATTCTATCACAGCAGACTAAGTTCATTCCTTTCCTCCTTTCTCCTAGAGTATTTGCCAGCTGCTCCTCTCTGCACTATGACCACCAGAGCCCCAACCAGCTCAACAGTTGGCTTCTCATAGCTAGCGAATGCACGTATTCTTTTTCTTGTAGTGCCACCTAGAAGCAACCAGAGGGTACAGCAACAGTTTTACAACCAGAGTTTGAGAGCCTTTGTTCAACTTCTGTTTCCTGGCAGCATTGTTTCAAATATAAAGTTCTTTCCATTGACCCCAAAAACATCTGAAAACAGAATTCATTCACACAAAGATGACTATACACTTTTCCCTCTCTCAGGTGCATTCTGTAAAAGAAGTTGTGCTTTGCTTGTGCTAGAACTCTGCACCAACACAGACAAACCTGTATAGCAGGGACACTGCTGCAACAGAGCAGTGCGCTTGAAGAGGGAAAGCTCCCATCAGCTCCCCTGACCTGTACGAGATGCCTTTGTACATCTCAGCAGGACACACGAGGAGAATCCCCACAAAAAGCCACCCTTCTGAAGCGTGGTTCACTGAACAACAGTTCTCTCAGATGGAAGAAAAGCAGCTCATTAAACAAACCTCAAGACAAGTATGCTTACTTTAATATTACTTGCAGTCTCCACAATGAAGTCCACTAACCCTTGGGGAAAACTTTATCACCCAAGAACAAACAGGGGAAACCTCAAGATCTCACCACTCAAGCAAGAGGTTGTATGTAGAGCCAGCATAAATTATCAGAAGAAGTTTACAGCACTTGCCTGGGCAACAGCATTCTTTGATTTAAGGACAGAAGGACTGGTTCACAGTTAATTGTTGTATTTTTTTTTTTTTTTAAACAGTCTACAGTTAGCTGATCTTCAGAAAAAAACACTATTTGTTTAATGCTTGCATAGGTAGCAGCAAAATCTTATTTTTATCTGAGGGATAGACTGCAGCTTCCCAGGAGACTATGATCTCCTAGGTGGTTCATGGAAATAGCAGCAGAGTAGTGAGATCAGCAGAAGACCTAGTAGGACAAGGTGGGGTGTACATTTGAAGAATAGGCTGGAACTTGAATTCTCTTAATCTGAACATTAGGTCTACAGCTTGCAATAGCAGATCTGGAGTGAATTTTTCAAATACCAACTTGAAAGAATAATGGAAATTTACTTTGTTGTAAAAAGGCAAAACAACAGAAAGCAAGGAAGCCTCAACTCAATCCCAACATTTGGCTTTCAGCAAGCTTCCCATTGTTTACTTAATACTCCAACAGGGAAAACCGAAGCTTAAGGTGGATGAGTAACTTGCCCAAGGTCATATGATGAGTCAACCACTCAACATTTGGGAATGGATCCTCCTTAATTCTAAATCATTAGGGAAAAAACCACACTCCCTGAAAACTGACATACAAGTAATAACTTAGTTTTGTACACCAAACATTCTTCTCATAGTCGAAGCAAATTTCTATATTAAAACAGAATATATGCCCATTGGGGTCACTGCTGTAATTATAATTCATATAGACAACTCAAGGCAACTAGGATTTTGGTAGCGTTATAGCTATAATTGCACACAGCTCTTCACAGGCTGCAAAACCCACCTGGGTTGCTGGAGAAATATTGCAGAAGTTAATCTGTCCTAGGGTGTTTGCTACTGTACTACACCATTTGCAATATATGAAGCTAACTAGTCTAAGATTAAATCATCCATGCTTATAAGCTGACATAACTTACTGTAGTCTAGAAAAAGATACAGACCCCTAATATCCATCACAGGCTCTTTCCATCAATAAAAACACGTAGGAACTTTCATATCTATATGGGTTTTAACAGTCATAACGCTCAGATATCTGATTCTTGGTGACCTCTTGACTTTAGCTGCTCTAGACAAAGTCCTCCTTTCACCTAAAACTATAATCTTCTTTTTTGACAAAGGAATAAAGAAAAAATAACTTTAATAAATTCACTAATTAAGTAAAATTTGGGTGTGACTGCTTCCAGCCTTGCTTCAGCTCAGCTAAATCTCAGATTATTTGAAAGATATCCTACCTGTACACAACAGCCAATAGACACGTAGGAAAGAAGAAAATCTGCTTATCTTCTATCCGTATCAGAAAAGATTGAGCCCAGTTTGTAACCAGGACACTTAACTTCTGAGTTTTAGAACCTATTCACCAACTGCATTTGCATCCTAGTTCACTTTTAAAAAAGAGTCAGAAGCGCACTTGGATATTGTGGCAGTAAGTCTACACTGAGATTTATGCTACTGTAGTTAGCTACCTACAATACAGCCAGCTAACCAGCTTAAAACTAACCTAGTAACAGTGTTCCATTTTCTACCTCCTTTCCTCTCAAGAAAAGACAGTGCTATAAAAATTTGTTGGAGCCAAAAGTTACAGGTTCCTTCTCCTCTGACATCAGAAATATATCCTGATACTTTCTATTTACTCATGTTTAATTTTGAGTAACAGAACCTGAAATTCTCACACCAAATACTTTCATATAACTACTCTGCCAATAATGCAACTTTCTCTTGTGAAATTCCTTTCTTACATGCATTTCTTACATACTATCTCAGCTCTTGATTTCCTAACAGAAAAAGAAATATTAAATTCAGTTCTTCCCCAATTTTTCTGTGTCTATCCAAATAATCTGGTTTGGGGGGGGAAAAAAAATAAGAAGGAGCATGTGAGATACAAGTCAGACTGCAAGCTATCTACATATCAAGCTGTTCCAACAGAGTTCCCAAGGCAAGAAAAACCTGTTCTCTTCCGCCAAAACTCAAAAAAAAAAAAAGAAGAAACACTGACAAAGTAAAGCACAGCTTGCTACTGACTAAGAAAATCCCTTTAGCTTTAGTTTTATTGTCCACTATCATTCTGTAAGACAAAGTGGCCCTCTGGTATGCTATCCATGGTTTCCTTAGCAGAATCAATGTTATTTGTAACACAAGTCTCAATCCTTTCTATTGTCACATGGTGGGATACAGAAATGTATTCCCATTTTCTCAGCCTACTCAATTTCCCAGCAAAAGATGAACCTCCAAGATCTCTGCTATTTAGCTTTGCCTAAAAGTATTATCCCAAAAGCATTTATCCAAGTATTTAAACCAATATAGGAACAGTGCAAAGAATGGAATGTAAGCAGGCCTCAGTCCTTTGGCCCAAGACAGGACGTACAGTTTCTCAAAGAGCCACTGAAGAGCCATAGGCTGCACCTCCTCCACATCACATCACCAGAGCTGCATTTTATTCACGTAAGCAAAATAGACACTCCTCAACATGGTAATAAATACACTTACTTGGCAGAAGCACACATGCAAGTCAGGCCATAACTGTGGATTCCTCATGTGAGGAACACAAACTGATAAAACCCAGGTGTCATCCATCGTAACAAAAGGGGTGTCCAACACAAGCAGCCTCTGACCATATAATTCACAGTACATACATGCTATACTTGACTAGGACACAGGACCACAATGCCAGAGATGGATGCATGCCCAGTCAAATGACAAGGCTTCCATCAGAAAACAGACAGTGCACAAATAATTTTGATAAGCTATATTCAATCTCCGTCTTAAACCTACCAGTTTTACCACGATGATGCTCAGCCATATTGCGGTCTTACTGCAGGGGCAAGTTGGCAGGCTTCATAAAAGCTGTCCACAAACTACCACAGAAGCCCAACAAGAAGAAATTGGAAGAGCTTTAAAACTTCATCTCCAGCTTTTCTGTTAGCACTGGCAGAGTTCGAAACTTGAGAGTCCACTGCAGTGCTCTCTTACTGCCTTGGTGGGAAAGGGGCATGAATCACTGATCAGAACAGTGGCACAAAGTTGTTTGGTGTTTTTTTTTTTTTTTTTTTTGTTAAAGAGGAAAAGATTATTCCAGGAATCAAAACATCAGCATGAAACACTCAATACCTGAAACTAGTTTTAGATAATAATCTGAAATCAATGACATTTCAATGCGTTAGAACTTAACAAGCATGAAAGTTTAGTTCACATTGTTCACTTGAAAGCGAGAAATCCTTCATAAAGCAGAATTTTTAAGCTGAGGACAGTCAACTAAATTACTTTTGTAAAGTATAACAAACTACTGCATTTTTGAGTCCTGTAACTGAAGACAGTAAATATACATATATATAAAAGAGAAACTGCATGCAAGTTTCATTTTTTCGGAAAAAATACCTAGTGACCATGGCAGAAACAAAACTTCAAAAAAATCTGGTTCTTATACTGAGCTTTTTAGACTCCATAGAATGTTCTCGTTTAGTTTTTTAAAGCATCTGTTACAGAGATTAAAATATTTTTACAGCATTCAACAGAGCTTTAATTTTTTTGTATTTTATTTGGAATAAGTTTATCATTTCAGTCTCAGAATTAAGTTATGTCTACAAGGATTTGTCATGAAATACCAGCAAGAGAAATATAATGCTGGTCATTTTCAAATAAGAAATGCTACCTTACTCTAGAAACATAATAAAAATCTAGTTCCAATATGCCTCCTAGCTAGATACCAGCATTGTCACCTAGAAGGGGAAACCAATATAGAATATATCCATTTTTCTGCCATGGAAGTGGTAGTATTGCAGCACAGATAGGCTCCCATGAACCAGAGCTTACAGTAGGTCCCCTATAGACACAGATTCTCCTCTCCTGCCTGGCCAAGGACAGGAGCAACAAAGATGACAATCTCTTAAGCTGGAACAACAATGCAGCTATCAGAAACTGTAGTGTATGAGTTTTGGATAGAAAACATAACATTTTGACTACACGACATAGTAAGAACTCCCCACTTACTGTGCATCTACCCACAGCTTCCAAAGTTGCACTCCCCCTGCAAGGAAAGCATTTTATTACCCAATGTGTTCCTGCATTCCACTGTGTTGTCAGAACCAAACTGCTGGACTAATTTTAATTTTTACTTTTACTTTAATTCCAGAAGACTTTTGTATTTGGGTGTCTGCCTGCTGGAGTGAAGAAGGGCTGTGGATATGCACATCTATAAATATCCCAAGACTGCATTAGTCACAAGGGGCAGCTTCTGCTACAGGAATTGTTCTGCTGAATCAAAAAAACTGCTGTGCCTTCAGCTGCAACGCCAGATCCTCCACCTCACTTGAACTTCAGCAGCAGCAGCAGATCAGTCACTCCCAGATCCTTACAATTTAGGAAGGATCACTGCATATCTAACTAATCTAGTAAGGGAAATGTTTCAAACATACAACAATACCTCACACAGAATTAAAAGGAGACAAAGAAAAACCTGTCTGAGTTGTTGGGCAACAAACTATCAGACTTGTCAGCAAAAACAAACAATGGTGGCAAGACTACACTGCACTATAGTTATGTATAAATAATGTGGAAATAATTTGCTATTTTTGTGGTAAAACATAATTTCACAATTTAACACCCCTATACCACAGCTTACACAAAAATGAGGTCTTCTGAATTGTTAGTGTACCACCCTGAGCTTCCTTAGTGGAATGCTATTAATGCTTGTCAGTACAATCCAGGCAATCTATTCCCTTTAATTTATTACTTTAGGTCTTTTCAACCAAGAAACATTGCAGTGCTCTCCATATACTTAAATTTCTTTTTAAACTTTTTACTTGGTGCCTTTGCTTAAATTAGAACTTACCTATTATTAATGTAAAAACTTTTATTGCTCCTAAATAAAGCTGAAGAGCAGACCAGCATTTAACACAAAGCATTCCCAAGGCAGGCCACCGACTAGACCTTCTCTGCCCGTTCCAGAAATACTGATTGTGGTTTTGTGGCAGTCCTAGACAAAGCAAGCCATCTACACAACAACTGCTCTCAGGTGGGGAAAAAAAAAACCAGTAAGAAACAGGGAGCAGGTCTCCTTCCAAGAGACCACATCATAAAACAAGGAGTGGAGATGAAAATCCGGATCTTGCCATTCTCACTCCTGTGTCAAGGAAACACTTTCTGTTCAGCTCAGTGATACGTTATGTTATAGTCTATCAGAGAAATACAAGGAAGCCAACCTTTCTACTACAGAGAATTTAAACAGCGTATTAGAATGAATTTTCTCAAATCAGAACCTGGCAAAGGGGAAAAAATGTGCTAGGGGACAAGTCCTTTGTCTTCCCAATGTTCCTGTTTCTCAAAATTGGAAGAATAATACAAGGGACAATATATTGTCCAAACGCTAAGCATCTTCTACCATGAACATAGTCTTAATAATGTCATCTTAAACAACAGAAATACGAAGTAAATTTCAACATTTGAATTTCCCATTAAATAACGGTCTCAAAATTTTAAAAAATAGGAAGCTAGTATGTTTTTCATCTTTTTCCTAAAATGAGGGACAGGCCTACATGGTGCACAAATCATCCAAGGTACTTCTGTATCAATGCTGCATTCTCTTGCTTTCTGTGGCTCAAAGTTTAGAGCTGCTTAGTAAGAAAATAAAGGATGAATCTGCCCCTTACTTCTGCTTGTAAACAAGACCCATCCAGCTTCAGGATCTAAAACAGAGAAAATGAAGAGAAAATACCTGATTTGGGCCACATGAAAAATCATACCAGACGTTAAGAAGGAAGTGGCAGTGCTATCCTGTTCCCCATGACTATTCTGAACTTGCAGAAGATGATCTGAAGTACACATCTGGGAGTGCACACATTGTCCACTGTCCACACTTGTGGCAGCACAGCTTCACCTCCTTCTACTACAAGCCCTCAGATGCTAGATCACAAACCCTTTACATTTACATGAGTTGCCTTCTCTTTCAAGGATCAAAATAAATGCTTTGTTAACTTTCAACACAAAGTACCATTTTCCGAGAGAAGTTTCATATGCAGCTTCATGGAAAACCCTGGATCGCAACAGCAGTGATAGCTGACATAATGCATGTTTCACTGATCTAGCAGCATTCTTTTGAAAGGAATGTGTCCAGGATATTTAAAAAAAAAAAGATAATTTTGGTGTTCATCCAAACTTTATTGAATTTTGTAAGCCAAACCCACGTCCTTCCCGTACAAAGCACATGCTTGGTCTTGATAACAGCTACATGATTGCTAGAGGTAAAATACCAACCTAGAGAGGTACCTTTTACACCAAAGGAATGAAATTAGCAGCAGAGGGTTTTTGTTGTTGTTTTTTTTCAAAACTTGAATTACTAAGCAAACCAACTTTATACCCTAGTAACGAGGTGATGAATCAGCAGCTGCAATTAAGCTTACAGTCATGTATCCTAGGAAGGAAACAGCAGGCCAGCACGAGGAAGAGTCATTCACACACTAAAACCCTCTTCTGTTGTGTAAATTGGCCACTGGCAGCAGCTTCCTGTACAAGAAGGGCTTCCCCAGATGTGCAGCGTGTTTCAGAACCTCACTGCTGTTGAGACTCCTCATTATAATGGATGCTAATTAGATCAAATCCACATCCAAAGCAATTTAAAAGAAACACCACCAATGAATCAAAGATGTCTTTCTTTTAGAAGATCAATATGAAGACGTGTGGTGGCAGTTTAGGCAACAGGATTTGACATGCTAAAGAGCTCTGCGTGTAACAAAAATACGCATTATTAATGGATAGAGCCCCATATGCAAAAAGCCTTAGAGCCCAGACAAGAAATAGATAGAAATCCCACCAAGTCTTTAGATAATAAAATATGACTTTGAGTCATTTTTGTTCTGACACAAGTTTACATTCAAGATCAGTCTACTAAACAACAGCTACCTGGAAAGTTTTACAGAGTCACTGTCAGGAATGCACAAGGTTTCCTCTCTTCCTCAGAGACTCTTCTTTAACAACCATCTGAAGTGCTCTAACTATGTCACAAGTACCTTAGCCTTCAGAAAAGTCAGTATGTCCTAGATTCTCATATGTATATTAGCAAGAATAGAAACAATTCAGCTGAATAACTTTTTCAGTTCATCTTGTAAATACTACAAACTGCATACATGCTGCCTAGCACTAGCTACATTAAAGCTGACATTGTTCACATCATGTCCAGTCATACCCAAGTACACAGTAAGCTCTATCATGATTCCATTTTAAAAACTGTAACTAAATGAGGTCCAAGACAGCAGAGGATCACATCCTCCTTCACTTCTAACCTGATCAAACACACATACCATCTTAAAAATATGATTTAATCTATATGTTAACCTGGAAACGTCTCCAGTTAATCTAGTATCCCCTTTTAAAGACACTCAGAACAGTACTGTACCATTTTCATGCAGGCCACCATTTAGAAATACCTGGTTTTAAGAAAGACAGGTATTAAGACAGGCAACCTTTAAGAGGTTATCATACTAACCTACATTACTGACACATTAGTAGATAGCAGTACATTTAAAGGGCTCAGAATAAGTTAAGCAATAGCTATCTTGATACACAAACAGGGCTGTATGAATATATCCTGACAACCAGAAATGCTAGAGAAGCCAGAGAAACATTAAGATTTTGAGCTAAGCCAGTTTTTAATGGGTGGAGTGGGATTCCCATAGTGTTCACACCCACTAGAGTGAGTGGCAAATAAGCAGCTGCCTTTCCACTGAAATTCTTTCCAATATTAAAGAAAGTACCAGAATTAATAGACACATTGTCTTAAAAATTCCTCTGCAGTAATAAACATATCCTTATCAAGTGACTCCACTAAACCTTGACAGCCTAAATTAAAGACATAAGCAAGCAAACAAAAAATCCAAAGCCACCACAGTATTAATGCTCCCCTGAGAGCTTCTGCAGGGACATTTTAGGTGAATTAGCGAGAAACATAATTCACAGAAGGCTACTCTGAATGACTGTAACCATCACAGGCGGCCACCCCCTATTCCCACCTCAACAGGCAGCAGTTTTTATGCACTCTTCCAGCGCGCAACGGTGACAAGAGAGAAAATAAAACAGCCCTTATCAGCTGCAAAGTTGTAACAGAGCAGACACGAGTACTCCGCAAAGCAACACCAACCTCAGCCCCCCCGCCACAAGCCATCACCCCAACCCTGAGAGCTTCTTTTCCTTCCTCCATCCGGTGCCAGCTCCAGAGGAGAGGTCACGGCGCCAGCCGGGCACAACCACGCCG
>NW_008796044.1:13451325-13471107 GCF_000699145.1 Aptenodytes forsteri
GGGGGAGCCAGAGGTGATTGACGGGGAGGCGTGGGCAACGGCGGCAGCGGGAACCCCCCGGCCCCGGCCCGCACGGCTCACCTGCCGGCAGCGAGGGGCGGCGGGCTCGGCCCTCACCCAACAGGGCTCCTAGGCAGAGCTGAGCTCCGCACTACAGAACCTCTTCTTTTGGGTCAACACGTGGGCTTACCTAGCACCTGGCTGTGGAGTATGGGGAGGAAAAAAAAAAAACCTCCTGTAGCAAAGAGAGTTACTGATCACCTCACAGGGGCAGGGTATCGTCACCTTTCCCATCACCTGCTGAAGCTGGTTCCTAGTCCAGACCCGCTCCCTTCACTTCACATCAACCAGAAGCAATGAAGACTTAGGCAGTTTTGCTAGTTAGACAAAGAAAGCCAAACAGATTTAAGTTTCTTTATTTATTAGCTTTTACATATTTTTTTTCCCCCCCCTCAAGTTGCATCTACAGGTACCATTTTGAAATGGACAGGTGTTTTCTGCAAATGAAATCACAGTCCTTGTTCAGCAACACACAAAAAAAAAAACCCAAAACCCCTTTTTGAAACCATGAGGCAATAGTGGTGTTAACTGGGGAGCAGTTAGGGATGGAGAGAGCGGTCCCAAGCCCCACACACGTAACCACAGCCTAAGCGGAGCACTGCTTTTGAGGAAGGAGTAAGGGACAAGTGAGAGACAACCACGGAGATGTACATTAACTAGCAATTAGCACTTGCAAGAATCCCCCCTCAGGCCCAGCAGTCAATCTTAAAAACAGACATACACAACGCATTTTACAGGTCACAGCCTCAAGCTGTGATAATTCACTATTAGCCAGACTCAGAAAGGCTAGATCACGTCCAGTGACACTTCTGGAAGGGGTTAGTTGGTTAGCTGCACCTTTACTGAGCACCAACTCCAGGAGAAAAGGCAGTAGAAATGCTGAAAACAGGTTGTGTTTGAGACCCTGTCTGCACCTACTCCCCTAGGGTTTTGTTTTGATTTACGATCCCAGGTTACCTCCCACCATCTTCAGACACATTCAGTTAAGCAGAGCATCCTTTTCAGAAGCTGCCACTCTTGGGTGCACAGACATAAAAGGCCCAAATACACCCTCAAGTATTTTTAACAGTTCCAAACCTAGTTCACGAGTTACAACCAGGTAGAGCTTCAGTACTTCAAAAACACAGCTATGCTTTAAAAGTACTCAGGATAAGCAGATAGCTAATTTTTCCTCAAAGGATTTAAAAATAAGAGTGATTCTGAGGTTAAACTGAGCCACCCAAGTCAGAAAGCAGGATAAAAAGTAACTTTGGAGTTGTCTATCCATTTTGGAAAGTCTTCATTTATTGTAGTGATTATTTAAGCATACACTATGGTATCAAAAAAAGCCATAACATGCAAGACAGGAGACCTTTTCAGGAGATTTAGCAGAAGCAAATGTAGATTTACAATTAGCTTTAATATAATACTATTTAAAAGCTGATAGCAGATCTTAAGTTCACTTTTGATGCTTTGAAAGAACATGTATGCACATGAATTGTTTGGGAATTTAAGGCAATTTGCATATTAAGATAAAAAACATTAGATTAATAGATTTTTATGTTGTGCTCAAAATGTTAGCTGAATTGAAATCATTTACATATACTTCATCTCAAAGGACTGAGAGTCATAAATAGCAGCTGCTCCTTGATAAAAATACAGTCCTGAGAACAAGCTAGTAGCAATGCTTAAGCTATGACATCTTCCATGTCAGAGTATAAGCTATTTTTGCAATAAGGAGCAGTATTTACCAGGTGTTCAACAGGCAAAGGCATTCTAAACATGCAATAGCTCCCAACAGAAGTCTGAAATTACTTCCAGTATCTTGCTTACAATAGTTTATTTGCACACTGCAGAAAGATCAAGAAATCCTGCTATGCATTTGTGATCACTAATATTTCAAACACAACAACCAAGGGATACAACAGAAGGACAGGCAGCAAAAAGGTGTTTTACAAAAAACCAAAACCACAAGAGTCTTTTAGTAATCAGTTAGATTGTTTGCAAGATAATTGGAACACTCTTCCCTCCCCAACCCCTGGGAATTATTCCCCACACTATACCTATGCTATGACCAAACAACACTGGAGTGTTTGAATTCAGTGCAAGAAGAGTAATTTCAGGACATTTAATTTCACTCTAAACAAAGGCAAAAGTTTATCTATATAGACATCCAAACGCCAACATATTTGGTACAGTGTAATGAAGTTACATAGATTTCACCCTCAGAGGTATGCTCTTGTAGTGATCACCTGCATTCCACCAAAAAAAGTGTTTGAAACAGTATAATATGGTAGACTCAACGCTTTAAAAAAATTTATTCAGCTGGAATTGGAACTCCCTAACATTCACAATATAATTTAGGATGCATTTGTTACATGAAGAGCAGATAAAAGACTTAAACAGTTTCACATACCAGTTAAGATATTCCACATGCTCCTTCCCCACCTACAATACTGACATCTTGGTTGGTTGTTGTTCCCACCCCCCCCCCCCCCCCAACAAATACTGATTTCAGCTTGTGTACCTGACTACCTCCCCCATTTCTACAGGAGGAGACATACAGTGATAACAGTGAGAGGATATGGGACACTGTCCTACCCAGTGTTTGGACCCTGGAAAGGAGTAGGCCTAGCTATAAAAATAGAGTTTGACGATGAGCTGAACATGAAGCGCTTCAGCAACTGAGGCAAAGCCGCACTCAGAAAAAGCTGTATAGTCACCGAGAAAGGAAAGCATCAGTGGCTGAACAGAGGGGAAAGGGGGAAGTAGTCTAACCCTCCCTCAACAACACATTAGCTTTACAAAAAGAGTTCAAGAACTAAACAAAATCCATTATCTGCAAGGCCTGCAGGATTAAATGCCACATTAAGATGACCCATTCCAAATCCTAGATCATTTGTCAACACTTAACAGGGCTTTAGCCATGCACAGTATGCACATTCTATAGACTGACTAACCCCTTCCTTCCACCCCTTCTTCCTCTTTCCCCTCCCCCCCAAAAGAATGAAGTTGATTGATTAGAGAGTTTCACTACTCATTTCCCCATACATCCCCCCCAGTTTTCTTTTCTTTTGACAGCAGAGGGGTTGTCAAATACATTGACAACTTTTCTTTAAACAATTACCAAATTTTAAGGGATATAAAGACATTGGTGCATTCAGGAATTTACATATTTGTAAAAAAAAACTAGTTATAAAACTGCATTTTTATCACCTAGCACTTTCAAGATTCATTGTTATTTTTCACTAATTAATATATTAAATTAAGCCAAGGTTTGAGACCAGAAAAGTTCTACCAATCTACTTAAAAACAGAAAAGAATATTTAAAACCAAAAATGAAAAGGTTAGTTATGTTACATTCCAAAATCCACAGCCCATTATATTAAATGCATTCTTTCTACAGGAATGATGTTCTTTAAAACAGATGATTGCAAATATTTTACTGCTAGACACTATTACATTGGATAGTGTGACTGGAACCTGTGGATGGTGAAATCTTGAGGTTTGTCCAAGTTTCAATGTAAGGTGTCCAAGGTCCTCTCCCAGAACCATGTTTGAAAAAAAAAAAATCACAGATCAAGTTCTTATAACTTTTTTCAATCTTTCCTTGGCTTTCTGTTTCTGGGTGATCTATTCACAGTTTCCTCCTCCTGCAAGAAAGTAATTTGTGTAAACATCAAGGAAATAAAAGCCAAGAATACCCTTAAAACCATTTTGAGCAAACCTACAAAGAATAATCTACTTTCACTTCTACATTAGGATTTAATTTTTGAAAAGACCTACTGCTGTTACTACCCTTCCTTTCTACACACAGCAAACACAAATCCTCTTGTTTTCACAGTGGATGTACACTCTTTGCTGAGTACTCAACAACTGCTGCTGCTGCGAGAATCCCTTTAACTTTAAGCAACACTCCACCCATTTTTAAGTCGGCCATTATGTCAGTGTGGAGCACTGAAGAGGTCACATCCTGACTGCATACAAAGCTGAATAAGCCTTTTGCCTCAAGAAGATGCATTCCACACAATCCCGCTCCTCTCAACGCAGGGTCTATGGCAGTGCCTTTAGCAAGGTGCCCAGCTCTGCTGAAGTTGGCCACAGCAATTCCTATTCTGCAGGGTGATTAAGTTTTCCAAAGTTCTGACACTGGGAGAGAGTATCACACGAGCCAGGTTTACTTTTAAACACTTAAGTCACGTAGAACAAACTTTACTAAGGAAAAACACGCACGAGACTTCCCTCAAAGATTAAGCACTCTCACCTCTGATGCAGGTTTCCTGTCCTCTTCCTCCTCCTCTTCCTCCTCCTCCTCTTGACTAGCACTTCCTATATCAGCATCACTTTTCTGCTTCTCTTCTAAGGGAAATTAAAAAAAAAAATCTCATTCTCTTTTCATTAAGACTTACTTTCAGTTCACTGTTGGCTTTACTCCATGTCTGCCAATCCTGCTGTTTTATTCTATCAGAGAGAAAACTCAACGTGATTCAAGATTATCTAGTTTACCTACCTAGCTTTTCTTCATTTGCTTCCTCCTCCTCCTCCTCCTCTTCCTTGCCCCCTTTGTCTTTTTCTTCCTCTTTCTCCTCATCCATCACATCAGGTTGAGGAGCATCAGTCTTTTTGTATTCTGCAGCACTTGGCTGTTTCTAAAAAAAAAGTTGTCAAAGCCAGGCAAGTATTTGTGATGTTAAGGCACATTTTGCTGGATCTCTTTTTAAAGATTATACTACTTATTACCAGAGGAAATGCATACCTTCCCAGAACAGCAGAAAAGGACAATAAGGAACACTGGCAAAGCCACAGTGAGGATGTAGACTACCCAAAGCCAGGGACGCTCTTCAGCAGCTGCCATCATCTGGCCCACAACACCAGGCTATAAGATAAAAAGAACTGTCAAATTTCATCCCATACAGCAAGTTGTAGCAGTGAAGAAAATTCTGTAGCTTAAACAAATAGGCTTTTTACAACTTTGAACATTATATTTCATACCTCAAAAAAATTAAAGCTAACCTGCACAAATACTTTTTCTATAGTTTACAAATGAAGAATTAGGCTAAAGTTAACAGCCCAATTCTCAGAGCAAAAACCTCACAAAAGAGCAGTGAGTACTGATTGCTACTTACAGCAACCATTACCATATTATAATTAGGAATTGAGGTTCCAATCTGGTTTATCATAACCCCTAGCCTTGGTACATACAGGTATATATTGATAAAGTCTGTGGGAGAGAACAGCAGCAATGCTGCTACTGTTCCAGTCAGAAGCACACAATTAAACCTCTCTTTCTCACCTCTGCAGCACCATCAGCTGCTTTTTTCAGTCCCCATCCATCACTGGCCCAATCATCAGCCACAGCTCTTTCAGTACAGATAATAAAGTTGTCAAAAAAGATGTCAGAAGTCATTGACCATAGCTCAAGTCCCACAGCACTGAAGGGAGTCATCTTGAAAGGTTCCAAATCTTCAAAGAAATCTGGGTTTGGGATCTTCCTAGGTTTCCATATACCCTAGGAAAGACAAGACATTCAGCCTCACCTGCTATAATACAATTTTTAGTTTTCAGCCCATTTTGAACTGAAAGACCAATCCATTGCACTTAATTACAATGTCTATGGGTGCAACTCATCAGGTGTTTTGGTTTTTTTTTTCGTTTGTGCTACAAGAAGTGAAGCCAAGTAAGAAAGCACTTTGAATCTGTCCACTTGAAACACAGTACAACCATGATGGTATTTGTATTCTTAATTACACCTGATGAATCTAAATCATTCTGCTTTTTGTAAGAGAAATGCTGCATTGGCCAGCAGTTTTAAGCAATGAAAACACCAACCTGATAGTTGACATTATCAATCATAGGAGGCTTCCATTTGCCTTTGTAGTTTGGATTGTCAATCATCGGTCGCTGCCAGGTACCACAGCCAGGGGATGTCTCACATTTAGGATTTGCAATCTGAGGTGCCTCCCATTCACCATCCATATCCTCATCCCTGAAAAGGGAAATTCAGTTTTGAAGTCTGCCCCTTGTCTCTATACAGAGTAAGACTTAGACAATGTCTGATTTCTGGGAAAGTTAAAATTCCTACCATAAAAGGGAGATACTGAAACTTTGTATAGCACTGGTCTGTAGGTAAAGACACCACAGAAGGAATGATGATTTCAAGAAGTAGCTTGGAAGCACAGAAGCTCAACAAAAGCCAGTCCCTGAGCACAGCCTCCCCTGCCACCCCTTCCAAGACTGGTACAACTGCGAGATGACCATCCCTGCCCTGTTCAGCTTACAATCACAGAACAGAAGAGCTGAAAAGTGCGCAGGTGAACGCAAGAACACAAAGACTCCTCAGACCAACTCTGCCTTCTACTTTTGAAGCAAGATAGCCTGAATTGATGACTTTGTTAGCAAGCAACAACAAGCTAGCCATTCTTGTACTTGTAAAAGCCAGTACCAAAGCCATGAAGTATTTGCTGTGATTTGCAACAGGCAGTAAACATACCAATCTTCAGGCTTCTCAGCATCAGGGTCTGCTACGTATTCTGGCTCATCATCCAGCCAGCCCTCTGGTTTCACAGCATTTTCATCTGCGATCTTTGCAGGAGCATCCTCATCCCTTGAGAACAGAAAATTATGTATTAACACACACAAGTTCTTAACCCCAAGGCATGATTCTACAGACTCTGAACAAGCCCACTGATCTAGACAACCAGCCAGCTTTGCTTCTGATAGGGTAAGCATAACACCATGATTTCAGAACAGAATTGCCTTGCAATCTGTTACCTATATATGTGCCTCATGGCACAGTAATGATGTCAACTGTAAGGTAGTACTACTTATTTTTTAAAGCCAACCTAGAAAGGGCATATTACAGCAAATCCCGTATCTTAGTGGTTGCTGCAAACACGCATTTGAGCTTCAAATTGAGTCCATGGTTCACAAAGCATAGGTTCAAAGACAGAAACCCAGTATCAGTTTCTGATTCAGGATGTCAGATATTTCAGTCACTTGTAACTATGCATTACACAAACAACTACAAACACCTTACAGTTATACCTTCTGTAGCTCATCTTTTGATCTCATCAAGGATGAAAGCATCAGCTAGCATAGCTGTTTCAGTAAAACCTTTACCTGTGGCCAGCACAGTAACAGGAACACTAAACAGTAATTCCCAGAGGACATGGATCCTGTCTGCCTTTGTCTACCAAAGTGCTGCTCAAACACCTAAACTGACTGTGTTTTGATTACAAGGGTGAGACTCAAAACCTTCTGTCAGTCATCTGAGAAAGACTTTTTGATCAGGACCAAGTTATCACAGGCCAAGGCTTGCCTCAATTCCACCCCTCCAACAGCTTACCAGTCATCTGGTTTAACAGCATCCGGGTCTGGGATTTTTGGTCTCTCATCCCAGTCCTCAGGCTTCTGGTCATTCGGGTCCTCAATCTCTCGGGGTGGATTCACAGGAGGAGACATATCATTTAACAAATTCCCACTGTTGACAACCGTTTGATCAACCAGTATTTCAAAACTATTATCAGGATTCAAGACTGTAAGGAGAAAAGTTGATGTAGCCATTACACATATGATAGAAAGCATGCATCAAAGTATCACTCATCCCCACTGTACAATTACAGCTTCAGCAATCCAAGCTACCACCTATCCAGCAACTGTTTTAAAGAATTGTTAAGAACTTTTCTCCTTATGCCATAGTGTAACTAGTGATGATGTAGCACATCTCACCTTGTGAGAAAGACAACTCATTGCAGGAGTCCTACTTTAAATATGCTAAAGGCACAAAGAAGCTTGTAGAGTGATTCACCAGTTACCACAGCAAGTTGACTTTAGCACAGCCAGTATTGCTTTAGTAGTAAGAATGTATTCACATTCTACTCAAGAATAAGACTCCCTACTACTGACTCACAGTATTTTAATCTCACTCCTTTATCCATTGCTGCCTCTGTAGTAGGAAAAGCTAGAGAGATCCTCCTGAGTACTCCCTGAAAGGTTTTAGTCATAGCTAATATCCCAGACCAGACACTGTACTTCCAAGAACCACTGAGTTTGTCTGGTACTGTGAAAGCAGCAAGAAAAAAAGACTATCCCTCTAAATCTAAAGCCTAGTATACCCCAAATTACTAGGGGGCAGCATTCAAGCAGCTTATAAGTGTTGATAATTATTTTGGATATACTTAGCATATCAAGTTACTCAGGACTGCTCTGAAATTCAGCTCTCCCTTAAGTTCAAGGTCTCATGACCTTTCTTACATGAATCAAGACTTCTTGCAAAGAAGAAATAAGCCTTTGTATATTAAGATCAGTTTTTACATTCAGAGCTTTCAAGTGGTTTTTAGTTGTATGGTGTGTTGACACAAATATTCAGTTCATCTGGCTCATTTATGAGCTTTTGGTTCAGGAAACATAGTAGTAGTTATTAACATACATAGTTAACAGTCACCGTACCCAGAGTATAAAGATGGGTCTTCTTATCAGTAAAGTAAGTCTTCAGGTCTGCATCTGGACGCTTTGCATGCTTCTCCTCATATTTGCCAGTCTTGGGGTTTTTGTGCCGGAAGATGAAGTGCAATTTATAGTCCTCTCCACATTTGTCAGGACCAAACATGATTGTATATGGAGTTTTGTCGTGGAACTGATCCTTTAAAAACAATGCAGAACTTCATTCCATTATTTTTTGAAATACAACTTAAGTCACTGCTTGGCATAAGAACTCCCAATTCATTAGAAATTATTCTGCAACTTGGATATCAAGCCAGTGAAGTATTGCAGACTTTAGCAAAGGTCTAGAACTGCTCAGCTACTAGGAAACTCCAGAGTTTTCACTCAAAAGGCCAAAAACTGCTGAGTGCAAAGTACTTTGGAGATCAGGCCCTAAATATGCCCCACTGCCTTTATTGAAGAGGTTTCTTCAGGAAGAAGCAAAATGAAAAAAAGTTTTCTTTCACAGCTAATACTCAAAGTAGCAGCATTACTCACCAGGTTCAATTCAGGGGTTTTTGAAAGCAATTTCACATAGGCCCCGCCACACTCTATTCCATTTTGGAAGTTTACTTCATACCTAATTTTAGTTTTGGACAGAGAGAGAGGGGGAACATGTTATACATGAGGAAAAATTACCTCTGTAATACACAATTACAGTTTTTGAGTACAAATTAAGAGTAAGACATTTTGTTGTTGTTTGCTTTAAATCTCATGTCCAGTGAATATTAGAAATACACACTACACTCTAAGCACTAAGCAAATATTCATAAGAGCCTGAGAAACAAGAAAAATTGAGGATTTAGAAGACTTAACCTGACAGAAAAGATTAAAGGAATTGAGTGCTGGTCTAGAAGATTATGATCTAGAAGTAGAGAGAAGGAAGAAAAAGCTTACCAGTATGTAAGACACTGCAACAGAGTTTAAGGCAAGCCAATTATTTTCCCCACAACTACTATGGCAGACAGACAACTCAATTTGCAAGACTACCAAAGCAACAACAATTGGATCCTAGGAGAAGCCCCTTTAGGGTTATAAGCATACAACAGTATATTTAGGGATGCCAAGGAGTCTGAAAAAGGCAAAACATCTCTGTCAGGAATAGGCTAAGTATGCTTGATCCTCTCTCAATGCCAGCAGCTGGAGTGGATGACCACTGGGATTTATTTTTAGCCTTGTATTCTGAGCCAAAACTAAACAGTCATGCAAAGCAAAGTGACCAATGCATTATCTTGTGCAAATACAAATTAGCTTACTCTGTTTAAAACTGATAAAGTAGGTAATAATCCACAATTCAACTGTTCTCACTGAATGATATTTTTTTTCCCCTTCTTGCTAGTCTTACATACATACAAGTAGATTCTTCTACATCAGTCATGGCCAAACAGAGCTAGGCAAGCTGTTCCGTCTTCCATGACAGATGAACCAAGACAAAGGAAGGAGGAAACGAGTGCATCTTTACCACTCTGTCCACTCCACCTTGGAAACAGGGGGCAGTTTACTGCATAAGGAAGTCCACTGACCTACATACAGACCAGCTTTCCTCCAAAAGGACAAGGACTTTCACAATTAGCAGTACAAAAGTCAGTTGCCTGACCTTGTTACTACAATTAAATCAAGTGAATTGAAGTCCCGAGACAGGTTACCAAGTCTAGTTTTCATAGACTCCTTTTCAGGCTTCAGAGGGACCCATGCTGTTCCTAACTTACCACTTTGGGAATACGGGTTGCTATTTTACTCTTACTTAAACAGTATAATAATAGGTTACAGTATCTTGTGTCATCTAGACCCCCAGGCAACAGAAGCTCTGTTATGGAATTAACCTCAGCCTGCTATCATATCACCCTTGAAATAACAGAACACTAAGTTATCCTTTACTTACTGTATAATAAGGGGTTTGGTATCAAATACAAAAGGCTTTGAAAGTTTGGATGAAATTGCATGATGCTTGGCTCGGGTTACCAGTACAAGCCCTTTGTCTCCTGGAAGCTTAGTGTCCTTCATGTCTTGGACTTCCCATTTACCTGGAAAGAAATTAACCCAACATTATCAAAACTTGTTCAAAATTGGGCTAAACAAAGACTGTCTTGAACAAGATAGTCAGCATTCTGAAATAACACCCTACAGGGTACCTTATCAAGTTATTAGCATAACATCTTCACTAAAAATTATTTTGAAACCTTCAAGTGGATATTTTGTCTGAATCAGAACTACACTTTATATTCTTAGCCAGGTATATAAACACTCCTCCCATTTTCTTCAGTGAATATAATTTTAACTGGGAAACAGAAAACAAAGGCTTGCACCTCTTCTTCAGGTATGACAAAAAACATCAGAAACATCTATCATCTAAAACCTGGGTTGGACTCACCATCGTATTTGGCAATCTCATCATCCGTATCATCTTTTTTTGCCCTGGAAAGGATCCATCTAGAAGACAGACATCCAATGGTCGAAAAACCATACCTTTTTTTCCCCCACTAAAAATCCTGCCCTTAAGATAAGATAACCCATGCTGTCCTATGACTACAGCCCAGTGTCTTCATCCCCTGAGGAGTTCTATCCCCAGGCCTGCAATTACAGCCCAATGTCCTGGGTCCTATCCTCCTCCTATCCTCCTCCCTGAGGAGTTCTATCCCCAGGCCTGCAAAGTTTTCTGCATTTGCCACTTCCCACCCCACCCCCAAAGCAGGACCATGGCCTCAGTGTCTTGCTCTTGTAGAAAAATAAAAGTACCTCACCATCCTCACATTACCTGAAGAAAAAAGTCAGATGAGGATTAAAACATTACACGTGTATGGCTCACCTCCAGCTCACCTCCCCCTTGTTACCAGAACTTAAGGAAATACTAGTTTAGCTCAGCACTTTAACAGGCAGCCTCATATAGTCACTGCTGTAATGCTCGCCAATCACTCCCTTTGATTCGATTTTGAATAACACAAGCTCTAGTGAGGGTCTCGCCAACCACTCCCTTTGATTCGATTTTGAATTCGATTTTTGAATAACACAAGCTCTAGTGAGGGTTTCATTGCCTTCCACCAAAATCTTTAATTATTTGCTATACTGAATCATCCTTCAGATTATACTCACCCATCCAGAGTTCCTTTATCAAAGGACTCCGCAAAATACACCTCGCCGGTTGGGACTGGGGCCCTGTAGGTAACCTATTGGAGAAGAGAGGCATTTATGCACCTTTCAAGGCACATTCTCTATTCTAAAGAAATACAGGCATATACAGCTCACATTCCCCCTCTACACTCAAGTACAGCTTACCTGGAACACCCCTGCAGCATAAATACAGAAATTAAATAAATATTGCTGCTTGTGCCAAGCCATTGTGCTCTTGTCTGTAACTAAAACTAAAGTATATATCTAGCCGGAAACATTAGCATTAACTCCTTATAATCGCATCACAGATTTCAAAGGTGGATCTAAGTCTTCAGGAAGAACATGGAAGACATGAGAATAGGAATGAAGCAGCTAGGCTTAATTCCAAGCCTTACTCCCAGATAACATCTTTATTAACATCACAACATATTAAATGTTAGCAAAGTAAAGACAACTCTGATCAGACTTACATTAACCACAACACAAGCGGTAACGCAATTTTTAAAAAGAAGTTCCATGCCAAACCTTTGGAGTTGGAGGAGGAGTGCTCATTTCAGACTTTGACTCTTCTGCCTCCTCAATGCCATCATCCAAGTCATCCTCAATATCAACTACATCATCACCATTATTGTCATCATCCATATCATGTGCCTGGACAGCAAGAGTCCCAAGAGCGACCAGGGTCACATACAGTAGCCATTTCAGCTCCATGATCTGAATAAATAAGACAAGGCAAAGAGGTCAAGCCAGTGCTGCATGCAGAGCAAAGCATTGCTTCTCAGTACAAAACCAAGCATCCAAGACAACAGGTGAAACGCCTAGTCATACTACTGAAAGAAGAGTGCAAACTTCTCTTTTCAGCTCTTATTTACTGCATCTGGCTGGTTGACACAGCTCTAAAAGCTGGAGAGGAGTACAACATAAAGCTAAGTATTTAATACAAAACAGAAGTTAACTGAGTGGAGGACCACGTGTGCCAGTTGTGCAGATCATGCTGCAGAAGTGTCATAATTTTGCTCTTACACTGCCACAGTCCATGAGCAGAACAGCAGACACATGTACACACCACCACAACCTACGTACCTGCAAAAGCCTAAACAGAAAATGTATTCCTTGCTTATGAAGGACTTTAAATGCATCATGCAGAAACTGCAATTTCCATTCAGTTCAGGAATTGAAATACAATTAGCTAGCTCTTTCAAGCGGAGAGTAATCTATGGAGTAATCAATCCTCCATCACCTGTTCAATATTTTTTGTCCTTTCAACTGTGGGACACTGGCATTTTCATTCATCAGTCCCCTTCCCCAGGTTTTATTCTGGAATTACCACCACCAGCCATTGATACTACTGGCAGATGTCTATAAGCAGTTGAGGCTACTGAGGCAGACCCAGAAGAAAATTTCTTCCTATTTAACAGACAGTTGATTTGATTCCCCTCTTTCGATCTCTAATTTAGCAGGATGACCAAAGAAAAAAATATCTGTTAACAGAGACTTTACAGAATTAAAATATCACACTTCAACTAATTTATAAGGTGCCCAGCATATTGTCACACCTAAAATATGGCAGACCTTGACAAGCCATAGCTCAAAAGATCTTGTAAGTAAAATGGGTTTCAATTTTACTTTCTTGCTAGAAAAACTACACGATCACTGCACCTTTAGGTTGACACAGAAGGCAACACTCCTAGCATGCTGCTCATAGTTTTATCTGCCAAAAAACCACAAAAACAACCTGTGCCTTGCTCACCTTTTCTCCTTTGAATCACATTCCAAATTTTTCTTCCAAAACCAGAGTTGTAACTGAGACTAATACTTTTTTGAAAGCAAGTATAAAACCAAACATCCCCTCCTTCCCGTACACTCCTGCCTCAGGCTGTAGCCCTGTAGACTTACAAACATAACTCAAGCAGAGTTAATAGTGCCTGTAGGGGCATAAGATCATGCTAGAAAGCAAACTTTCAACTTTCCAAAGCATGTTTAGGCAACTAAAAGAATTTACAGTCTTAAAGGCTTATCAGCACTATCCAATACTCCAAAACTACGTTGCATACCAGATCTACCGTTCTTAGATTATTCTTTAACTTACTTCTAATGACAGAGGGGATGTTTTATAGCTACAACAAAACCGTATTTTAAAGACTTGTGCTGAGGTCACATCCAGTTTGTCACTACAGCAACATGCAATTGCAGCCAGTTTTCTAACAATAGTGATGGCCTTGAGGATTATGGTCTAAATGCATGCTCACAACCCTTAGGCAACTGCACCAAAACACCTCTGAGCCAAAAGGACACCATTCACAGCATGAACAGCTGACAAAAACTTTCAAGTGTTGTTACATATGAGCAAAGCTTGTTTGCTTAATGCACAGTGTACAGCCAAAATTGAAGACAGTTACAGACCTCATAGCAGCTCATAGCTCTTTTTACTAATGTGGGAACCACAATACAAAACCAAGGAATGAAAACTGTCAAGCAAACATCGGTACCCTTGGAAGTTCAAGTTCCTCTTGCGCAGATAGCATGTTCTCTGAATAACTCATGCCCACCAGCATAAAAACAGTACAGAAAACAAAAGCCTGAAACTTCATTTGAAAAAGTGATCTTTAGAGCTCTGGATGTGTCCTGTGTGACTGAAGCAACTACAGATGAGATGGCACAAGGACACCTTTCTAAGGGAAGGATTGAATTTTGTCTTACCTTACCAACAGGGCCTCACCAAATAAATTTTTAACAGAGCTAAATTCAGGAAGATTTTACCCCAAGTTTTATAACTGCTTTCAAGTTATATTATGCAGATAGAATGACCACTTCATGATTTGGAAAGTGATAGGAGGAAATTAATCTTAAAAATATAGCAGGGCTAAAGATAAGCCAGTTCCCTCCTCTCCTTTTAAGAGGAAGGAGTTCCTGCATACCTCCTCCCAAGCTTGTGCAAAGGGTATTAATGATTTAGCATGCAAGTAATCCCTTAAGTAATCTCACCACCAGCCAACCAGCAATAAAGTTTTGGTGAAAGAATTAAATCACCCCCCTGAACTTTCATGCCAGTACTGACTCCATATGTAATAATTACCTACTTCACAATCCCACCCCAACTACAACCCTTCGGAAATATTTGTCAGCAGAAAGTGGACTTTGGTAAATGCTAGCACATCAAGTGGCAAAGCCACATAGCCTCATATTGCAGGCAAGGTTGCTCCAGAAATTCTTCTGTCAAAGCATCCTAGTGAAACCAGACAATTCTACCAGTGACCCATACAGCAGGGGCAGAACCTATGCCAGTCTGCACATCTGTGCCCCTGATACAACCACAGGTATCTACCCTGTAGGTCTACATTTATCAGTTAATGCTCCGTCTGAATTTGAGGCCTCACTGAACCTCATTTCAAGGTAGAAATACTATTTAAGTTCCCAAGCATGCTTTTTTCTCCCCAAAAAAAGAAAGCTAAAAGCATGAAGAGAAGCTAATCCAGTTTCATGTCCTTGCCTCTTTATAATCATTGGCAAGCAGTATTCACAACTTTATATCCCTACAGAAAGCTGTTTAGGACACCTCCTACATATCAGTCCTAAATTCAACATAAGCTACCATTCATACACCTTGCGTACAGACTGGTAGCATCTCCTGCAACTGCCAGTTGTCAGGCCAAGCTCCTTATTCTGTTAATCTTTAACAATATACAACCAGCTACATTATGAGAAATAAAAGACACTATGTTCTCAGAAGAGCAATTTAAGTGAAGCACACATTTTCGATATTTAAAAAGCTACTTCTATCCATAATGGATGTACTGCTACAGGAGGAAATTTCAACTTCACTTCACACAATCCTTAGGGACACAACATAAACATGATTATGCCCTAGTAAATTAGGTTATTCCTAAATAGAAGATAGAAAGGGCAGGGAGGGAGAGAGAAGAAACCCCAGGTTTTTTTATAAAACAGGCATAAACTGATTTTTCAGTGGAGCTTTAAGTTGCTAGCAACTACAGGTGTTCAATTAGTCACCGAAAATGTAATCTAACCTTCAGATGCACAGCCACCTACTCTATTATGATCAGATTTCTCCCTTGAAGAAGTGTCCAATTTCCAAGCAATTATCATCATTAGCCATTTTTGACTCTGCCTGCACTTCCCTTCTCTAGGTTTAACTGTTAATATTTATGAAGGTTAGTGTATTTCTGATCACGCAACTGCCAAAAGCCTTTAACAAAGGAACCCTTTCATAAGGGGCAAGAGCATCTAACATCTCCATTCTACTTCAGCACAACCCTCATTCTCATCATAACAATGTTTCAAGTCAGAGATGACTAAAACTTCATCTACTTTTTTTTTATAAGGTCTTCAGAGACAGACATTGGCACACCACCTGGATCAAAGGGAAAACTACTGCAGTATAATACCAAAGTACTAACTAGGAAGAGAGTTTGAGACTGCCAGGGCTAACAAATCACTTGTTCTCCGTCTGTGGGTCCATCCACAGCCAGCTTCTACACTAGAAAATTTATAGCTGACATTTAAGCACTGTTCACCTGATTGTCAGAAGGCCGACACATTTTCCCCTGGAATTTACAGGAGCTACAGCAGAGCACTGAAAATAGACATCTGGAACAGCCACACTACACAGACTTTACTTTTTGCAAAGTAAAAACTAAACCAAATTGGAGTGAGACTCAGAGACAGGAACAGCTTATTACCGTAGAAGTGGCACTCTTAAAATGTAAGGTTAAGTGACTGCTACCTTTGGATTTCAAGGCTTTAAAGGAAGTCGTGCAGCTTCAGAGCCTTATTTTTATTTAGAATTCCCCTTTCACTGGGTATAAAGGGGAAAGTTCTTCTTAATCATTGGCATGACACTGGAAACACTTGACCTATACAACAGAGAATTGTCACCACTCTCTCTAACATACATGTCCCGGGGGAGGACAGACAGCAAAAGGGCCCACAAAAAGGATGTTTAAGTCCTTTGCTGTCATACTTCCAGAACATACTATTTAGAAAGTAACTTCCCTGTCAGGTCAAACAGAGCCTGCAAAACCAGTTTAATCATCTCCTTGTTTACTAATCTATTTGAGTGGTTCATCAAGCCAGTTCTTAACATTGCATATTTCAGAATATATAGCTACATTTGAATTGCTACTGGCTATCTAGTTTACTATTAACTTTTTTTTAGAAGAATTGACAGTCAGATTAAATAGGTCTTATTAAAAATAAGTCACTTACTATGAACTACACCTCAGCAATTTAACTGGAAGAGCATCAGTGGTTTCTATTTCAGCAGCATCTGAAGTGACAGCTGAATGACTTAAATATAGAAAGAGCAAAATTTGCTAGCAAAGTCCTGTGTTCCAAATACTGGATTTCAGTATGGTATTTACAGTGGAAGCACACCAGTAAAAGCAAGCACAATGCGTGTCCTCATGCAAGGCAAGAATTAATGGAAGAAAAATTTAAAGGCACAAAAGTAAAGAAACTCATCACAACACAAAAAAAAATGCAAGGAGACAAGAACAGGAAGGCTGAGACACAGATACTCGTTTTCCCTCTCAAATAAGATTTTTATGGTTTCTGAGCAAAGGCTTGGCTACCCTACTTCATAGTCCACTAGTTTCTTAAAGTCAGAACTACTGAATAGCATCTATATTTCTACATCTCACAATCCCTCCACCTTCCTCATCCTTGCTCCTCTGCAGTGCCAGGGTAACTGTTTACACAGCCTCATGATGAACTAGTAGCTGGTTTAAGATGGCTGAAAGTCCTTCTGCCATGTTATTTTAACCCTGAACCAATACCCCAGTCCAATCCAACACGCAAAGGCAAAAAGGACAAGTGAAAGTACTGTGAGATAAAGTAAGTGGCCAAGGATAAAGGAAATTAAGCTGTTGGCAGCAGAGTCAGCTTAATGCCATCATTTCACGTGCAGTTCTGTCATCCGCACTTGTCTAAGACAGACCTGTCTTTAGGCAGATCCACACTCTATGGCAAAGCTGAACAACTAACTCTGTGGCCAAACACTGTAATTTCAGCACCAGTACATTACCTCACCACCCCTCTGAGAGGGATATAATAAAATTATATTCATATTTGTGCAATTCATATGATGCAGGCAACACTTTTTCCCCTTGAACGCTTAGTTTTGCAGCTAGACAACTTCCAGCATTGTGAAGGTTCTGCCTTTAACATCGTAACTCAATGAACAGCAGACAAGGCTAAACTAGAACAGCCTTGCTTACAAGAGGCCACAGGCAGGAGCTCTGTGTGGGGGGGGGTTGCCCCCCCCCCCCCCCCTTTTTTTTTTTTTTAAAGGAGGGGGTGGCTAGGATACACTGCTACATAAGATTTGAGGAAAATCTCCTGGAAAGGATTAGTCAAACCTCTCCTGGAGAGCTTGATAGCCCCACAGAAAAAGCTGCCTTCTGTTTGGGTTGTAAGGAGCACAAACCAGGCAAGAGATTAGGTGTGAAAGGTGACAGCAACACAGCTCATTCTCATAAGCATTTCAAATATGCCAGTTTCTAAAAATAATGTACAACAAGTGCAGATACAGTAAGGGAAAAAACACTATGTACCGTTTGTCAGCAAAGAGATCATTCTGCAGAACTGTAAGTCCTTGGAGGGCAAAGACAGAACTGCAAAGCTTTTGACCATAAAACAGATGGGCTTGCTAGGAAAATTACATTAGGTGGGGGGAGATTTGGAGATGCCCCAAGATCCTTCAGACCATCATGCCTAGAAATCAATTCAAGTTTGCCCTGCTACAGAATTGATTCCAGCAAGAACAGGCTGCCACCACAATCACTACTAGAGGCAGAAAAATGAAAGGCCAGAAAAGGAAGTAAAAGGCAGGGCTAAGTACAACTCACAGTGTATCCTCAGTAAAGGATTTATTCATTTACTTAGGGGGAAGTGCTGCAGCACACCAAAAGAGAGGGTAATCTAACGGAAGCTGCAAGCTTTCTTGCTGTTTTGCATTAGGCTTCCCTTCCTAGGAGGGCAGTTGATACCAGAGGCAGTTTACATCTTATACACTTGTGACATACAGCTTGTGACATTGTCTGTGACTTAAACAATTATCCCCTTCATCCTTTTTTTTTTAAACTAGAAATACTGAGACTTAATATAAAGACAAAGTTTAACGCAAAGCTTTTCCTAGCTTTGTTAAGTGTTTTGGGTAAGCTCATGTAACATGACCAACAGTAAGGAGGTTTTTGAAGTCATTTCAAGTGCATCTGAGTGAACCTAGAGTAACATATTTCAACCTGTATTTAACTCATACATTATTATAGTTCTGCTATCTCCTTGCAATATTTTAGCAAGAACCCAAACCACATTGGGTAAAATGTCCCATAAGACCTGTCTGTTAGCTATACTTACTTGACAATGTTAAGTAAACATACTGCATTTAGAAATACATTACATTCCTAGAGACTAGTTTTCAGACATCTAACATACTCTAAATAAGTTCCAGAAAGAGTTTTCCACAATGCTCGGCAGAAACACTGCAGCATTAATTACCTTAACACTAATAATAAAAAAGTTTGGACCTTTACCATTACTACTACTGCATGTCTGCTTCCCTTCACAACCAAATCACCTGCAGCATTTCTCTTTCTACAGCCTAGAAAGTTCTTAACCACAAAACTGCATGTGAAAGTTCACTCTTTAGAATCAGTACAGACAAGAAAGCGGTAGGCTACGCATGCTTTAATTCAAAGGTGTAGGGTTTTTGTTTTAAAGGCACACAATACAATCCTCAGCCAAAAATGAGAACTAAGATGTCATTTATATACTATTTTGAAGACACCCAACACAAATTATATTCAGGCGGTAAAAATCAAAGCACGCATTTTAAGCCCCCAAAATTCTCAGACCTTGCTGCTGCAGTCTCCTCATCCGTACTTCACCTTTGGCCTCCCTCGCTGTTTGATTACCACATCTTCCCCACCTGTTGGGCCTCCAGTTCCACGCCTTGCACTCCCCTTTCCAGAGACTTCCACTTCCCCTCGCGCAGCCAGAACCAGGCCACACGCTATGCTCCGCACCCACCTCCCCTTATAGCTCTGCGGGGCTGCCTACTCATGGTGAGCGTTTTTAGGTAGCTCAAGACTATTTCGACACGTTAGCGGCCGACGTTAGAAGCAGCCAGGTAAA
>NW_008796044.1:13472373-13505590 GCF_000699145.1 Aptenodytes forsteri
GGGAGGCTCACCCGGGAGGTCTGTCCGGGGAGGCTGGAGGCTGCTGCCTGTCCCCGTGCCTGAGCACCACGATACTAAACAGCAAATTCACCTGTGCTTCCGTCTTCTCTGTCCTTGGCTCCTTGGAAGGGGTTGCCAAGTTTTCCTGCCTATTCAGAAGATCGAGCACATCTAGTATTTTTTGCTCGATTACAAGCTGAAGTTTAAGAAAACCATGAAGTTTGACACACGCTCCAACATGTTTAGAGCATGGCAGTGCTGCTGAGGCAGCCTCTTGTTTAAAGGCCTTTTTTAATATCGGAAGCTTTAAGCTGTGCTATAACTTCCAAAATTAACATCATGTCTTTCTGTCGAGGTGAGATACTGTGTAAGCGCTCGACATTTACACATCCAAACAAGTACAGAAGCACAGGGAAATGCAGAAATAACTCTCCCTGCTGTACTGACTGGGAAGGAGAGGCCAGAGGAGGTAACTGGTTCGCATCGGAGCACGCAAGTAACTGTCAGAGCAAGATTAAACTTCAGGAGTCCCCGTCTCCTGCTGCGTACACATGGCAGTGTGGGATGGCAATGAACGAGGTCTTACAATGAGGAAAGCAGAGTCCTGTTACCCTATCAGTAATACCACTTTTAAGTTGTATCTGAGCTGCTCCAGCGGAGAACAGTTAAATGGGAAGCTGTATCTGAACTACCCAGTTTAAAGCAAGCTCCTGTGTGGTCTGTGGGCTGCAGCCTGTTCCAGCAGATAAGAGGTACTCTGTAGGAATACCAAATTCAGTATTGCTAGGAGGGGTGCGAAGAAGGAAGAGGGAGGGGGTTTTGTAAACATAAATCGGTTTTGAGTTGATGCAATGAGTCAGCAACATAAGTCTCCCCACAGAGAAAATTCCACCGTGTTAGGACAATGCAAGCAGGGCCCCGGCGCTCAGAAATAAGGCTCAGCATAAATTAAATCAGCAAATCCCTGTTTACACTGAAGTTTGGAATCAAATGCTCACATTTTTCCAGAAAGCCACCAAGCTGGCTCCTAAACCTCCCTGTTGACTGAGCTATACCCAGAGACTGAACAGAAGGTGCAGACAGACAGGCAGGGAAACAGCCACAAACAACAGTCAGCACAGGAGATACCAAGTGCTTTAAATAAGTAAAAACACCATGGAGGAATACTTTAAAGGGTAACAAATCAGTATCATTTAGCAGGCTCCCTCCCCAGTCTAGGCAAAACCCAGTTTTCCACCAAATATCTTTCAAGCCTCTCTTTTGAAACAGGTTATTAACTCCAACATAACTCGCAGGACAGCATGATACTACTGCTGCAATCACACAAGCACCGGGAAGTCAAATACACACACGCATGCCTGTCACACATGCCCCCCCCTTTCTCTCCCACCCTTTCCCAAAAAAGAAGACATTCCTTCCTTTTACAACCTGCTGAATCATGGCACAGGCAGGCAGCCCTGAAGCCCGCTCCTGCCTGTGCTGCTTTGTCATCGAGGGGAACAGAACAGCGTAAGTTAAAAAAAAAAAATAGAGGCTGCTAAAAGCATATCCTACGCTGTGATTTTCGAGATGTTTGAACTTAGGTAAAAGGAATACAAAATCAACGCAAGAGAGAGAGGTAAACCAGAAAGAAAAAAAAAAAAAGAGGGATAAAGGGAACAGAAGAACATGCACAGAGATTTAACTGCTTTGGCAGCCAAGAAGGTGGTATTTTTAGACCAGACTATGGAGTGCCAGGGCAGGGGTGATGAAAGAAAGAGGGACGGCAGATACCGCATGGCAAACACGACATTGTCAAGGAAAACCATTTAGGTGTGTTCAGTCTTTGCCGCAGGAGATTTGCCTCATTCTACTGATAAACACTTGGGGAGCGTGCTGTTCTCTGATTTTGGCAGTAAATTTGGAAAGGCAGAAAACGGGCAGTGTGGTGAGGCTGGCAGAGCCTGCGTACGCACAACTCAGAGGTGAGAGGCAATCGTCAGTTTGTAAGTGAACCACAGCTTTGAACAATTGTATTTTTGGGAACTTTTCTTGCCCTGACTCTTACCAGACAGAGAAACCTCCCGCGCTTTCAGCCGGTACTTTCCATTCTTAATTCCCTCTAACCTCGATCTCCGAAGAATTCCTCCTTAATCCCTGCAGGGCATTGCCACATCGCTAGCGCCTCTCCTTGCATTTCAAACATTGGTAGTAGATCTTTTCAGACTCATTCTCCTCTGGAAAACTGGCGAGAAGTGTGGAAAATCAAGCAGGTCAGAGTTGCGGGACATTAGTGACACCACACTGACAGATAGCAGGCAGTCAAGGCAGATGACCAGCGGGAGAACGCTGACTTTTGCTCTTTCAAACTTTGAACTGCAGGAGGGAAGGCAAGCTCACATCTCTGTACGGGGCAATGTCCATGCGCCCTGGTACGCTTTCCATGGAAAACACATTTCTTTACAATGACGACTCTGGAGAGCACGCCTGAGAAAAGGACGGGAAAAGATACACTGACATTACCAAAACGGGTGGGCTAAGTGTCTAAAGGAAATAATAAAGTCCTGCCGTTTTCAAAGCTAATAAACGCGAATGTAAGAAGTGTTAGAAATAAATTGTAATAAGAGGTGGCAGATAAGTAGAAAAAGGAAAAAGCAACAGAGAACCAGAGGCAGAGCACTAGCAGATGGATGGGAGGAGACGGGGAGGCACAGGACTGAGGTGGAAGAAGATAACCCATCCACCTGATACCATTCGCACAAGCAAGGAAGTGCCCCTGGGAACAGGAACTTTACAGAAAACTTCTGGGACCCAGAAGCTCAGAGTTACCCCAGACAAGACAATAGGTGCAAGTTTGGTCTGGACATAAGCTAGGGAAATCCTGATGGTTTCCATGGGTTGTACACAACTTTTGTGGCTCCCTTAGGCATTGCACCAGTTTGCTGGGCACCGTTTGGTTCCCGCTGTGCCCCTTTCCACCAGTTCTTTCACAGACCAGAGGTAGATTTGCTTGAGAGTGGCCCTCAAATATCCCCAGAATTGTGTCCTCCCTGAGGGTCTCACACTTGAAGCATTTTTATCTGAGCATGGCTGCAACACATGCAACAGGAGTTACTCCCTCAGTAGGGAAATGCAGATTACCCTTCGGATGCAAACACAGCATCTCCCAACCAGCTAAAGACTGCCAGCAGTAACAACAGGCTACCACCACTTTAGTGGCCTGAGTGCATCAGCAATGCCCAGATAAAAATGCAAAGCACAAAATCCTCATTTCACACAGCTCGCTGGGAGCCAGGGCACAGAGAGGGGCTGTGAGTGCAGAAACAAGGCTACCACCACTTTAGTGGCCTGAGTGCATCAGCAATGCCCAAAACTTTTTGCAAAGCACAAAATCCTCATTTCACACAGCTCGCTGGGAGCCAGGGCACAGAGAGGGGCTGTGAGTGTTATTAGCAATGAGGCCAAAAGAGAGAACGCTGTGCTGAAACAGAAAGTCTTTCCGCTTTAGCTCACGCGTTTCAGATCAGCCGGAGCCGATAGTGACTGAGAATAGCTGCTCTCCCCCAGCTGCTTAGTGGTTCCGTGCTAATTCCTCTATGACCGGTGTCTGTACAGCAACACGCAACCCCCGCTGTGAGTCGGTACTGCCTTGCATGTGGCCAGCCGGGGGGCTGTCTGCTTCAGGGCTTGTTGTTCGTTTGTTTGTTTGGAAGCAGTTGTTTTGCCGAGGAAGCTTTTGTTTGTTTTGAAGAACAAAAAACATTTTCAATTCTCAGTGGTCAAGTTTCCAAACGTCTTAAGTTTTGACAGACTGATTGGGTGCAATTAATGGCAACTGAAATTCCACTAAAATGTAGAATATCACAGGGAGAAAGGAAAGAGGTTTATTATTTAGGAGAGAGAAGGGCAGGACAACTTCCTGACTGGCTCCATGAAGGAATGAAGGCAGGAAGTCTCTTCTCCCATGCCAACTTGTGACTGCTCCAGGGCATGGCGAGGCCCCATGGCCAGCATTCCCCAGAAGCCCCGCACCCCGCTCACCCCTTGGCTTCAGGGGACACGAACACCTCCAGCCCTGCACGAGAAGCCAGGCATCCGGGGCCAAATGCAACCCTGGGGTAACTGAGCTGGCTTCAGCACAGTGCTCCCCCTCGGCAGCTGCCTGCCTGCCCCACCGCGTCCTCTTCTTAAAAAACAGGCAAAAATCGTGGTAGAGCCGCTGCATTCCTGACATGCCACATAAACAGCACAAGGCTACCTCGCACCCCTGGCCCATCCTAATCCTGACTTGCTGAAGTCAATAAACAGGGAATTAGCAGCACTTAACTCGGTGACCTCTCCGGACCTGCCACTCTCCCTCTTGCAACCATAAGCTCCTGGCGCTGAAGAGGCTGGATCGCAGGAGACAAATATTTCAGTCATTTCAGTGGGTCTTTGTCCGTGGTGGATGGCCCAGGTGGGAAACTGAGCTTGGCAACCTCTTAAATTGCCATCAAGAGCTCTGTAAGTCAGTAATGTGCAGGAGGGACTCGCTTCTGAGAAAGAGCCCTGCTGGGGTAAAACCCTTCCTAGAAATAGCTCCTTCCCTGCCATGCGTGAGATGCGAGGGAGAGCACATGCCTGCAGGGAGGGTCACAGCACAGCTGCACTGCAGCCGCGGTGGCTGCAATCGGCCAACAAGGATTTACTGTGCGCTCACTGTATCCCTGTTAACCACTCGGTCATACATTGGAGCTGCAGGGCAGAGTGACTTTGCACATTTAGCTCCCCCTCCGAAAACAACAACAGTGCTGGAGAATCCCTGCTCAAGGGAGTAGTGCGTGCCAGGGGTGGTCCATGCCTGTGCTCACCCCAAGAACTTTTCAGCAGATGGAGAGGCAAGGTAAGTCTGTGTGTGCTGAGAATTTATGTCCATTTCTCAGTTAGAACTTGAATTTGTTGGTAATCAGGTGAAAATATTTCCATATAAATTGGAAATGACTTAAGAGCCATTTCCTGACACCAGCTTCTAACTAAGCTCACAAGCCCACCAGAGGCCCTGCAGAAGCTACAGTCACGGCAGCTCCGGGCCCTGCACAGCCCCCCTGCCTGGCCAGCGAGGTTCCCTCCTGGCTGCCTTGCCAGGGCTGGTTTCAAATCCCTGAACTGCGTACGGTGTCTGCGTTTCCTTCCACTACCTGGGGCATTGCCTGACTTAACTATGCCTGGCGGAGATGTGTCCTGTGCAGCCAGAGACGTTCTGCCCAAGGAGCGGCCAGAAGATCTCCGGCACATTCGTCCCAGGCTGGGATCCCTCCCTTTGCAGGCAGGACACCGCTTGCTGCGCCTGGGGGACTGCAACACCCCCAACTAAAGCACCGCTGATGCGTTTGCTGCCCCGTGGCTGCTTGTGCATCCCGGCTCCTGGAGACCATCCCCAGCTTTCCATTCTGACATTTATATTTTCCTGTCTCGTATAGCTGTTATTCAGAAAAATTTCTGATGCACATTTATTTTCCAAAGAAAATGATAACAAGCCTCTCTTGGTAAGCTGCAACCCCCTGTGCTTTTCTAAGGACAGCGAAGCGGGCTGAACGAGAGGACTATAACCGGGCACAGCGGAGGGAGAGGCTCCTTCTGCTGTTTCTCCCAGGGGAAGGTCCTGCTGAACACCCACTGTTCACATCTGCAGCTCCCCACTGCCTTCTGGTGGCAAAAATGCATTAAAATCTCCCTCCCAGCCCGGGCTTCTCCTCCCGAGCCGGCGCTAAACACTTGTGCTGGGTGTGTGGTTTGGGGCCCGGTGTCGCACCCTTCCCTGCGTCGCCTGGCCCTCCCCTCCCTGCAGAGTTGCTCTGAAATTCCTCCTCTTTTCTGCAGAAAAAGGCTCCATTCTGTGCCAGAAAGGAAGGTGGGAAATAAGCAAACCCTGCGTTTGTAAGGGTTCGACTCTGCCTCCAGGGATGAGACGTGTCTCCAGCATTGCTCTGCCTCGTGGGGGCTCTCAGCTGCTTTCTTTGCCAATGGCCCCGAAAAGTGCAGGCACCTCTGAGGCTCTCTCTTGCTCCGGCTGCCCAGCGTTAGCTGGTTGGGAATGGTGAACGGATTTCCATCCCTGGTTGCCAGGAGCAAACCAACCAGGAGTGAAGGGTTTAGAGGATTTGCTGCTGCTTGTATTTGTGATAGTCATCTCCTAGGAAAGGATTAGCTGCTGGGTTTGGAGGTGGTCCCACACCTGCCTGGCCTCTGAAGTCCAGCAGGAACAACGTGGCACCTGCCTGGCCTGGCCTCTGAAGTCCAGCAGGAACAACGTGTGTGCTAAGGACGTTGTGACCGGCTGCCAAGCCGCGCTGTAGCCAGGGACGGCAGCAAAGTCGGCATGGATGCGGCAGCAGGACAGAGAGGAGGATCGCGGCTAGCCCCTGCTTCCAGCCTATTGCATGGAGCTGTGTGCAGTGAAGGCGACCTCAGCGGGTCTAAACTGGTGGTCTGCCAGAGTTTTCTGTGGGAATACGCTGCATTTTCTTGCGTTGCTGTGGCTGACAAAACCAAGAGAACGTTACAGTGCTGTATGCATTCCCTCCCTCATTTGGATGGTTACAGAGGAAAATTTCCTTTGGTTTGCTAGTTCTTGTCAGTCTGAACTCTTGCCTGAAAGCATCTGGTAATGGGCAAAAGGTGTGCCCTATGGAGAGGTACTGGAGGTTTCTTTCATGAGAATATCTATATTTATGTTGTACCTGAGCCGACTGCTCCCAGGAGCTCCCTGAAGTGTAGGGTGAACCTGAGACACAGCCTGTGGTTTCCATATTGTCTTTGTAGACATCTGAAAACCCTTTGGATGGGAAGTCGAGGCTGTCCATGTCACCGGCAAGTGCCCGTGAGAGCTCTGCCGCCCTCCCCGACGTCAGCTCGAGGGCTCTGCTTTGGAGCTGCTTGCGCATGACAAAGTGGAGACAGGGACCTGATGACTGTGTTTCTCCTTGTATTAACACCAAACATTTCTGTCCATCCTGACTCAGACCAAGGCAATAGTAGAGCCTGTCCTCCAGGCTTACCTACCAAGTTCAGATTTTGCTGCTGTTTGATTAGGGGGGAATGAAAGGAAAAGATGCTTAGTGTTATTTCAGAATTCAATGAACCTTTTTTAAAGCAGATCTAGGCAAGGACATGTGAACCAAAGAAGATGTAAGCGAGAATCTGGAATCCACTGGGTTTTCTTCCGGTTTGGAGTAAGGAGAGTGATTAGCGTGGCCATAAGGGCATGGTGTTCTTGCTATTCTTTGCCACCTTAAGCTTAGCCTAACCCTTGTTTTCAGTGAAGCGGGCCGAAAAGCCGGAAATTGTTAAAAAATCCTAAATGTAACACGGCTGTTCTAATAATGTTTCCAGGGAAAATGGTGAGTCACGGATTGAAAAGCAGCACTGTGGCTGTGTGCAAGTGCAAAAAGTGGTGCAGTATTCTCTGCAGAGTTAGAAGATGCAGAAGCTTCTAATGTAGAGATCCAAGAGACTGTGGAGCTGGGGATTTATTTCAGAACTGACTGGCTATTACAAAATCAAACAGAAGTTGGGGGATGAGAGGCCTCCTTTGATATATGGGCTGATAGGAAAATGAAGGTAGTCTAGAGGCAGTCACAGAAAATGTCTGCTTGACATGAGAGCGAAAGGAATGGTTAAGGTTACACAAGTGAAACATGACAACCTTTGCTCTCATTTTCAAGTCAAATAGCTTAGAGTTAGATCTTATCACTCAAGGCTTGAATTAATCATGGGGTAAGTATTATAACTGAAAGAAATAGATCAAATTATAAAGGCAAACTGCTACTAAGCTCAATGGAAACTCGAAAGAATGAGGAGGAATGAAGAGATGGATCTGATTAATAAAAATATCAGCTGTGCCTCAAGGAATGTTGCTATTCTCAAACACAAATTCCAGAGTCAAAAATATGGTGCTTTAGTTTTCATCAAGAAACTAGGCTAGGTAAGAGCTGGAATTCTTTAACCCCGCCGAGATGAATAGGCTTGCAGCTGAGCTGCCCCCTCGTTTGCCGTCTTAGAAACTGTGGATTATAACTATCCAGTGCGTATCAGAAAAGCTCACTATTTTGGTTTTACAGTTCCAGTTCATTCCTTTCATTTATTCTAAACGTTTCCCCCATTAGACTCTCCTTTTTGCAAGTGTCTATATGTGGAACTGGAATCAATCGCTGCCTTACTTTATAAAAGCACATCATTAGCTTCCTTTGTTATTTGGGGATGTTTTAATCTAAGACTTTGTCCTGTGGGCAGGTATGTTTTTAATCTGTCCATCAACTCAGTGACAAGGGTCTTTCCTTTTGTTCCCGCTGGACAACCCCTATCCAAGATACAAGTGGACTGAGCTGCAAGCTTTCTGTAATCCTAGATAGGTTTTTGTTCGAGGTTGTTTTCTGATACCATTTTACAAGGCAGCAAAAAGAATCAGAGATCCTCCTCCCTTTATGAATATAAAGATGTAGATCTGAGGCAAACTCAGAAAAATCTCCAACTTAAATTTAACATGATTACTAAACCAGGGTCTGCTTTACAGCTCTTCATAGAGCCCGTCGGGCACATCACCCCCTCCCCTGGACCCAACCACAGCCACTCGCCCCAAGCCCAGCAGCTGGAAACACATCCAGGAGCGCAAAGGAGGCAGCAAAGGTTTTTTCCTTCACACACATCAGAAATCCCGGCAGTGAGTTGGCTACAAGGCTCAGTGCCCAGAGGCAGCAGAACAGAGGGAAAAGAGGGAAGAGGAAGGACAGAGGGAGGTAGAGAAGAGGTGCGGGACAGGGAGCCAGAAAATAGGGTACTAGGAACAAAAGAGGGACAGGGAACCACACAAGGTTGTTGAGAGAGAGAGAAATGGAGCGCAGCGAGGAGGAGGATGGGGAGATGGAGTGGAGAACCACAGGAACAGGGAGATGGAGCGATAAGGGGGGGGGGGGGCACAGAGCAGGGGAGAGAGATGGAAGGGACCCAGCAGGACAACAGGAACGGCAGAGAGGGACAGAGAGAATGAGAGACACACAGACAGGAGACAGAGAGAAGGAGCAGGGTGGGATTTTACAACGATAGGGAACTGGATAGAGGGAGACAGAGAGAAAACTACAAAAGGGGAACAAAGCTGAATTAAAAAAAAATAGAAAGGACAGGAAGCTGGATAGAGGCAGTCATAGAAAGAGACATTAAAAAGCAACAAACACAGGAAAGAATTAAAAAATAGAGAACGTAAGACGATGCCCCACCCCACCGAAACTTTTCTCAAATATTTTCCTATTTCTGCAGGCCCCACGTACTTCGGTTCATTTTATTTCTGGGCTGTATGCATAGGACTGATGATTTCCAGAAATAGAAGCAGAAGCAGATTCAGTCCAGTCTAAACATTCTTTGAACTAAACCAAACGGCCTGTAATAGACAGCTGTACTTTTAGACACCACCTCAGAAACAGAGAAGTTACACTGTCATAAAAAAGGGGGGAAACAAGGCATTCAGGCTGAGAGGGTTGAAGAGCATGCTGCCGATGGTGGGAGGTTGGAAAGAAACAGTTAAGAGGATTAGACTGTGCTTAGTGTTGCAAAGCGTGCTATTATTTTTAGTTCTGAGGTCAGTATTCATTTCTGACATTCATTTCTTGTGTGCTGTGTGAGTTCTCTCCTCAGCATTCCTGTGCACCATCTTACCTTTGCGTCATGTCAGCTTTGCTTTTGCTTTGTAGCTCCCTGAGAAATCCAGTTCTAACTGCACTTTCCCCCACCCCCATTGCTCTCTAACAAACCCAGCTCTAACTGTGCCTTTTTTTTCCCTTTTGTTTTGTTTTCTTTTTTTTTGGGGGGGTGGGGGGTGCGTGCAGGGAAAAGGCCGTACTTCTGCCACTGGAGAACATGCCTCGGGAGGCAGGAGAGATGACGATCCTCCCTGACAGAGGACAGAGCTGAGGAGCGGTCCGCCTGGGCTGGGTAGATGGCAGCGCCTTTTCTCAACTCCCACATCAGAGCAGAGATGCGGGTGAGCACTGAGGAGAGACAAGCAGGCAGGAGCAGCAGCAGAGTGAGAGAGGAAATTCCCAGGTGTATGCTACTTACGTCTAGTTTTTAGTGCAGGTGATGAATTTTCAGCACATCCTTGCAGCTGCCCCTTTGGGATTCATGGAGAAGGGGGAGGCTGGCCACCCAGTGAAGCCCAGCTCTGCTCCCCTAAATTGTTGTACTGTTCAGTTGCTGCCCTGATCTGGCTGGTACCCCTGCAAAGAGTTTGGGATTTCTGCTGCCTCTCCTTGCCAGCCACAGACCCTGACTGCATTCATCAGAGCAGTAGCTGAGTTACATCCCGCTGCCTTCCCTGCAGAACTGGTGACCCTTTTTCAGCCCTCGCCCTCTTTTCTCAGCTTGTTGGCCATTCATTTATCAGTTCCAGCACTGATCCTGACTCCAGCTCACCCTGTCTCCCCCTTTGAGCACCCAACAGTAGCTAAACGTCTCCTCAAGTATGCGTGGAAGAGACACACAAGTAACCCAGCACAGGCCCTCTGGAAGCATCTTATTTCCATTTTTTTCCTCTCCCGACATGACTAGATGACTTAGGAAAAAGCTTCTCTTCCTAGGGCCCCACTGCATTTCTTCTCTTCTTTCTTAAAACTAGATAATGCCTTTGGTAAAAGAAGCTGGAAAAATGTTTGATATGAAGCTCATCATTCTTTAGGAATTGCTGACTATGGAAACACCTGGACTGTCTTTGATAGGTGAGAGAGATAAGGGGACCTTTGCACAGCATATTTCTCTTCTATGGTGCTTGCTGAGGACGTGAGTAATTGGAAAGAAAGTAGCTGAATTGTTGAGGCTAATAATATTTATTTAAAAAATTGCATGCAAACCAGTGACAATCAGCATGGTATAAAGTTGCCTGCATCACCTGTTAATCAGAATCATCTGCCAATAAAAAGGGGAAGAAGTAACTTCAGCACCCCAGAGGTTTGAATTCCTACATAAAGGGGTGCGGATGTTACAGTGTGTAAGCCTGTAAGTTTTTTGTATTGAATGAGAGAAAAGAGCCGTCCTGATACATAGAGACTCTCTGTGATTGCAGGCAGGTCGGATTCAGCCAGGTGCAGATGGGGTGTTTCTCTGTCCAACAGGGTCTGTCGCACTCCCCGGGGTTAATAGCTTCTCCCGCTGGAGAGGCCAGCGGGGTCCTGGCAACTTACTCTTGACTGGGGGAAGCAGCACCAAGAAGATGGGCAGCTGTGCTCTGCAGCGGGTGAAATGGGACTGGATTTCAGGTACACCTCCCCTCCATGATTTTTGCCCAGATGTTGGGGTAGCATGAGGAAACATTGCCTCCCTTCCTCCCAGATTACTCCCCGGCTTTCAAGACTAAGGTCAGGTCTTCATCCTGGAAAGGAAATGGATGGGCTTCTCTGTCTGTAAGCTGTCAACAACATCCAGGGGTAGCTCAGGATTTGACAGGTCTCATTTGCAATGAAAAGCAGCTGAGATCCCTTTCTCCTCCCACTACACGACAAACTCTGTCTGAACAGACACGGCTTTCCCCTGCTGTGGTCCCCAAGGACCTTGCGGTGGAGTGGGGAGAAGAATTTTTATCATTATGTGACAAAGTGGGAGCTGAAGTCCCAAGAGATTTAAGCCCCTTGGTGATTTTTGAAGGCCCTCTGGAGAGCTGTGTGTAGCTCTGGGTTTAGACATCTCTGACAGTTTGACAATTTGACTTCCTTGAGACTATGCAGAAAGTTTGGGAAAGAAGAGACAATTAAAGGCAGCCTTCTCAGTTGTAGCATAGCACGCTGCCCTAAAGTCACTCTCTCTTCCTATTTTTTGCAAGGCAGCACAGGGCTGGCGCTCTGTATCTCTTGAGTTCTGTCCTGGTTTCGGCTGGGATAGAGTTAATTTTCTTCCTAGTAGCTGGTACAGTGCTGTGGTTTGGATTTAGCATGAGAATAATGTAATAACACCCTGATGTTTTAGTTGTTGCTAAGCAGTGTTTTTACTAAGTCAAGGACTTTTCAGCTTCCCATACCCTGCCAGCGAGGAGGTGCACAAGAAGCTGGGAGGGGGCACAGCCAGAACAGCTGTCCCAAACTGGCCCAAGGGATATTCCATACCATGCGATATCGTGCTCAGTATATAAGCTGGGGGGAGTTGGCCGGGGGGCAGCGATCACTGCTCAGTGGTGAGCAATTGCATCGGGTTTTTTCCTTTCCCTGGGTTTTTTGGTTTTCTCTCTCTCTCTCTTCTTGTTTTACTTTCCATTACAATTTACTATTATTATTATTATTACTATTATATCTCAAATATTAAACTGTTCTTATCTCGACCCACAAGTTTTCTTACTTTTGCTTTTCTGATTCTCTCCCCCATCCCACTGGGGAGGGGGAGGGGGAGCGAGCGGCTGTGTGCTCAGTTGCTGACTGGGGTTAAACCACGACAAGTTCCCTGTGCTTGAATGTTGTAGCACAGTTATTTTGCTTCCTGGCACGGGTTTGAGCATTTCTGATTGACTTCTTTACTTCCTGATCTAGGGCTGAACAAGCAGGAGTAAATCAAGAGTTACAGACAGACGCGCACACCTCAATATGCCTGTTACCGACTGTTGTTTCCCAGTTTCGTTTCTCACCACTGAAGTGGCTGCATGTCTGTGCTCAGATAAATGGCTCCTATGGATGTGGTGCTCCTTAAGTGTGTAAGATCTGTTGAGGTGAAAGACCAAGGAAAATGGATTTGCGCCACATTATGATTAACATATTTTGCATGTGGTGCAGTTTTAGGGAGAGAGGGGAGGCAGTGCTAAAGAGGTAGAATGCAGCGCAAGTAAATCAAAGTAATTCCTCCCAGAGGTGGAAAGCAAGGAGGAGGTTGTGCAGAGAGCAGACGTGAAGATGTGAAATTAATGATAAAAATTTGACATTGTGGAAAGCTAAAAAGAAAAGATTCTAAATTAGATCCAGCTCTCTGCTCACTATGATGTTTCGAAATCAGGGTAACCTGGGGCTCACTAAAAACGCTCATTTATGAGAATGGGATTCTCTGGTCTGTGTTGCAGGAAGGGAACCTCAAAGTGAAATAAGAAGCTGAAAAGAGGGAAGCATCTTTTCGTAAAGACCTCATGAAAATTCCACGTGACAAGAAAAAATGTGGGTTTTTTTTTGTGTGCAAGCTTTGTACATCAAAGTCCTATTTCTCCACATCCTTTGAAACACACGTATGACCTCCTCTCGTGAGGTAAGATCTAAATTTAAGCTTTCTGGAAAAAGGTTGTTCCTCTTGAAAACGAGCATATCAAATCCTGAGCTTTGCTCAAAAGGAGGGAGTTAGTGGTTTTGTATGGAAAGCTTGATTTGTGAAGGATTACCAGTAAGCAACCCCTGCTCGGGTGCTCTCACATGCACCCGTGCTTTCTTGCTGTTCTGTGTAGTGATGGAGTTCAGGTTTACCAGGGGCTGTAAGCCTCTCTTTGTTAATAACTAACTAACATCCCTCTAAGAGCCAGCGACCAAAACACAAGGTAAGCCTGGAGCAGCTCCCTGAGCTGCAGAAGAGGAAGGCGCATGGCTAAAGCTCAGGCACAAGTACTAATCCTCAAGGCCCTGAGCACCTCTTTCTTTAAGAGCAGCTCAGAGGTCGAGAAAGCAGGGAAAGATGTGTGGGATCGCCGTGCCCAAGACAGGCTCTCCTTCAGGCCGATGTCGTGAGCCCGCACAGCCGTAATCGTGCGCAGCTGCGACCTGCCTTCCTCAAACCGTTACGTCCCTGTGGCTTGGGAACCTGGGTCACCTCCAGGCGAGAGGGCAGGGTGTTACTTTGAGACCCAACGCAGTTACTTGCTGGGTTGGGCCAGTGGGGAATGCAGTCGAGCAGTCAGAAGCATCCAAAAACCCCTCAGGAGTCAGAGTCCCCACTCTTGTCACCCTCTTGTAATGAAGAGGCGAGAGATTATTTCAAGCGGGAGTGCTCTTGCTGTGGCAAGTAATGCCATACCTGGAGGGCAGCGCATACCTTGGTTTTGTTTTCTCCCCACAGTTTCTTTTCTACTGTTTTGAATAAAACATTCCTGTTACTGAAGAGAAATGTAACAAGCCAGGTAGTGGCCATGTGGGTTCTCCTGTTACCGTGACCTGGGGGTATCTCCCAGCTGCTCAGAGAACAAGCCCAAGCTCTCCTTGTTTCTGGGGGACAGAGCAGACCAGAGTCCTCCCTTTCTGGGCATGCACTCCATTGGGTTTCTGCTCTCATTTCCTTTTGTGGAATTACCGCGCATCCCCCAGGTTTGTGTAGCTGCAGTCAGAGAAGAGGAGGGTAACAGAGAGACAAGCATCCTTGTGATGGGCAGAGCCCAGGAGCTTCTGACCTGCTGCCTCCTATGTGGCCCATACAGGGGGGACAATGTCGTGCCCAGCCCACCACCCTCCCTTAGCTGGATCAGGGGGAAGTCAGGAGAGCATCCTGCTGGGATTTCCCTAGAACAGCAACTCCAGAGGCTTCTGTTCCCTACTTCGGTTAGTAGCAGCGTGCTATATGCAGTAAGGCTCCAGGAATTACTTTTCTTCTTGTTTTTAACACAACAGCCTTGGGTTCCGTCCACACCAAGAAAGCAATTAGGGCTGCTTCATTCTTCTGATAAATCGCAGGGTTGTCACCGCAATTTCTGCACTATTTTTGTGGGCTGGAATCAAAACTCAGTAAAGCCCGTGGGCAGAAACCCACCGACACCTTTGGGCCTTGGATCAGGTCCAGTAACCTCGGTAGCTTCTTACTGTCATACTAGCTAACGTTTAACTGAATCCATAGCACCCACTCCCCAGCCACTCTGTACTTTGCTCCATAAAGACAATCTCTGTTTGAATGGCCTTTGCAAACGAGCACTTGAGATGGACGCATTTCCAGAGTGCTGAACACAGAAAGCAGTGAAAACTTTAATGTTCTTGGAAAGACCGGAATACCACACAGAAAAAATGGATTTTCATGTAAAAAGTGATTTCATTTTATATCTTCTCCAGAGTTCCTAGTGAAACTTTCCCATTACTGAAGGGAAAAAAATACAAATCAGGCAAGGTTATACATCAGCAGTGAAACATGCCCTTCATAGTGTGGTTGTGACCTGTCCTTGCGAACTTGACTATGGTCCTAGCATTTCATTTTTGCAACAACAGAGAAAATTATATTGTTTAAAGAGCACTGCAACAAAGAAGAAAACATTAAAAGGACAAGATGGCCACAGATATAAAATGAATTAAAAGCATCTGTAAAAGTTTCTTAAAGTAATCAAAATAGCTTTTCTTTTTGGGGAGTAATTTTAACTTTTTTAAATTGCCATCATCTGTACAAAGATTAACCTTTCAACAGAAATCATTTAAAAAGGCTGTTTTTACAAGGAGAAATGGGTCACTACACAAAACATCAGTCTCCTGCAAACTGCTGAGCCTCTCCTCAGAGACGAGCATGCAAAGCTTTTGGGCCAGCCCTGCAGCGGAGAACAGTGATTTGCAACCCCAGGGCTGCTCGGCACCTCGTGAAAGGTGCTCTGCTCCACGCAAGTTCAGGGCCCCCAGACAAAGGGAAAAAGAGAGCCTGCCTTGTGACCCTCTTCAGGGGAACGGCGTCATTGGTTCTAGCGGGCGATTCTCCTGGGACAAGGTACCGCGTTGTAGGATAAGCAAGTTTTATTTTGCACTCTGTGTTTTGCACACTTACCGTGAGATTCCCTATTCAGCCTCCAAGAGTGGGATTTTCAAGAGCTTTCTGCAGTGGCCTCCTCACAGTCTGCTTTTCACTGGGGACTTTGCTCCCACCAAGAAGAGCTATCTGAAGAACGAGCTTGCATAGCTCAAGACATTCTCCTGCCCACCTTTTGAGCCAGCCATAAAAATAATGCACAGGCATCAGATACGACATAATTAGATGGGAAGCAGAGCCATTTATCGATTAATAATATTTCAAAAAACAGAACAGGTGGGAAAATCCCCCCATGCTGATTTGAGATTAAAATGGTGATTAATAACATGAGTTGGAAATTATTTTGAGGTCCCTACTAATACAAAGTTATATACAGAAATCATTGCCTGTGTGATTAATACATTACTGATGCTAGACATGGCTTTATGTAGAAAGTTTCATTTACAGATACAAATGCAAAACAAGTCGTGGGCATAAAATGTCTCCCTTCTATATGGCTAACTGAAGAGAACGCTCAGCGTAGAGTTGGAAGAGATAGATCACATTTTACTTGGAAGATTGTACCTATTCTACACAATACGGTTCATGACAAAGTCTGGCTGTATCCCAGTGAAAACCAAGCGTAGCATCTTCGCGCTCGTTCTCGGGTGATGCTTTTAAGGTCACTTCCAGGCTGTCTCATCACAGCACTGGAAAGCATTGCCTACAGCTTCAGTCTCAGAGTGACTCAGAGCACGGCTGCCCCAGCCAGGTGTTGTGCTGGGGAAACACCTATATTTAGTTAGCGCCTCTGTTCTGGAGTGCAAAAGTTGGGAAGCTCGGCTGCCAACACCCTATTCTGATCTGGGTAACTCTGCTACCATCCAAGGGGTGGGCCAGGGCGCGTCTGACCTCTGCATTTTCCTCTGAGGAGCCCTGTTCCCAGCACTGTTTGGGCCAGCCACCGTTCACAGGCTGAGCTGGGCTCGGCTCAGTCCTGACCTTCTGCCCAAGAGCCAGCTGCTCCAATTGATCCCCAGCAAGCAGGAGGCTGGGGCTCAGCGACGCCTCACCTTGCGGGGTCCCTGTTCCCCCAGCGTTTTCCTGGGGGACTGACTGCCCTTCTCCAAGGCAGCAGTCTCATTTGCAGTGGGATGACCCCCCCAGCCCTGCTGTGGGGAGTTAGAAAGCTGCGAGGTACTTTCTCCTCTGCGCCGTGTTTGGGAAGGTGTAGTCTGGTGCTATTCTAAGGAAGGAACACGCTGTAATCCTAGCACAGGGCGATGCGGAGAGAAATCCAGCCCTCGAGGGCTACTGAGCAGCTCCCGCCTTTGTACTCAGGACAAGAGGTGCACACCTCAAGAGCCTCAGAAATACTGTGAAGCAAATGATTTTGGCAATAAGAGTGTTACTCATCACCAGCCAGCTCACCTTGAACAAAGAAAAGGGACGCACTGGCACAAAGCTGAGGTTGCCTTGTCAAGATCTATGAAATCTATTTTGCCACAAGGTCTCTACAAATTGAAGATTAGATTTAGTTAGGTTTATTGTTTCAGCTTGTGTGTTTTTTAACAGTAGCCATAGTCACGCTGGATTATATAAACAATGGACTTATCTGTGCAGCTCTTACAAAAGACAACTGTTGGAAAGCACTGCATCTGTTTTTGCTTGCAGGGCCTGATGTCTACTGAAAAACTGAGCCTGCTTCCAGCTTAGCCAGTGGCATCCCCACGTGTCCTAATGACACCAGGCCCAGGAGCGGACCGGTGGATTAAAAGGTGAGCCCTACGGTACAGGCAACCTGTGCACATCACTACTTCTGCCTGTCCTTAAAGTCAAGACAGGAGCTCACACAGCTCCGCACCAGAGAGACAGGCTCTTTTTCATTACCAAGACACAGCCGTGAAAAGCTGTTGGTTGTCTGCAACTGTCTGTCTTTTCAGCCAGGAGAAAAGCACAGCTTTTTTCCTCCCGTTTTTAAGTCCATCCGATTTGCACACGGAACGTCTGACTTTTCTCCTGCATATGGAAGTGGATCAAATGCACCTTGATCTAAACGTACACAGCTTCACACTCAGTGCTCTGCAGATAGCAGCTGACCGTGTTAATCTATTGTAAATATTGAACCTCTGGAAATTATGGGCGGAGATTTTTCTGTTTGCTTTAGTAATAACCTAAACACTGGTCCCTGATAAGTCCTGTACCAACAGACTGGATTGTATACTCCTGAATAGCCACATCCTTCTTTGACAGAAGTTAAAAATTATAGAAACTAGTAGTGTCCTCATAAAACCTCCCACAAAAACTTGAATTAAGGATAACCCTGTAAGGACCTTATTGTCTGCTTGACATCCATCCTGCTATTTATCAGACAAAAGATTTTTCTTTGCAGCATAGTCTGTTGGCATTTCTTTAGAGAAAAGGTGAGACTGATCCTTAAAGTTAGTGTACAATAAATGCCCTTGTAGGTGAGCATCCACATTCTCCTCCAGACACACTTTTCCAAATGGAGGTTCAAGCTAAAGTCCCCGTTCTCTTGCCCGTCTTCACTGCTACAGGTAACTACCTCAGAAGGGATTTTGCTTGCTTGGTTGGCTGTAGCCAGTCCCAGAAGCTCTCTGGTTGCTTCATAACTATCACTTCTAGTCTTGCCTGCACTAGAAAGTCTGGCAGATGGGCAGTTATAAACAGCAAGCAATTACTGGTTTGGTGATGTCAATGAATTAAAATGCTGTTTGATTGCCTTGGCCCAGGCATTGGATTATATCAGCAAATGATGAGCAGTCATACGGGTTATTGCTAATTCTCTTTCTGTGGCACGTGGCTTAGTGAAAGATCTTTTAAATAGATTGTGAGACCCCAGTGCTCCTCTTGGGCAATTGCAGGAATTTGAGATTGAGCTCCCTTAAATCCCTTTCCTGTATAATTTGCTTTTCTTTTTAATTTCTAGTGCTGTTATTCCTGCTGCCAAAATCCTAGTTATCACACAGATACCAGAGCTCTTTTGTCCACTCAAAGGGCTGGGCAAATTATTCTTTGGTATTTGCAGAACTATAGCAACAGCCAAAAATTTAAGAGGGGTATTCAGGATGAGAAGACCAAGGCAGTGAATAAAGTGCACAAGCTGTTACATGTAATCACTGAAACTGTACGGGGCATAGCATCAGTTTGGGATCTCTGCAGGTGCTAAACAAAAGGACTAAGTTGTGATGTAAAACTGCGATGACCAGCACTAATGTCAGGGCTTTCAAGTACCAAAGACCAAGCTCCTGTGTGCTGTGTTCAACTCTGCTTTGCCACGCCAGACCCTGGATAAAAGCTACTCTGATCACACAGAGGTAGGGGATGAATGCTGTCCTCCAGACAGAAGCGTGCGTAGCCAGGGGGCATTGAGCACGGACTTGGGCATTGAGAATTTTCTTAATGGAAGTGGCTACCGAGCAAAGTTATTAGGCAGCATCCCAGTCCTGTGCAGCGTGGAGCAGTTAGATGGATGCTGGAAAATGGGTTTGCTTAAGCGTGATGCAATGGGCAGCGGGATCCATGTCCCAGTACTGTCCATCTTGCTTATTGCCGTCACAGGCACAAATCAAAAAGAGTAAGTCTACATGTTTTGCAGACAGCGTATTGAAAGTGTGATGGCTTGTGAGGGATTTGTATCACTAAGAAAGCAAGTTTTCCTTAAAACAAACATTGAATGCGCCTCGCTGGAAGAGGGCAGTGGAATTATGTCAGGAAACTGGAAGTGGTGAAATACTTCTTGTGTAAGGGCTACAAGAAATCCTCAAATTACGGGAGGTTCTCTCTGCCTTTTTCCCCAGCAGAGGTCCAGGGTACAGGTAGTGCAGCTCTAACCAGGAGCTCAATAACTGCCTGGTGTCACTCGGTGAATCCTCTTCTTGTCAGAGCACTTATAGACAACATCCATCTGGCCTCCAGCTTTCAGGAGGCAGATGGCCTGCAAAGTAACATCACTTAATTGCCATTTCAGCCTCCCAGTGGTTAAAAGCAAGGGTGTGTAGGCAAGTTTGGTATTTAGCACTGTTTCTGGTCATTCTATTCTTTTACACAATTGCATCATGCAACCATTTCACACCCTAAAAATAAATCCAGCTGGTTTTAAGGCAATTCCTTTGTCCCAGTATGGGATTGCTCACCGCTCTGTGACTGCTGAGAGGCAGTTTCTCACGTTTTGTGAAAACTCCCTGTCCTTGATGAGCTCATCAACTGCTTCTCAAAGGCCTCTGGGAAGAGCAAGATTTTCTAACTTAGAGCCTCTGTCTGTCTATCTGTCTGTCCTGGCTTCCCATGACACAGCCCCTACCTGCCTGCCTCTGTGGGCCAGCACCCCCGTAGCTGGAGAGGCTGAAGTTGCTCAGAAGATGCTGGAAGAAGACGGATGCCAGGATGGGTGCCTGGTCCCAGTGGCCCCTCTGGGACTGCTCTTGGCCCAGCTTTGCAAGCCAGGAGCGGGAACGGAAAGGGAAAGGCTCAGAAGGAGCCTCCACTTCTGGTACCTTAAATGGTGCCCCCCAACTTGAGACGCTGGGGATAGGAGTTACCTGCCCACGCTGGTGGACAGCAGAGCAGGGTTAGCCTTCATGCTGCGTCTGAGCTCGACGTGAGGCCGGAGGAGTCGCGCTCCCATGGCACCTCTCCCCAGGGCCTGTTCCCAGCCCCGCTCTCCCAGCAGCTGCCACCACTGTTGAGTACGCTCAGGTCAGCTCAGCCTCGGCCAGGCTCCGACACACAAAAGCTACAAGAAGTAACAGGCAGTAACCAGAAACCCATCCACTCCCAGACTCGCATCTTGCCCCCGTGACCCGTGGCTGCTGCCGGCTCCCTGGTCCTGTGCCAGCAGGAGACGCGAGGCCGGCTCTGTTTAACTTCTCCTTCGGAGACAGGAGAAGGGACAGAGCCCATTCACGTTCCTCTGGACTCAGCTGTTTACATACCCGGGCAGCCTCTTCACACTGCTTACGCTGCACTTGCAGCCTCGCAGCTGCAGCACAGTGTGTGTACCCCTTGCCGCGGCAGCCCACCTGATACCCAGGCTCCGTTCCCTGCCTGGCTGCCCCGTCCCCTTGGGCACATCGCTCAGGGCATCTTCTGGGGGTGTGAGAGTGAAAGAGTTCAAAGAACAACAGTACGAACAATGACCCGCTCTCATTTGCAGCATCTGCCTTTCGTTCCTTCCAAAAATGTATTTCAAAACCTTTTAACACCGCTGACGTCAGAGAAGCTTTACAGAAACATCCATCTCCTAAAGCATCCAGCTGAGCTGCCCCAGCACCACGAGCTCCTCGGCAGGCCTCGTCCCTTGTCCCATGCCGATGGCTGGAGACTCCGTGGTCTCACCCTTCTCGTTTGTCCGGCTCAGCCGTGGCCCGGGGCAATGGACAGGGTGAACATGGGGCAGGACGCTCAGCAGGACATGGGTCCCACCAGGCGCAGTCCCGCAGTGCTAAGCAAGGAGAGCAGAACAGCTCCAGTGAGGGTGACCAGGACAGACACAGCTCAGAGACGGCCACGCCAGCCCATCGCGATGAGTGATGTCTGAGGAAGCCAAGCTCAGGGTCAAGGCATATGACCAGATGCAGGTGGCCATGGCAAAATACGAGTGCAAGGGCTTGAGGTTACATGCAGCTCCCAACCAAACCAGGGAGCCCCCACAGAAGTTTTTTGCAGCTCACACGTCTTCCCAGCGGTGTGGTCCCCACTTACAGAGCTGGCCTTGAGTGCGGGCAGCCCAGCCTGCATCTCTGTCCACATCACACTCCGCCTCCTGCAGACCTCCCCCCAGACCACCTCCTTTGTCTCCCTGAAACTTTCCCCTAACCCTGCATGGGAGAGGACTTTGGTGTGAAAAGTCACCGTAACGGTAGAGGGTTCACCGCCCTCCTGACTGCCCCATCTCTGCACACACGACCCTACACAGCAATGCCTCCCCAGTTCAGGCAAATTCCCCCCACTCTTCCCCCATGCCTGGCAAGCCAAGGGTCTCTCCTTCGCAGGAGACCTATCAGGAATGCCAATCTCCTCCCTAAGAAATGTCTCCTTAGAGCTGCCCTCGCTCAGCCCCTCTCGATGTCCTGCCCAGCTCTATCCCATAACCGGGCAGGGCTGGCCGGCATCCGGCTTTCTGGTCCAAACAAGATAGAAAAGCTAAATAGCTCTATTTCTTCACCCCTATAATTTAGGGAAAGGGAAGCTGCACTCCATGACCACTCTTCGCCCTTTGATGTATTTCAATGTGCCTTGTAGCCTTGCAATTTTTTCCCCCACATCATTACAGGATAATACTAAGTGTATGTTAACATAAAAGCTGCCAAAGATATTTGAAAGGCTTGTTTGTCCCTCCGCAAAGGGAAATCCTCCCCCTCCCTGCCATATGCACTTATCACTCCAGAGATTCATTCTTCTTTGAGCTAGCCAGAAGTGTAGTTGCCTTTCTGGTGTTCTTTTTTGTTTATTTGCTATTTCTGACATTCTGCTGAAAAGGGACTAGGAAAATTGGCAAAACGCATGGAAAGGAGTTGCCTCGTGACAGTAACATGAGACAAGGCAGGACAAGAGAGGGGTTTAATTTGCCTGGTTTAATATTTTTAACAGAAGTTGACCGTAAAAGAAGGGGCATTATTCATTCGCATGTATTGGTGCCTTTTGATGATGGGTTAAGGGGAGAATTTTGGCATTGCTTTTATACTGATGTGCCCTCTAGTCAGATTTAGTATGCATACAGATAAAGCTCACCAAACTCCTTTAGACGAAAGCTTTAAAAAAAATTTCTCCAAATTATCCCTAACTAAAAGAGTATCATATACTCATTTATGTCGTTTCCCAAAGCCTCGGCTTTCCACCTTGCTTTTTAGAAAATGGCTTTGAATGTTTTTCCCGTTTTATCTTTAAAGTGAAGCCCTTCACCTTTACCAAGATGAGAAGCACTGTCAATAGGAGCGCTTGGCCATGGTTCTGCTCCACGCGGTGACATTCAAGCAGAGGGTTAAAAGCAGCCCAGGGATTGGTTTGGCCCTTAGAAGTTTTGCTATAACTAATCATTTGAGAACATTTATGTGGCCTCTTTGATATGGCACAGATATGGAAATCTCAGGAATATCTGTCTGAAATCTGTCTAGATCAACATCTCTGATACATACTGAGTTTGTACTCCGAGGGGTGCTTCACATAATCCCAGCCTGGATGTTGCTGGCAAAACCAACCACCTGCTGCTTTACTTTCTGAAAGGAGGAGCCTCCGTATAGATGCATGTTTTAGGAAGACATGGTAATTCTTGTCATGCAAAGTTTTTAACGTTATTGCAAAATGCAGAACCCAGAACACATTTCAAAATGCTCAGGAGACCTGAGCCAGCTCATGCCTTGCTGGGAGCCCTGGTGGGAACCGCAGAGCAGAAATTCTCTGCAGCTGTCCCCACTTCCTAGGAACAGCCACACGTGGCCAACTGCGTCTTCGTAAGGGATGAAATCATGAATTGGCCTTTTCTTGCTGTGTTTTTAGCCCGTCCCTCCTCTTACAGCTGCAAAATCCACGATTTCCTGGAAAATCTCAACACGTTGTTTGGAGTTAACAGAAGTCTCTGCAGGCATGGGAGGTCAGGAAGGCACGTTGCCAGCCCCACCGTCCCAGCCGGAGGGAGCTGTTAGTTGAACAGACTGAGGTGCTCAGGGCGGAGCTGTCTTTCATTCTCTTGAACTAGAAAACCTCTTTTTTTCTCTGTGTGGCTTTTAATTCTTTTGAATGAAAACCCGTCTCTTTTTTTCCTATGTGGCTGTTAGAAAGACACTAACTGTTCTCGCAAGCAGTTCCACGGTCACGGGTTTGGATGTGCTCAGTGGCTGCAAAAGAATTCAAAGGGAAAGGAAGCACAAGTGCCAACTAGGTAAGAAAATACTTCTGTATTTTTACAATATGATTGGAAGGACGAGGCGCCTCCATGCTTCATAGCTGAAGGGTAAGTTGCTCAGCTGCAAAATGTTCCCTCTTCCACTAACAGAAAGCTCTTGGCCTGTTGTACTCTCATGAAATATATTTCTAGGGTGATGTTATTGCACGTAACGGTGCTGGACTCAGTGCTGCTGGCTTCTCCTTCCCCCACTGCTCCTGGGGAGTAATAGGTACTGCAAACTCTGTGGATGCTTAAAAATCCTCCAAGCCTTTTGTGTTGCTTGTTTTTCTTCCCAAGATTATTTTTAATCCTGATCGGTGTTGCAATCCATCTTACAGTGCTGCCCTACAGTGGTAATTAGGAGGCAGAAAGGATTAATGGCTGCAGGAAGAGGTGGCAAAAGCAACCGTGGGCACAGAGAAATGCCTCTAGCGATGACTTACTGGGAGGTGCGAGGACTTTGGACCGTTCCAGGTCCAGCTGCCCCATGATGCAGGGCCGCATTCACACGGTGTAACCCGGAGAGCAGAGTACATGCCGAGGAGTGGGAGAGGGGGACAGCGTTTCGTTAGTTCCCGCTCAACAAAGCTGTCCCAAGGTGAGCCTGGGACCGCAGAACTTGTCTTTGCTTAGGAGGAAATTAGGCCATGTCAGCCTCGGGGGGTGGGGTTTTGCAATATGCTTATTCCAGTGTCATTGCAGGCAGATAATGACAGCGGTGACGCCTTGTCCCCGTCTCCCCACCTCGGCTGCCCTTCCTGCCCCTCTCCTCCTGCAGAGCCCAGGGATGCGGCAGCCGTGCAGCCAGCTGGGCTTGTCGAGCTGCCTGCAAGCAGGTCTCCCTTTGCGGACCGGAGAGTTTTCTGTTCCATCAGCGGCGTGATCCAAGTCACCGTGTGGTTGCGTAGTCGTTAGGTCGGATGCAAACGGCAGGAAGGTGGCGGAGGCCGGGGCGGTGAGGGGGACCATGTCTGCCAGCTGGAGCCTGCCGTGGCATCCCCTACACAGGGATGCTGGTGGCCACCGTGGTCCGCAGGATGCTAAGGCTGTCCACCGGTGACAGTCTCATCATTGAAGGGCATTTGGTGCTGGGAGGAGGGTACTTGTGTCTACCTCTTGCAAACACTGGGTGAGAATGGAAAATAAGGTGAGTTCTGATGGTGACAAACAGGGACAAGAAAGACGTGCCCTTCAGGAGGTAAAGACAGCTTGAAAAATTATGCTTATGGGGGAGGGAGGAGGAGGGGAGAGAGACATCTGTGCTTGTTTATTCATTCATGTTTCTACTAGCCTTTATTATAGACCAGGCTAGATGATACTAGAAGTATTTTGCACCTAATGATGATCTGGGGAGCAGGAGTGCTCTACGGCAGCCTTTACAGCTCCTCCTGGCCCAGGTTTCCTTACACATATTTGACACTTTTAATGCAGGTTGTGCTGCACTGTCATCCGACGGAGGTGTAAGCTCAGATCTTTTTTGTTCAGTTGTTTTGCTTTGCATTTTCTTCTGCTAGCGGGCTGTAATCAGACAAGAGCAGAGGGAAATCAAACATCATTAGGCATCACGAGACCTTTGCCCTTTTTGAGCTGACACAGGAAAGTCCTTCATTTTTTTGACAGCTAAATGGGAGAAAACAAAACACAATGTTCCTTGTATTTCTAAACAGTTGCTGGAATGAAAAAGGATCAATTCTGAGATGAAGGAATTAATCTTACAGCTGGTGCTTGAAAAATGGTGGTGTCTGTGTTTGATATTTGGAGAAATACTAAGCTGGGACATTGTTATAGCCTCTTCGGGTGCCTTTATCCCTTACAGAGAGGCAGAAAACTGGAACCAGCTTATTACTTCTTCTAAAGTCTATCAAGGACATCAGGCATACGATGTGATTTCTGTAAACTGCTTTAATCTGATCTTATTTTCTGTAACAGTGATGTTTAACAATCGCTTTGTCTTAACCCGCTTTCCTTTTTCCCTGGTCTGAAGGGAAAATTCTTCGAATGAAGGGAGAGGAAGGAAACGAAGCCGGCAGTCTCAGCAGCTCGCAGCCATGCCAGCTTTGTGCTGTTAGACAGGAATTTGCTGAGTGGGTCTTTCCTGACATGTGAAAACATCATTTTCCTTTTGCTACATCCTGAAGAATTCTTCAGGTTTTTACCCAGACAGAACTCTCTCTGGTGTTTACGATGAGAGTTAATTTGGCTGAGGATTGATGAGAAGCCTTAAATGCACGGCTCCCGATCTTTCCAGTACGAGGGCCAGCTCTGAAACCCTCTCGGTGTCCAACAGTCATTCTGCAGGACCCATCCCCAAATAAAGTCTCACCGTGCAAGCCAGATCTGTACCTTTTGCACTTTGTCACATCCTGTCTTACAGTTGCAGTGGGTTTTTCACTCGGGGGCTTTATTCGACGCCGTCTCAGTGCTGTGGCCGTAAGCCGTGCTCCGTGCCCAGTGCACATTTTCCAGAGTCTGTGCATGCAATGATATGTACCATGAAACGCTGCCTGTCCTGATGCTCGAGTGGTGCAGAGGAGCTCACGCGGGGCTGCAGTTTGGCCTTGGCCTTCGTTAGGAGCGGTTTTAAACTCCCACAGGGGGAGTGGATTGCTGGGCTGTTGAGATTTGTCCCCCCATTCAGCTCCCAGTTTCCCTCTCTTATCTCACACGTTAGTGCTCTGCTGGCTTTCCCACTTAGTCATAACTCATTCTTGGAAAAGGGTGGGTGGGAACGGAAATACTCCGTTGGACCTCTCTCCACCAATTTACATTTCCACAATGCATATGGTAACAGGCAAGCCGGACTCCTCCTGGTTTTAAGCTCCACATACAAATCTTCCCTGTTCAATTAGAGCAAACCTATGCTGCCAGCTACCACCACCGACTGCCACATCAGCAAGGACTAAACCTGGCCAGAGGAGCTTCTGATCTAGAAAACAGATTTTCTAGGGTCTGGAAGAGTCAATATGTTGGATCAGATTCATCTGCTGGCTGCCGTGACAGTCCTGGGAGTCCTGGAGCAAGGTAGGGACCATCGGATGCACATGCCCAAATACTTGCTGGGTCAGTCTACTGTACCTCCGCTGATTGCCTTTCACTTCCATATTTCATTTCTGTTGTTGCACTGGCAATTCCCCGCTTTTCAGACAGTGGACTGATATCTTGTCTGGGTTTTGAAACATATTCAACAAAAGGAGTGCCTGGGAAGCCCTTCCTCTGAACTGACCTCCCTCCTCAGTTCAGAAATTTCTTGGTAGATCTTCTCCTCAGCAAACATGTAGAATTTCTTTCTTTGAAAAATGGGTTTGCAGCAGTTCCTGAGGTTCGTGTAGACGTTAGCATACAAAGAGCACTGCGGTGCGGGAAGGTGGAACGGGCTATGGTGGGTCACATGGAACATCTCCCAGCTGTGGTTCCACATTGCATGATAATTTAATTCGGTGTCTGGGCGGCTTATCTGTGGCATCATTTCCCTCCCTACTCAGCTATCAGGATTTAGAAGGGGAAAAAATTAAAGACTGAAAAAACCTTAAAATTGGCAGTTACAAAGTGCATCTGAACTGTGTAACAATTTCTATAGATAACAGATGATCTATTAATTACACAAGAGAGAAAGCAGATATCCGCTGGTGGTACGCAAGTGCATGCTCCTCGCTTCACTGTTGCACTGGGTCATTCCTTTTCCTTGTCTGAAATGTATCTGGGATTTTCATCCCGCTTTCTCTGCTATGCGGGGGTGCAAGGTTAGGAGGAGACCACAGATCTTTTGCCCCTACTTCTGGCGGTCTCCTGGCCCCACCGTGCCCAGCAGAGGCCTGACCACTGCTACTTTTCTCTCTTTTGCTACAGCCTACTTCTTCCTGCAGGTGATCTATGCTAGAAGGGTGTTTGGCATTTCTCCTCCAAAGATCTCAGGCCCACCTGAATTCGAGAGGATCTTTCGAGCACAGTAAGAAACTCCTCTTATAAGATGCTTGCCAGATCTCATGTCTAATGGCACTGCCCCTGCCCTGCTTCGCCATTCGTTTCTCAGGACTGTAATTCAGCAGTTACTCACCTCCCTCGGGGTTAAGTTAATGGGCTTAAGAGTCAGCATCAGGACTGGGTTGGCTCAGGAGTCCTAAACACACCAGAAATCACACAGGACTCTCTGCTGTAGAGTGAAGGGCTGCTAAAGACATAGTTGTTGGTGCCTGAGAGGCTGGTTTTAGCCAAGCGGTGTCAAAGCCTCAGGCGGCTTCAGCCCTGCTCTGAACCCCGCTTGCTGGGAAGGACAAGCTCCCAGAGAGATCTCAGCTGGGGCTGGGATGGGGATAGCCACAATCCGGCATCTCTGCCATGACTTCTGTGCTAGGGCTGCAGTGGGGAGGGAGGCAGAGAGGGAGGAAGCTTTCCCTTTTGCTGTAGCTGAGCACTGAAACGAAAGCAACCGGGCAGCAGGAGCAGGATCCCCTCAGCCATCCCCTTCTCTGCTCCTTTGCCAGCCTAGACTCAGCCTCATCCAGCATCTCTTGGTCCTACTACCTTGTCTTTGGGGAGACAGGGCATGGCATACGAACAATCCAAACAGCTAAGTGCTCCCTCCCGCTCCTGCACAAAACCTGGCCTTACCTGCTTAAGAGGCACTTCATCCTCAACGTGTCTGCAGCCTGCTGGGGCAGACCTTCCTTGCGGCTTTGGGCTTTGGGGCTTTTACAGCAGGGTTTAAGCTGCGGCACTTGGGAAGGAGCAGTGGGGGTGGTTCACGGAGCCTTTCTGTGCACGGTCTGACCGTGTAATCTAAGTAATCTTTTATTTAATTTCTTGTGCCCTGGAGACCCAGTTCCTTCCACTGTTTAATTCCTGTGAATAAAGGTGGGACGGGAACTGTGGGGAAAGGTGCAAGCCTGGAGGTTTTTATGGTGACATCAGCTCTAAAAAGCAACAGCCTCTGGAAACTGCTAAGGGAAGCAAAAAAGGAAGATCTTCCTCCTTTCCCTTGTTTATGACCTTCCTCTTTCCTGCCAGGGTGAACTGCTCCGAATATTTTCCCATTTTCCTGGCACTTCTGTGGCAGGCTGGACTCTTCTTCCATCAAGGTGAGAACAGCCCGTTACCTGGTTTGTCACTGGATCTGTTCCCCTGAGTGCCGGCTCAGTCCTCAGGTCCTGCTCACCTTCTGAACAATAAATTAGGCAGTAATTCTGTCTCTGATGGGAGGGTAGAGCCAGAGGACACAGAGCCTCTATGCCTTCACTTTGGGCTACCTGCTTGGCTCAAAGTAGCTCTAAAAAGCCTTTGGAGATGGTCACTGTGATCTCTCTCAACTGCAGGTCTGGCTGCAGCCTTGGGTCTGCTCTATCTCTACGCCCGCTACTGCTACTTTATGGGTTACAGGGCATCGTCCTCAGAAAGGTAAACGCCTCTGCCAGCCTGGAGTACGTGGTAACCCCTGGGGGTTTGCATTTGGGAACATAATGTGCTTTGGGGAAGCTTGGGACTCCCTCTGGCTGCTTCGGGGTCCCTGCATGACTGAGCCTTGCCAAGCTCTCCCTGGGGCATAACGTGGGCATGGGTACGGGACTGGGGCCAGAAACACAGATATGGGGCAAGGCTGGAGCTGCCCTGAGCCCTTGCGGGGGGGGGGTGTGCTCCCTCGAGGCAGGAGCCAGGCATGGGACCCCACGCAGGGGACAGGGGACAGCCAGGGGCTGCCTTTCCACCTCCCTTCTCCAGGGAGGAAGGGACTGTTCCCGGGTGAGAGCAGCGATGCTCGCTCTCAGCAGGCTCCCTCTCTCCTGCCAGGCTCGCCCCGATATACTTTAGCACTGGAGTTCTCTGGATTCTCATTGCAGCGTCAGCCCTGGGCATCTTGCATTTCTTCCTCTCTCACTACGTGGGGCTGAACATCCTCCAGCTTCTCACCGCGTGACCTGCTCCTCTGTCCCTCATCAGTGTCCTTGCCTTCGAGTCCTGCTCCGGCGTGGCCTGGGGCTTTGGGGGGGGGGGGTGTGCTCCCTCGAGGCAGGAGCCAGGCATGGGACCCCACGCAGGGGACAGGGGACAGCCAGGGGCTGCCTTTCCACCTCCCTTCTCCAGGGAGGAAGGGACTGTTCCCGGGTGAGAGCAGCGATGCTCGCTCTCAGCAGGCTCCCTCTCTCCTGCCAGGCTCGCCCCGATATACTTTAGCACTGGAGTTCTCTGGATTCTCATTGCAGCGTCAGCCCTGGGCATCTTGCATTTCTTCCTCTCTCACTACGTGGGGCTGAACATCCTCCAGCTTCTCACCGCGTGACCTGCTCCTCTGTCCCTCATCAGTGTCCTTGCCTTCGAGTCCTGCTCCCTCCTGCCCATGGTAACAGACTGGCTGTACCTAGTACAGCACAAGCAACAAATCCACCCTCACCTGAGTTTTTAACACCTCCCTCCCCACTGCCCAGCACCAGCACAAACTGCTGAGCTCTTCAGGAGGTATTTTTCCCCCACGGCACTCTTTGTGCCGAGTGATCTGTATCTGGCAGTTCCATCATGCCTGATGCAGAAACAACAACGCTCCAAAACAAGGAGAATTTTAGGAAAACCGGACACATAAAAGCAAACTCATCTCAGCCTGAGCTTCCCAGTGAGCTGCCCCAGGGAATCGCCATGTGTTCCCCTTCCTCTAGCGGCTCTGCCTTCAGCCCAGGCACCGAACGCGAGTTCATGCCAGTTTTCCAAGGCCCACACCTAAGAAAGGCATTTGTTTGAAGCCAGATGTGGGCTGAGGTATAACAAAAGAGGAGAGTGATAAACAGGAGCAGCCACCAACATGTGCAAAAGTCTATTAGTGCCCTCGTAATGGTTATTAGCCCTTGCCTGTGGGCGATATCGTAAATCAGACTGCGCAAACTCATAACCACTACTGCATGTATAACTTTGAATACTGCTGAGCGACAACGTGCACAAATAAAAAGGCACTGAGCTCGCTGTGCTGGGTGACTCCTTGTGGGTCTGCAATTAGCAGAGAACAAAAACACGAGTGTTTGAGCACAAGGCGGCTGCCTGGGTTTCCCCGCCGTGCAGTGAAACGCAAGCCTGCGACACTACGTCCCGCGGGAGGAGAGCTCCGAGTAGGGAGAAGCTGATTTTCAGAGGTGCCGAGCTCCTGGATTGGGGGCTGAGCCGCTCAGCACCGAACAGTGGTCCCCGCTAGGTGGTTTGGCCGGTGCTCAGGTCCCCCTTCGGGCTTGGCCCCCCTGTGGCAGGAAGGGCTGGATTTTCACGGGAGCTCAGCGTTCACAACGCCGATGCTTTTGGCCATCGGTCCGCTCGTGTCAGCGACACAGCTCACAAAACGCCAGCAGTGCTCCGTGCCATCGTCACGGGGGGACTTCACACCAAACCCGGAGAGCGAAAATAACTGCATTAACATGCTGCCAGTCTAACTACATTTTAAAGCCCGCCGTCCTCCCCTCCCTTCCCCAGCAGTTTGCATATCTAGATTGTAAGAACAAAAGGCAGGGGGGGTTTGGAAGAAGTGATTAATTTTTCACAGTTTCATTTTCTTCCCTGCATTTTAAATTGGTTTATCCAGCAAAGCCCCCAGTCCATTTCCCTTTTGGGCTCTCCTGCCTTGGAGTCATGCTGCCGCGTTGAAGTTGGCAAACACTGCAGGGGAAGGCTTAAATCCAAACAAAAATAACAGTACAGCACTTGCCTCTGCAAAGTGTTCAGTGCAGCAGGGCCCATCCTCACAGGAACCCCCGGGTGTCACAGCAAGATAAACACCAACTAAATAACTTTTTTCCTAGCAGCTTTGGTAATACACTTTGGAAAAGGCTGAGTGTCCTTTAACCCCGTGTGCTGGTTTTGGCTGCGATAGAGTTAATTTTCTCCATAGTAGCTGGTATGGGGCTGTGTTTTGGATTTGTGCTGAAAACAGTGTTGATAACACAGGGATGTTTTCGTTACTGCTGAGCAGTGCTGACACGGAGTCAAGGCCTTTTCTGCTTCTCACCCCCCCCCACCAGCGAGCAGGCTGGGGGGGCACAAGGATCTGGGAGGGGACACAGCCGGGACAGCTGACCCCAACTGACCACAGGGATATCCCACACCATATGGCGTCATGCTCAGCATATAAAGCTGGGTGAAGAAGAAGGAAGAGGGGGACATTCGGAGTGATGGCATTTGTCTTCCCGAGTTACCGTTACGCGTGATGGAGCCCTGCTTTCCTGGGGATGGCTGAACACCTGCCTCCCCATGGGAAGCAGTGAAGGAATTCCTTGTTTTGCTTTGCTTGTGTGTGCGGCTTTTGCTTTCCCTATTAAACTGTCTTTACCTCAACCCATGAGTTTTCTCACTTTTACCCTTCCGATTCTCTCCCCCATCCCACCGGGGGGAGTGAGCGAGTGGCTGGGTGGTGCTTAGCTGCCGGCTGGGGTTAAACCACGACACCCCAGCTGCGCCTTAGCACGGCCAGGGTGGAAGAGACATGCCACCTGCCCTCAGTGAGATTTTACTTAGCCTTTACATTAACATGCCCCACAATCTCCTGAAATTAATTCTTGGTCCTCACCTTTTTACCAGCATAACCCTCCCAGAGGGTTAATACAGAAGGACCAGCCCCAGCTGCAGGTCCTGGCTCCGTGTCAAAACCTTGCTGTCTCTGGCTAGTCCAAGCGGGTGCTCACTGGTTCTGCAGACACAACCTCCATCTTTTACCCTGCAACCAGTTTTCTAACCCCGCCATATCAGCCCGGAGCCACTACCCACCTCAGCCCTGCTTGTCTCTGCTCTGTGTGTGACAGGGCTGCAGAATGACTCAGAGGAGGGAAGTTAATGATTCAGCAGCGAGGCTGTGGCACGCCGGCTTCTCCCCCTGGATGCACAGAAGACCATTAAAAATCTTGGTGCAGTACAGCCAGGCTCTGGCCCCGGCTGCCCGCCGTCGCTAGCTCCGCCACAGCAAAACTGCCCAGCACATCATCGCCTTCAAACAATTGTCAGAGGGGTTGTTTCAGGCACCTCTAGCAGAAGGAAAGGTCCTCCCCTCCACCCAGGGATGCTGTCATTACTCTGCTACTTCGTAACTGTCGTCAAAGAAAATCACTTTGCACCAGACCGTGGTTCAACGACGCAGTCGATGGTTTTAGGGTTTACCCACTTCAAAATGCTGCCGCCGCACAGCATGCTACACTGGTGCTGTATGAAACCACTTTGCCCACTTGTGTCTGCTGCAGAGATGCTGAGGAGCCAGGTTTGGACTGGCAGGGCATGTGCGGGGTGGGACAGGGTCTGCCCGTGCCGCCCCAAGGTTACGCGGCTCCGGGGTCACCATCCAGCTGGCGTAAAGACCCTCCCGTGCGCTCCCATTTAACGGCAATCCAACCGCCCGGCAGCACCGGTACTGCTGCACGGCCGACTGCAGAACCACAGCTTCCACTGCTGGGAGGGCTGAGGTTCCCGGCTGCTGCCGAGGCAGCTGCGGGCCCGCTGCTGCTCCCGTCCCCGCTGCCCCCTCCCCACCTCCCACGCTCGCTCCCGCCCGGCCTCCTGGCAGCCGTGGTGGGGGGCTGACCCACGAAACCGGCTCAGCTCCCCCCACCTGGGGATTTGTGTCCTGGCTTAATTTTCCTCCGGCCTGCCGAGCTAAGCTGGCTGAGGGAAGAGCCGGGTAAGGGGGGCACGGCTGCGCTGGCAGCAGAGCTG
>NW_008796044.1:13506010-13513235 GCF_000699145.1 Aptenodytes forsteri
CCACGGCGGCACGCGTGCAGAAACCCTCCCGCCTCAAGTTTCGTCTGTACTGGGCCAGGCCCTGGTCTTAAGGTTATTGGGGTGGGGGAGTCCTGGAGCCTCGCAGAAATCTCCTGGAGACGGCTTACAACAGACATAAGAGCCCCCTGCAAGTGCTTTGCCGATTCTCGGGCTCCTTCCTGCTCCCTCCCCTTACGGCTGCCGGTTCAGTGTCAGCAACGGGGAGGACAAGGTTTGGAGTGAGATACTTGGAAGCAAATCCACTCGTGATACAGCCACAGCCTCCCAGGTGAAGCAGCCAGCCGGACGGGAGGCCAGCAGAGAGCAAAAGAAACCTGCAGAACCAGTGAGAGCTTTTTTTATCGCAAGAAACACACAGGCTGAACTTGTAAACAAGCCTCTGTCCCCCGATGGGGCTTGTTCCCACGCGAGCAAACGAGTGACGATGGAAGTGCACAGCTCTGTCCCCCTGACAAAGCAACTGCCACCCGCTGCAGGGACAGCCAGCGCGCATGTGTTCCCACTTCCGTGTTCGTAGGAACCCAGCCAGGTTCCTGTAAGGCTTTTGCACCACGTTGCAGAAGTTTGTAGCTTATTTTTATCTCGAAAACTTCAAGGGTGTCCACGTGTACTTTCCTACCCATCATGTGACGGCCCCTGGAGGATACATGCGCAGACAGGTCTGGTGTGCAGACACCAGCGGGTTTACACATGGCCCCCAGCACCGAAATGCTGTGCCCTGGGACCAGGGAAAAAATGCACCCTTCTCCTGAACCCCAGCAAAAGCAACTCAGTCCCTCTGGAGCACGGCTTGGTGGGACGGAAGGAGCGCACCCTTGAATTTCCCCAGGGAGCAGCACTGCTAACTTTCTTTGGGGGTGTGTTTGGGAGGGGAAGGGCCTTGGGGCTGGGAGAGGAGGGTGCAGCTGGTGGCCCTGGCTTTGTGGCACTGGCATGTCACCCAGGTTTCCATAGCACCAGCATCCATAACACGGGGCCAAGGGGAGGGAAAGAAGTAGGTCAGACTGGGCTAACAATACCCAGACGTGTCTATCTACAGCTAGGCCTGATCCAGGAAAGGGGGTGAAACAGAGGAGAAAGGGAGAGGGAAAAGAGGGGGGGGAAAAAAAAGGAAAACACAAAGTGTCCATAGTTTGAGCAATGCATTTCTTTCCCTCAGAAAAATAAGGACCTTTTAAAGCCACCTTTGTGTATCAGTACTGAGAGACTGAGACTAGCACCCACCTCCTGCCCATCTGACAACAGACTACAAGGGAATTCAAATGCTAATTTGGAGCCAGACTTCTCAATGGGTCTTTATTTCTGCAGCAGCTCTAGGCTCAGAGCTCTGGGGAACCAGCCCGCTGGAGCTGTGAGGATGCTAGTCTCCAGACCAGCACTGTGGGACGCTTTCCTTTCCTCTCTCCATTCCTCATCCTGGTTCTGTTACCCCCTTGTCTTAGTTTTACTTGTTTACACTCAAGTGACTTCAAGGGCAAGGAAAAAGAAAGGCAGTCACACTGGAGTTGTGTAACTGAAATAACTGCTGTAGTGACCCATTTTATGTGCTGAGTCTGCAGAGGCCTCGCTGTCAACATAACAGCGTTTTGGTGCTTGCCTGTGTGCAGCACGGTTGTTTTGAATGATGTATCCATCAGTGCCAAAACTGAGGAGAACATTACGGGCAGTAAGACCCAGAACTCTCTCGATCCGAGTAAACGTACACACGTACAGATCCATGGGGTGCATAACAGAGCAAGATGAGAGGAAGGAGGAGTGCTTTGCTTGGGGGGAATAGGAGGGTGTACATGCAAGAGCAAACCCTCACTGGAGAGACTGAGATGGACAGGGGTGAAGAGCGTGACTGTGGCTGACCCGTGTCATACCTGTGGTTTGAGAGCACCGTTTCAGAAGAGACGCAGCCATGGATGAAGGTGCAGGGCGTTTCAGAGAGGCCTGTGAGAGCAGGCCCCTTGCCCGCCGGCAAATACTCCCTTTACATTACCATGGGCCACAGCCCTATGCAGTAAAAACCATTCCTGGGTTAGATAGTGGGCTAAGATCCAAGCAAAAACAAAGCTTTCTGCCACTTTGTATGTTAGCAGGTCAAGACAGGGAGGCCAGGAAAATCCACACTCTAAGGTTACAATTTGTCTCATCTTCATCAGTTTTATACCTCCCAGTAATTATCATTTGTAAGTGAAAAGAGAGCACAAAGAATTCACCTTTCCCCTGGTGAGGGCAGAGCCACAGTATACACAAGGTGGACAGGGCTTAACGTGCCCTTTTGTGAATGCTCTCCCTCCAAAGGAAAACTTAGACATTTGCTGTGGTAGCTTAGGAAAGAGCGTGCCCTGCTCCATCCCTCGCTGATGCTGTGCCCGACTCTGTGTTCAGGGATTTCCAGGGTCTAAGAGCTAAAGGTAAAAGGTAGGAAGAACAAAAGCAGGGTCAGCACTCAGGAGGACTCACAGAGCACTCCTGGAGTGAGAGAATAAAAGAGGATCTGTGCCAGCAGCATGTGCATCAGCTGCGTTGCTTTGACATTACACTACTTGACAAGAGAAAGCTGGGTGACCCCAAACAGCTAAGGCAACATTACCTGCAAGGGGTGGAAGATCTCAGGGGAGACCTTATTGCGCTCTACAACTCCCTGAAAGGAGGTCGTAGCGAGGTGGGTGTCGGTCTCTTCTCCCAAGTAACAAGCGATAGGATGAGAGGAAACGGCCTCGAGTTGTGCCAGGGGAGGTTTAGATTGGACATGAGGAAAAATTTCTTTACTGAAAGAGTGGTTAAACATTGGACCAGGCTGCCCAGGGAAGTGGTTGAGTCCCCATCCCTGGAGGTATTTAAAAGACGTGTAGATGAGGCGCTTAGGGACATGGTTTAGTGGGCATGGTGGTGTTGGGTTGATGGTTGGACTCAATGATCTTAGAGGTCTTTTCCAACCTTAGTGAGTCTATGATTCTATGATTCTAAGTCGGGGATCATCATGTCAGCAAGGATGAAACCAGTGAGCTTGCTGTGGTCACTGTTCCTGAGCCTGCAGTTGATGAGTGGCTAAAATAGGCTCCATTTCATGAACACGGGTGGCTAGAATAACAAGAGCTCAGGCACTGTGTTATCTGTCCTGATACAGATACTGCAGCACACTCTCCGAAGACTGGACTTGGTCACCCCAGTGTAAAGTATTTACAGCTTTACAGCTCATTCTCCTTCTGGGAGGGCGTAAGGAAATGCAGACAAGGCTTGTTGCAACGGATGCAAATGGACACTTGCCCACCTCTCTCCTGGCCGGTACACGGGTACACGGCTGAACTGTGAAAGAGCTGTAAATGTTCTGCCTGAGCAAAGAAAGCTTCTTCAAGAGCAGCCTGATGAGCTCAGTACAGCACTGCACGGCCAGATGGCTTCTGGATCAGAGCTGACTCATGCCCACCTAGCTCAGAGTCAGGCAAAACATGCAGATACCTAAAGTATGCTGGTAGAAAACACCTTTTCTACTGCTGGAGCTGCATTCACAGCAACATAGCTAGCTGTATCAGTAAAAAGCAAAAGGTATTCTGCCAGCTGCCGTAATTATAATGCTACAAAATGGAAATGGTAACAGGCCTGAGTTACACTAATGCACAGAAAAGCATCAGACAGGTGAACTCCCAACTGAGCCCTGAGAGGATGCGATCACCGAGGGAGCAGAACAGAGGCAATTCTTCCACTTCCTTTTGACAAAGGATGCCGAGCATAAGCTGTGGATAAGCTGGTGGTATAAAGGGAAGGGTGATAGATTCAAAGAGTACAGCAGTGGCCTCAGAGGTAAGGAGGGTATCTCCTTGGGTATCTGCTTTTCACTAAAGCAGTGTCTATCAACCCCTCCAATTGCTTTCCAGACCAGCTTGGCTTCTTAGTGAACCACAGATTAGGAAAGCTGGAAAACATGAGCTCCTGCCCAGCCTCTGCTGCAGACCACCATTTTCAGAGTAATGAATAAAGACAAAACAGGTGAAAAGGAAGAAAGTAAAGGTGAAGTATAACCAAAAAGCCTCTTAAACTGCCCAAAGCAAAAGCGAGAGGGAGGCTGCATTAGCAAAGCTGTGAATTGGCAGCATTAGCAGATCATGAATGTGGCCATGTTATCTAATACGGTGGAACACACATCATGCATATTTAATAGCATTGTTTAGCTTGTATTTGTCACAGCACCACAGCTAGAGGCTGTTTCTAAAGCCATGGGTAGCAACAGAAAGGTTATAATGGAATTCTAGGGCTTTTGACTGGAGGCCACATGTACAGAGAAACCTACAAAGCATTGGTAGTATGAGACGTCCATGCATTCCCCATTTTCAGACCTCAGATGATAAAGCATGTCAGCTGCTAGCAGTATTTGTTGGGAGTTAATCAGGTTTGCAGATTAACTGCAAGATCCTGAATTATACATGCTTATATGCAAATGCAAGGAACATGCAACGCATGTAGCTGAGACATGAAAAATGAAGCGTATGAGGGAAGCAGAACAAATGGATAACATCGAGCAAGGAAAGAGAGGAAGGGAAGGCGCATAGAACGATGGGGTCGGGATGAGTTCTGTAATCTTTTCAGAGCAGGTATTTAAACTATGATCACTGTTCTCTTCTCCCTGAAATGGCAAATGCTGACCCATAAAAGAATTATTGGTAATTATTTTTTGCATTGCAGTAATATCTCCAAAACCTACTCAGAGATCAGCATCTGCATCACTTCCAGACAGGCAAAGCGTCTCCATATAGGCTCAGATGCCTATAAAACCCTTGAACCAGAGCTGCAGAGTTCCTCTATTATTTTCTTGCCCAGGAAAGAAACTTAAGCAAACTAACAAACAGAGATTTATCACTGGTACCAAACAGAAATCTCCTGAGCAGGCAGCAGGCTTCAAGGAAGAGCTTTCCTTTGGTCCAGCTTAGCACTTAACGTGTCTACTCAGCTTTTATGCATCTCTCTGCAGGTTGGACCGGTGCTCATGCTGTCCTGGTGCGGGTCTCTGCTCCCAGCCCTGCTCACCATGAACTTTGAGGGAACTGGGGATGTTGCACAGGGGCTGCGTGACTATCTGGCAGATCATTTCTCCAGCAGGTTTCTACCCAAGAGGCCACCTCTTTGCCCATTTTCTACCAGATGGCCTACAAAACCCAACAGGCTGAGCTCAGCTTAGATTACAGCCCTTTCCAGGCTGACTTGAACGAGGCAAAATTTATCTTCTGGGAATGCAAATGGGAAAACGAGAGCAGCTCCTCCCCCCAGCAGTCTGAGCTGCAGGTGTGCCTTTCCCCTTTGCAGGAACGGGCCAGCGAAATTCTGAAGCAGAACAAAGCCATTTTAGAGAAAAACAATTACCTGAAGCTGCAGCTCGAGTCGCTGACAGACATGCTGACAGACACACTGCAGTTCAGCTGTGTCTGCTGGAGAGGAAGGCACAGGTGTCGTGTTGGCACCATAAACCAAAAAGCCAGGTAAACTGATGATGCTTGAGTCCTAGAAGGAATCACGGAAGCAAGACCTGGATGTTTGCATGTGTAAAATACATACATGGTTGTTTCCTTGCTTCAAGAAACCTAATAAAATCCTGCATCAGATGTTTCCAGCAAGATGTTTACCACCTATCCCATTCTTTGCAAGTGCTTGCATACCATGGGACTACCCTTACTTGCAAAAGCACTCACCAGAGACGGCCTCTCAGGAAAAGGGCTGCTGCTGTTAACAATAACTCCATTTGAATTGTTAATTATTTTCATCTTTCAAACACCACATATCCGTTGGCTAATTATAGCTCTTCCGATAACTATTTATGTCTTTGCCTCTGCTTTTCACAGCCACATTCTTCCCCTAGAAGTGGCTGGGGGGGGGGGGGGGGGTTAAAGCAGGGGGGGGGTTTTTGTTCGCCTTCCCCCAAGCCACATTCTCCCCTAGAAGTGGCTGTTGGGTGTGTCAAGTTTCAAGGCAGGCAGGTATTTTGCCTACGCTTAATAGCAATTACGTACTTGCAAAAAAGTCATATGACCGTTCTTCTAACACTGGAAGAATATGCACGGAGCAGAACTTCTTCCCAGTGTGAACACAGGACGATTTTAATTTCCTAAGAGACCTCTAAAGAGAAAACTTACATCAGAAAGTGGCTGTTGGGTGTGTCAAGTTTCAAGGCAGGCAGGTATTTTGCCTACGCTTAATAGCAATTACGTACTTGCAAAAAAGTCATATGACCGTTCTTCTAACACTGGAAGAATATGCACGGAGCAGAACTTCTTCCCAGTGTGAACACAGGACGATTTTAATTTCCTAAGAGACCTCTAAAGAGAAAACTTACATCAGAATGCTGTTTGGCTACAATAAACATATGATCAAGAAAATTTTGGGCAAACCAGGCTCTATTTATCACTAAAAATTAGATAGCAAGAAATCAGCCAGTACAGCCCATGACTTCAAAGTCATGAAGTCACGTGGATCATGATGTGTAAACAACAGGGAACCCATTTTCCCTCACTATTCAAATGCAGTAATGGGGACTAAAAAGACCAGACTAATAAAATGACACATAGTAAATGTACCCCAGTGTATGATTATTAATATGCATTATAAGAAGACAAAAATTATCGTTAACTCACTGTTAGAAATGCAAAGGCTTCAACAGGGATTAGCAAAGGGATTCACTTTACACTAACCGGTCAGAAACCAAGCTGGGAATAGACGCACACCTCCACAGTCCTAAGGTCACCACTTATCCGTTCGATCGCACGGGCTCCCTCACAGCTACTTTAATCTAAAGTCGTTTTAGCTAATGATTCTTTGTAACGCTGTTTTGCAGAGGGGACCGGTCTGGTTAGGCGTAGGGCGAACGGACTGCAGGGTGCAGAGGGCGTGCGAGAGAGCGGCCATTCCTACCACCCTGCCACGGCACTCGGGTCATTTCCCACCGGAGATCCCGCGAAATAAACCTGCCTGCACCTAAGCCCAAACAAACAAACAGCCACTCCGAAAGCACGATCTGGAAAGATCAGGTGTGGCATTTTTCCACCCCCCGCCGCTACTATCCCCATCGTTAGCATTTCCGTGCCAGCGCCTGCAAAAAGCGTCACTCGGACGGTGTGAGGGCTACCCGACGAGGGCCTTCCCCGCAGCCCAGGCCCCGGCTGCCCGGACGCCATCTCGGCGCAGGGGCCTCCCGCAGGCCGCGCCTCGCCTCGCCTCCCCCTTGCCC
>NW_008796044.1:13514747-13520531 GCF_000699145.1 Aptenodytes forsteri
GCTCTGGCGGCTGCCTCCCCGCCCGCTCCTTGCTGTTACCGCGTTGGGAGGGCGGGGGGATTCCTTTACTGGGGGAGGTCGTAAACAAGGTACGCTTAAATTACGGTTTATTACAGGTGTAACCCTTGCGACTAGAGTAACGTCCATCCTTAAGTAGCGTAAACCCTGTGAAAACAGCCATTCAATAAGCAGAAGTTGAAAGTAAAGGTTTCTGGACGCCATAGCAGTCTCCTCTTAAAATGGTGAACTATGCCAGTTATTGCAAAACAACCTGGCCCCAGCGCCTGCTATCGCTGTTTACTGGGTTGTCAGCTGCTGATAGCCATTAACTCCTCTGTTGTAAAAGCCAGTTATTAGTCAATATTATTTTAAAGTCTTTATTAAACAGCAAAGAACATGCACAAAGTACATTGTCAAGGCACCCCATATTTGGTCATTTTAGCTATACAGAAAATTCTACCGAAACCCACACAGGTCAGACAAGCAAAAAACAAAAAAACAAAGCATATTTTGTGCTTCAGTCTTGCCTTAAATTAAGCTATACAGGTAATACATTCAGTTAAAGTAAATCGTCTAAGAGCACACCAATTGTTAAGTTTAACTCTTGAGCTTCAGGGACTTGTAATTCAAATTAATTTTTGTCTTCTTAAGAAGTCAGGAAAGACTTGACCTGTGAAAAAAAAAAAGCATATATATTTGATGCATTAAAAGAAAAGCTAAATCCTTAGGCTTTTCCATTTCTTTCTTGGGGAGCAAATGGTTTGTTACTGTACAGTCTCTGGTGCTGTTCTGCCTCTACATGTAATTCATGACCTGAAATGCTCTTTGGTGCAGCAGATGGCTGCGAACCAAAGATTTGTAAGTTAGTACTAGGTAGAATTGAGTAACTTACTCAAAAATAGCAAGTGCTTATGAAAGGTAGCTTCTGGAGTGCTTCACAGAATGTTACTTCATTAAAGAAAAACGAGTTTTCCTTTATTAGGTGGCTCTTTCCTAGGAAGAGAGGGATTGTCTGAAAAAGAAGCCGAAGATCTGGTAGCACTTTCGGCATGGTGCTGTACCCCCTACCCCAAGCTGAAAGTAGAGCCAACCTCTTCATGTGCTGGGTTGTGAAGGGAGTTTGGTGGAGATGACACTGGTGGCCTTTCAGTGGGGCAAGTTAAAGATGGCATGTATGAGTGTAGTCTGGCTCATAACTCTCTAAGCTGTTGATTGCTGGTTTCCATGGGGATATAACTTAAATTCCACAACTGAATGTTGTGCTCCCCTCCCCAGCTGTTTAATGGGGAGAATTAGGCTTGGCTTGAAGGAGTCATTCTTCAGTAATCTCAAACTGATGACCCAGAACAAGAGGGAGAAAATGGTTTATACAGTTTGATAGGAGGGCACTTACTTCCATCTTACAAGAATAGTCCTGTTGGGGCAGTGGGGGAAAGGAAGGTTAAAGTGTCCCAGTGTGTGAAATAAGTAATGGTACAGCTCTGCTTGGAGGGTTGGATGAGCCCTGTGCCTTTGAGTATTAGGAGGGTTTGTTTTTTTGCTGTGGTCTGCACACACAGCACATGGCTCCAGCAGAAGAATTTCTCTGGACATTTACTTCCTAAGTCTTGCTTTTCCTTGGAATTAGCAAACACCATTTTGACTCAAGTGACCTATTTATTACCACCTTGTTTCCTCAAGTGGCTGTTGGCTCTCCCTCCCAACTCAACTTAGAAGTGTCACTTCATGCATTTAGAACTATATACAAGGTTCAGTTATCTCTGCATTTGTCAGATGCGTTGTGCTCTGTCCAGGAAGAGCCTAGATCCCTAGAATGCAAAAACAACTAGTTTTCCCTTGAATTACGAGGATAACGAGGTGGGGTTAAATGATGTTTTTGAAGGAAAGCAAAAAGCTTTTTCTGCAGCCATGGAGCTTCCTAATAAGTCTATGAAGGAGACTGACTGTACTAGCCCCGAACAAGTAATTACCACAGATTTTAAGAATGTAAATTGATAACTTATAGCTATTACTGCAGAAGAAAAGCAGATGAGGAAACATTTAATACTTACCTTATCAATCAGGTACTCCTGTTTAATCTTATCATTCTTAAAATCTTCATTAACATCCAAAACTAGAATGGGAATCTCCTTAAGGTTCTCAAAATCAACTCTGTTAAGTGTAAGAACATCATGCTAGTAAGAATGGTATAAAGTACTGCGTGTAAAACAATCTAGCTCTTCCAATTGCTTTCAAGTAATCCTAAGAGTGCAGCATTACTCAGATTACCACATGCACCTGAGATGTTAATGCTGATGCCCATGACTTAAGTATAAAGCCCAAGTCAAGTCTGTCCTTAATTGCTCTTGTATAACCCAGTCAACACTGTATCACCATAACTTTAATGTATTTCACAAATATGGCCTTCTAATACCTATTTTATTGTACAAGCATGTGTGGGGAGGTAACTTATGCTTCTTACCTTAGTTGCCTTTACCTTGTTCCTTTTGTTGTGGAATCAATCATCAGGAATGTGATTTTAGTAAGAGGGAGTATTTTAAAATATCACTTGCCCTGTGTCTCCCCACCCCTCTTGAGTTAACTGCTAATCCATTTACTAAGATGCAGTTTTAAAGCTTCCTTTGGTGGGGATGACCTCTTTAACAGGTTATATGATTGGTATTTAAAATGGCTTGGAGATAAGCAAGACCATTTTGGCTACAGGTTAGGAGCAGTAGTTGTGCAACTGGACGTATTCTCTTAAAGCAGTAGTTATTTTCTCTTCCTATGTGTGAAAAGCATTTCTAAAATGCAGTAAGTGTGCTGAACAACATTCTTAACTTGCGTTTGCAGACTTAAGTGTTCCTATGAAAAACACAGGAAATGCTTGCTCACAACTTTGGAATGAGTACACAATGTAAGCGTTCCCAAAATTCTACAATACGCAGTGCCTTCTTGTCTCCTAAGCATTTGGGTCATCCTACATGAAACTTAGGAAAGCAGATATGACTGATAACGTACTCTTCCTGGAATTGTTATGCTTCCTATTGAGTAGAGTATTTCAGGCTCCTCTAGGGGAAAATCTGAATTCTGCTCTTGCATTTAGAGATTCTTTACATGGGAAGGAAGTTGGGGGGTGGAAGGTATGCAGAGATCACTTAGCTGTTGACTGGGTTTCTTTGTATGTAATAGTACCTGCCAAAAGCCTTTCTGATTGTTTATTTTGAAGCTAGGATTAATCTTTAAACCTTGTTGAAGTACAGTCAGCCTTGTTTAAAGGTAGTTGGGACCTTGCCCTCCCTTACATTGGAACTGGAAGCTGCTTAGATAACTTATGTGATCAGCCACCTGAACACAATCTCAGCTCTGTCCTGTTCGTGTGTACTTTCAGTTAACAAAATTCATATCCTTGCTGGAGTTAGAACTACACAGCTTTCTAGTTGAAGCTAATGCTTAACAGAGGCTTTAAATTAGATGAAGTTCTACTTCTTGGCAATTTTCACTTCCCTGCCAACAGATGACCTTCCCTCTGCATATAACCTACAGTAATAATCTCTATGCCAAGAAACCTGGAGTGGCTCTAAAGATAAGTCCTTCCAACTGTGCCCGAGCGAAGCTAGACTTAAACCTTAGTTTTATCCCTGAAGTTTTATCAACTTTAGCATAAGGTAGGAAAGAGCTTTGCCTGTAAGTTGAAACTTGCCTGTAGAAAATGGGTTCATACCTCATAGTCCTTTCATGAAGCCAGGTTTCGTGTTTATAGTGGAGGTTTTCCAAATATTCAAGCTCAATTCCTTGCTCCTCTTCTCTTCCCCTCACCTGTAGCCTTTCCATGCATTTCTGAAAAAAAGTACAAGCCTGGACATTAATCATGTGTTGAAGGCTAAATCAGCTAAACAGATCAAGTGGTCCTTAATTCAGAAGGACTAATGCTAGACATCAGTGAGCATTAATTTTAAATGTTTGTCTGAACATAAGTTATTCTAGATTTAACTCATTTTTCTTTTAAAAAAACCAAACTTGAGCCAGTTAGCTGAATGTCAGTAGTTCTTACTAAAATGATTATCTTAACTTCAATTCAGGGCTGTATGGGAAGGGAAGTCAAATGATTCAGAAGTTCAACTTTAGCTTTGGATCCTTACTGAGTGGTGGATGCTAGCAACTGTAGCATTTGCTGACATCCGAATAGTAGCTCAGAAGGGAGGGGTTTTAATCTGGTCTCTGAATGAAATCTGAATTTATGATAGGCTTCCCATTACATTTGGGGTGGGGGGAGCTAATTCAGTGTTAGTCACTGAAGTATTATGTCATGAATACTTAGGGGTTTGTACCCTCTAAAGCTCCTGGAAACTGAAGTTGGAGCTGAAGTATTTTCATCTTTAGTGAACGTACCTGAGGTGTGGTTCTTAGGTAGATCATGCCATCTAGTTCTATATCTGACTCAAACTGATTCAAAAGCCATGTGTGCCAGTCCTGATAAATGGCCCACTCTGTTTCATTAATGTTTCCAGACTCGAACAGGTTAGAAGCAAATACATATCTGCAATGGAAGACATTAGTTTCATGCCAGGAATGACCAAAGTGAACTACTAAAACAGTTCTCACTGGAATCAGAATTATAGTACTGAGAAAACAGCTTCTTACTCTTACATCCATAAAGTACTCTTCATACCATCCAACTCTCACCTGTTGACTCAAACCTGCTCCTTGCAGATACTAGTTTAATATTGTTTCCCCAGCTCCATGTCTTTGAGCATAAAGACTTGAAGCTTTTAATCTGAACTCTTGTATTGTGAGAGTAATTACCTGTCACTGTACACAGATCTCTCAAAAAATTGCACTGGATGTTCTGCTTCGTGTAGCTTGGCTGAGACAGGTTTTAATTGTGCTCTTACTTGGCTCAAGCAAGCATAAGTCTGAAATGTATAAGCCCATCTCGTGGGTTTATCATACAGCATTTGAAGTAGATTTCCTCCACTCTTCTGAGATGTTGAAAGTTCCTAGGGGACAAGAGAGAACTTAATACCAGCATATTTGCAGGATTTTGTTTCTTAATCCAGAACTCTGGTATGTTGAAGTAAGAATTCATGGCCTTGTATTTTTTTTTTTTAGGAAAATGCTTAGGCATAGGAATAAACGGTATTCTTTATGACAGCTTCTTTAGAATAGGTTGATCATGGAGTTTCAGAGTTTAGTGTGATTCCTGTGGAGTAGGGGTGGTTGTTTGGAATATGCATTCAATAGTATCTGTCTAAGTAGCCTTTACAATTTCTGAGCGTTTGACCAACTAGTATGATAGTGCGGATGACTCGGGAAGCTCCAGACTAAGTACAGCTGAATTTTGGCCTGGCTCCCCGGCCAATCACTGCAGTTTCTTCTGTGCCCCATCTCTCTCCCCAAGCTTCCCAAATCCAGCACACCTACCTCGTATTCATCTTCAGCTGTCTGGATGTTGCACCACTTGGCAATGGGTTCAGGGATGATCTCCCACTCATCACTGTGTTTCTCTAGTAGCCTGACAAATGTTGACTTCCCTGCAGCTGGAGAAGATTTGAGAAGTTCACCGAGGGTGTAGGTTAGACTGGTCTTACTGATAAAGATAGTGGCAGTGGTGAGGTTTCTTGAAGAGGCCGTAGGCAGCGTCGCTGCAGTGTTTGAGGTGCACGGGACCCCAGGCAGGCTTTGGGCAGCTGGGAGCGGGGCTAGGCGCGCTGGGGAAGGGCTGGCGGGACCGCCCGCACGGTGCTGGTGCGCCTTCCGAGAAAACGGCTCTAATCTCCAGCGCCAGAAGGACGTGCCTAGGCC
>NW_008796044.1:13520973-13522427 GCF_000699145.1 Aptenodytes forsteri
CCGATTTCGGAGTATCGGCGGGAGCGGGTCTCGGCCCGGCAGCAGCGGATGAGCGCCGGCTGCGCTTCTCCCGCAGCAAGATCCCCCTGCCTTCCTGTAGAGGTGGGTGGAAAAGGCCCCTCGGCCGCCCCTCTCCTGAGGCGTCATCTGTGCCGCCTCAGGGCACTCTCGTCCTGAGGCCCCAACTGCCACGGGCGCGAGCCCCGACTTCCCTCCCCCGCCACCGAGCTCACCGATGTTCCCCTCGATGGAAATCTTCCTGAGGCGCTTCTGGAAGCTGGAGTCGAGGGAGCTGGCGGGGCTGTAGCAATGCCGCTTGGCGGGGGTGGACATGGCGGCGCCGAGCGGGAGCACACGGGGCTCCCGGCTGCTCCAGCCCACTTTAAGTCTCCCGCCAGCCGGTGGGCGGGATGGCCGCCTCCCGCTGCCACTCCCCGGGAAGAGGCGGAGGCGCTGCCCCCTCCCTGCCGCGGTGGGCTGCGGGCTGCTGCTGCTGCTGCTGCCCGGCCAAGGGAGCGCGGCTGCCTCTGCCAAGCTGCTGCCTTCAGGGTTTTTTAAAATCGGTGTTCAGCAAGTGAAATCAAGCAGAGCTGCTTTGTTCAGGAAGTTACCGTAAAACGGTTCCACTTACTGATTTGATTTGCATTAACTTAAAACGACTTCTCCCTGTTGTTTGATTTACAGACATAAACTTTGAGAGCATCCTTTTTTCTTTTTCTCTTTTTTTTCTTCCCAGAAAGCCTCCAGCTTTGGGGGGAGGTAGTTGTTAGTGGTCTGGACTGGTATCTGTTAAACTAAACATTTTACGTAGCTATGTGAGAGATGAGGCCATGTAGACTTGCGGGCAGGCAGTGCAATGGCTCAGCCTGGGGCTGTCAGTCAGTTTTGGCATTGACGGGAAGGGAAACACGCACGGGTGAAGGGTCAGACGCTGCTCTGAGCAGCTTTGCTTCTCGGCTCCGAACCTCCAGCGTCAGTGTTGGCACGCCTGGGGTTTCATGGAGTCTGTTTAACTCTTGGTGTGGGTTCTCTATCACCTGTGTGGGCGACTGCCAGTTGAAACACGAACTGTGTGTTCTTTGCAGGGCAAAGAAAGGGGGTGTAGGATTCTCAGATGATAGTTAAATGCTTTACAGCAACTGTCTGAGGCTGTGCTACTGTAGTTATTTCTGTAATAATGAGACTCAGGGTTAAATCTAGCTAGGTCTGGTGTGTTTGGAGGAGATGGGAGGGAGTTATATTTTCCTTTCTTTTATCGTAATTGTGACCCATGTCTCTTCTCTCCCCATCTCCTACAAACACACCAGGCTTCAGTGACCGAAGCGAGCAGATTGTTTCACGTGGGGTAGCGTCAGCATTTGAAGCTGGTAAGTGCTAGTTCCCACACACCTCTTTGTTCAGCCAGACTCCTGCTCTCCGTGCAACGCGTGCCGCGCTGGTGCGGGGGGCGAGTG